>NC_090360.1:11783031-12101132 GCF_035084215.1 Heptranchias perlo
TTACCATTAGATATAGCTGCCTAGAATTCTTAAACTGCTGAGTTTGGGAAACATAAAGCTGAAGAGTTGTGCAAGTAGAAACTTATGGTTCATTTCTGATTGATGTAGCAGCAGATAAAAGAAGGCAACATTTTCTGACTGAAATAAAACAGAGAAACAATTTTGAACAGAAATCCTGGGTGCCAAGCTAAATCTTTACGCCAAATCAAATAAGACTGATCTACAACTGAGTCCTGAATTTCACTAACTCTGTGAGTTGAAACTAATGCTAATAACAATGCTGTTTTCTCCATGAGAAACTTCAAATTGCACTTTTGAAGAGGCTCAATTGGTGGTTACAGTAACTTATGAAGATCTACACTAAGGTCCCAACTTTGAACCAAAGAAATTCTAGCCTGCACCAAGGACACAAAAATAGAATATCTCCACCAATCTGAGGCTAATGGTTGATTCTATTCTGTATTGTAAGCTCTGTTAGTGGATATTTCACAGGAACTTATCAAAGCACCAACTACTACTAATAAAAAGAATAAAAATGCAAATACTTAACGAGCTGAGCGACAAACTGTTTCATAGAAAAAGGTTCTTTATTTTCTATTAACAGTTTTTCAGTTTATCGAAGCCATTCACTTCCTCTCTGAATTCAGTATCTGTTGACTTTCCTTCCCCCTACTTTTCACTTATTTTCTCCCTCAATCTCCAACGGAGCTTAATTATCTTCATTTTTTGGTTATGAAGAAAGCTTTTGCTCCTTAAGCTTAACCATCACTTTACAGATGCTGATGGACTTGCTGTGTATTTATAGCATTTTCTGTTTTTATATCAACTACCATTAGTGGGAAGCCTTTTCCTAAGAGCCATTGCTGTTCAGCAACCATGTTATCAATCAAAGTACTCCAGCTCTAAGCAGAGACTCTGATCCTCCATCTGCAAGAGCAGATCCACCTGCAGAACAAAATGTCTGAAAACCAAGGGAGCTGCAGCCAGTACGAGGTTATCAGAATGGCTTTCTGAAGCACCCTGGGGATGGGGGAAAAGGAGGAAATACATCTCTGGACAAGAAGAAAATAATAATTGTCCACAGATGTGAATCTGTGCCCTACTACAGATTAGTGACAAAGCATTGTAGCCCTTGCCCCACCACTTGGAACTCCAAACAGCAGATGTCATGTGGACTGTTCCTTCATCCATCCACCTTATGCCCATTTCTCTTGAACATGTGATCCCTAGCCTGACAGGGAGATCTCCTATCACTACAGTCCACTGCATGAGACAGGTTTTCTGACTCCACCAAGGGCGATCATGAGCTGGTGTCCTGTATATTTGCAATCAATGGAGTATGGGAAACCTGAAGGAAGACCACAGTCTGAATAAACTTAACTGAAGGATTCGCATAAATAACCATTTGTTGAGGACTACAAAAAAGGCTTCTGCCACCAAACTGAGTATTCATAAAATAAACCTGTACTGTGATACATTAATCCCTCCTGTGTGGGGAGGATATGAGATCCCAGAGTACCATGTACCAGTCTTGGGGAAGAATACCCTTTCTTGGACCATGCAGAATTGTGGTAAACAGCGCTGTAGTTAATCCATTCACAGAAATATAAGTATTGGTGAGGTTTAATTTTTCTTTGCAACTCGGATACATTTTCCATATAGGAACACAATATATTGGATTGTCTATAATTTCCTCAAAATCAAATGTAGATTATTTCTTGATAATCTCACAATTATTTCTCTTTTGTATGAATGTCATTGTGCAAAGAACTTTGAGACTACTTAGACATTTCTGGAACCAAAGCTGGCCAAAAACAAAATCTAACACCACATAAAACTGAAACAGTATAAATAATAGGAGATAACAGCAAGTGATTTTATGGCTGGAGTCCAATTCCAGCATTCAGATGACAATTGAAACATACTCTCATGTCTTGTTCATGTAGACTGCACCTTCACCTGGATTCCTTGATTAAATTACCACCTTGTTACCAGTCCCAATGTATTCATTATTTTATATTTCATGGTACTCTTACCTGTGGGCATAAATCGCATGTTGCAGGCACAAATAGCCCTTCTAAATGTTTTAAGAATTAATCTTTCAACAATCAGATTAACAGATTATTCTTAATGTTAAAACATTTACTCTCAGTTACTTTTTATAAATGCACATATATAATACACACTCCAAATGATTTCTGAGAACACTTTTTGGTCATGTACTTTGCTAATATCCACTTCAATCATTAATGTTTGGATATTTTTTTATTTCTGTTAATTTTTTTAAAAACACGCTATGTCCACATTAAAGTCCCTTTATCTTACACAAGCAAACCAATTAGAGACGGGTGAATGTTAGTTAATGCTGTACTGTACCGAGGGCAAGAGCTTCCTGACCCTGACCAAGCTATTACTGGTAGATATTCCCCAATTCCCTCTGCTGTGCTTTGTGTCCATTGTCTGTTTATTTCTGGCTGTCCTGATTATGTGCTGGTTAATGTTCTCTAATCTTAACCCTCACTTATCAACTGTTCAGTATTTGTTAAAGGTTAACGATGACTACGTCCAAAGAAGTTTCTTTTAAATTAATTTACTATCAATTACACTAGCAATAAGCACTTACCAGCAACCTTATATTGAATATACTAGAGCAATATCTTCCCACCAGTACAATGTTGAGCGAGCCTTCAGCTTAATGGTAACACTCCCACCTGAGTCAGAAAGTGCAGTGTTCAAACTCCACTACAGACAGTCCCAGCTCCAGTTCTGAATTATGGGCCAACATCCAACAGGATACTCCCATCCGGTGGGACCCCCACCACATCATATGTGCCGTGGGAGGCCAGAAAATCCTCCCACCATATAGGACTAACCACACTATCAGCTGGTATAAAAAGATGGTATGGCCATGGAAGGAGCGTTCAAGTCGTGGCCTGTCAGCCTGCGAGTCCTTCAACTACCATTCTCCAAGTGAAGAGTGTGAATACAAAAATGGCAACAACCAGTGCTGTAGTTGTATGCCAGGTGACTGATGATTGGAAGTATGTTTATAGGAAACTGAAGAATTTTAAGCACACAATATCATAAGATAAGCTGCTCTAAAAGCAGAAAATGGAAGAATGAGAGTTTGTGAACATAATTCACATAAGATGTGTCAAAAAGAGACCAGAAATTTTTTATACAGAGTTCCTTTCAGGCATCTTTTAGCACCTGATACAAAACAGCATTGGCCAAGGCCAGACAGCAGGATGCCTGTTTCCCCATTTCAGTGAGTCGCCACGTGTGGTGGAAGGAGATATTGGGACTGTTAACCAGAGAAAAGAAGTGAACGCTTACCCGAATTCAACACGTGTTTTGCTTTTCCTTGGGCTACACACCTCTGTCTTAGAGAGAGCAGGCTACCGTAAATTCTCCCATTGGGCAACCACAAGACGCTGAATGGGAACATTAGATGGAAACACCCTGGTGGGAACACTGACTGAATCACTGGTGCCTAATTGGGAAGTTTTCACACTAACCTAGGAAGACACCAGTTCTCTGCAGGACTTTCCCAGAAGTCTAGGGGTAGCAAAAGAGCTACTCAAACTTTCACTTGTATACTGATGACATTCAACATCATCTTGGATGAGCAAAAACTCTCTCAACTTATCAAGACCAAAACCATCTTGTTTGGCTAGAGCCAAAAGCGCTGCCGCCGAACCACAGATTTCATCCCCCTTCAAGCTGCTTGCTCAGATTGAACTCAACAGTGCTCAGTATTGATGTCCTGTTTGATCCTGAGCTGAGCTGAGCTTCGAACCCCATATCTTATATCTGGGCCAACATCCAACAGGATACTCCCATCCGGTGGGTCCCCCACCGCATCATATGGGCTGTGGGAGGCCGGAAAATCCTCCCGCCGTATAGGACTAACCACACTATCAGCTGGTATAAAAAGATGGTATGGCCATGGAAGGAGTTCAAGTCGTGGCCTGTCAGCCTGCGAGTCCTTCAACTACCATTCTCCAAGGGAAGAGTGTGGTTCTATTTCCATTGGTGCTCTATCTCTAAACACACTGTATTTGTGCTTGTCCTCATTTACAAAGTACTCCACAGCCTTGCCTCTGCACCCAACATCCACAACCTGCTTTAACACCAGTACATGTCCACTGCTCTTCAAATTCTGTCCTCCTTTGCAGCCCCCCACCCTTATTCCACTCCTCCGTGACAGAACATTCAGCCAACTTGGACCCATACTCTGCACTCTCCCTCAGCCCTCTGCCTTGCTACTCCTCTCTTCTTCCACAAAAGCCTCCTTAAATTCTACCTCTTTCACCATGCCTTTAGTCACTTCCCCTAACTCTTTTCCCAACACTGCTCAACATCTATTTTTTTGTCTCTGTGAAGTGCCTTGGGAGATTTTATGATGCTAATGGTGCTACATATATACAGGTTGTTGTTAACAGTTTTCAGGTCATTTACAGTGTCAGTCATGTATGCTCCAAAATTCACAGGAAAATCCAAAATACAGACCATGATGAAACGCAAATATATTTTTAAAAAATAAGTTAACTGCTATTTGGAATGTTAAAGGAAGAAAAAACAGAACTGTTGAATGGGAAATTGTATTTTTATTAATGGATTTCTAAATGATCTATTAACATGTATATGCTGCTATCTGTAGTTTTATATATGTCTACTTGATACCTTTATTTTCTCAAGTATTTGTCGACTCCAAGTTAGTTCCAGTTAAAGACAGCCATGTTTAACTCAGTTCTTTTGAACACCAGAGGACCAAGAATGCAAAGTGGTTTATCAATTGCAGACTTTATTTAAGGACCTTGTAAACAATCTCTCTACAAACTTTATTACACAGCTGTGTGCAAAAACAGTGATTAGAAACCCTAGATTTTATTTGCTGTTCCTGCATATTTTATATGATTTTCAATATCAGCAAACATTTGAAAACAATGAATAAAAATAAGCTAAAAGCTGCCGTCTGCTCTGAATTTTAAAGAACTATTAATAATGATTCACAAAATTGATTATGCAATAAACACATATCATTAGCTCAGAGTTTTTATCTGCTGCTGACACAGCTATAGATAAAAGTTTCAATAGCCTGTTAAGCTGTCAAATAATGTATTTTTAAAAACACCTTCACATGTACCTATAAAATCAGCCAAGTACTCTTCCACTGAGGAAATCACAGCACAAATAATGAGATAGGCTGAACTAAATTTATTCTAGCCTAGTGGTACAATTGCAGTTCAAATAAGGCATTCACTCAATCATGCAAAGTGGTACATTTATTTTGTGTATATAGGAAAGATGTTGGTATTATCTATCCACTACTTGCCTTTTTGGCATGGAGCCTCTCAGTATTCGGTCAGGTTACAGGTGATTTTAATTTATGAAGGCTACCTTCAGGACAACCTGTTTGCTAGAGTGGATAAATCTAGTTCATGTTTAGGTAGATGAGCTTTCAGTTAATCCATCAAGTGGTATTATTGTTGGAAATGAAGAAGTCTGTAGTTCCATCCATTCTGCTTCCCAGATATAGCAGTGAAACTGGGAGATTAAAGAATGGGAAAAAAAATTATGTTTTCCTCCAAATATGCTCTGGTGAATTTGTGAGTTCAGCAAGATAAGAGTTGTCAATACAGGAAATGGAACACTTATTCAATTCGGACAAGACAACATTAACTCTTAGGTCATGTGTACCATAGCCGGACATAAAATAAAGCATTCTAACTTACCCCAACAACTTGTTTTAGTCCTGGTCTCTGAAGAGCATCCCCTACTGCTTCTAAAGCCAACTATCCTTACTACTTCTGAGTGAGATAACAAATTTAGTGCCTATTTGTGCTGAATAGTGCACAGTTTTGAGATGTGAGCCCACGCTCACTAGAAATTGGGCTGAGATCACTCAAACTCAATTGACATGAGATCCAAATAATCATGAGAGAGAGCAGAATTTTATCCCATCAATGTGAGCCATTTTTCAACCAAGCCAAATGGTGAGGATAAGATTTGATGAGCATTAGTAGTCATTATGAAGGAGTTGTTATGAACTCTGGAGAGGTACGAATCGATGGAAACAAGAAAGCTTGGTGCTCTTTTTCAAAATTGGTAACAAAGGAGACACAGAGGACTGCTGTCCCATTAGTCTTACTTCAAAAACAATTTAAAACAATGGACGTGAATATCAGGAGTGAACTTACATTCCTAACTTGAGGATTATCCATATACTAGTAACCTAGTGAATAACAGTCAACATGGATTCAATATGGAAAGATACTGCCTGACCAATTTCCTTAATTTTTTGAGAAGTTGACAGTATAAAGCCCTACAACGTGGGGTACTAGACTTCCAAAAAGCATTTGACCAATTTCTGAACAATACTCTATAATTAAGCTCACAGAAGTGGTGGAGATTCAAGGTGAACCTTGAGGATGGATAAAAAATTGACTGAGAGGTTAAAAAAAAAGTGGACACAAGTTTAATGAGTTATGTCAGGGTGGGGAAAGTGTTGTGTGGGATGTCCCAGGAATTGATATTGGAACAACTATGGTTTCCAATTAACCTCATCAACTTGGATTCAGAAACTCAATACAAATTGGTAAATTTGCTGTTGATACCAAATTAGGAGGGGCAGTTCATTCTGCAGAGGCAGTTCAGGAAACACAAAATGAGTTGGATAAAACATTGAAGTGGATGGAACAATGGCAAATGAAAATGAAATTTAATACAAACGAGTGTAACATACTCTGTGAACAGTGTCAAAGTAGCTAAGGATAAAGTTGAATGAGATCTATGGGCACAAGTAGACTTGATACTCAACATGTCTAGCAATCAAGAAAGCAAATAGAATGGTGAAACAGCATGGTAGAAAGCAAAGTAAGTCATGTTCGAACTGTATAGACCTCTGGTTAGATCACACCATGAGTAATGTATCCAGTTCTGGTCACCGAATCACAAGGGAGGTAATCAAGGGTTAGCGGCAATTTAGACAAAAGGCTGATCCCTACTGTCGGGAGCTGACAAGAAGAAAAACTGTAGAAATCTTGGCTTTTCAACTGCAAAAGAAGGTGATTGAGAGGTGATCTTGTAGTTACATAAGATAGTAATCAGTATGGAAAAGGTTGATCTGGAAAATTATGTTAAACTAAATTGCAATAGTAGGAAAATGGGCCAAAGGTTCAAACCAGTAAAAGGAAAATTTGGTATTAATATCAGGAAGTTCTTCTTCACCTAAAATGTGATCAACATATTGAATGGGCTTTGGGGTAGAGTAATGGAGGTGAAAATCATTGGCACTGTTAGTGGCCATGAAGATCAGCTCCATTCTCAAGTGCTTTTCCTCCTTCTAGGCATAATGCAATGCTGACCAATGGGGAAGGATGTCCTGGAGTGCAAAGCAGGGCCACCCTTAACAACATCAACCCATCTAAAGGCATCACCACCTCAACAGCAATTAAACAGGAGGTTGAAGTGTTAAAGTGCTCCATTATTTGGTCTCAAACTCGGCTTCTTGCTTCCATATTTATTGTGACAGCCACTGGGTTTTGTCAGGCACTTTTGTTAACCAAATAACTTTAGCAAACGGCGACGCAGCAAATCATGTCTATGTTGCTTACACATGACTTCACTCCTCTCCTCCCCCCTCCCCTCCCCACAGCAAGTTTCCAACATCAGGCCTAATATTGGCCTGGAGCCTGCCTATATTAAGTAAATCAGATGGGGCTATCACAGCAACAGGTGGACGGGTGCTAGTAAGACACCAAGGCGTAAAAATTCGGCCCATGCAGTGCCTATTTCTCGGGTGCTAAACAGCCTCCTAAGCATCCAATATGGCAGGCAGGAAGCACACGTTCATTGCGAGCCAGAAATGCACCACCTGCCATATTGGTAAAGGCCAAAAAAATTGGTATACAGTGCCCACGCCTGAAATTGGTGTAAGGCTACCACCTACTTGAGGCTCCCATTGCCCTTCAGGCGGATGGCTTAGCCGGTGGCTGCTCTCAGTGTGGTCTTAATCTTATTCCTATTCCACCATGATCGTCTTAGAAAAGCAACTTTCTGTAATTGTAATGATTTGGCTGTGGCTGATATCCTGATGAAGGAAACAGCAGCTGCTGGAATGCCCATGTAAACAAACCTAATGAGGAAATAAAAGGGATGACAAAGTCATATTACAGTAGTCAGTCTGATTCACTTCTTTGATGTTGTTGGACAACCGGAATTGAAGACATCGTAGCAATCGTAAAAAAGGCATAAAACCTACAGAACACCCTTCCCTACCCATGACTTCCTTGGCCCTCCTTGTAATAGTTGTAAAATGTTATCTATGTGGATGAATTTTGGCAATTGCATAGATGCATATAATTATGAACTTGCTTTCAAATTTCACAGAATTGTGATTCCTGGAACAGTCAAAACACTCATATCCTGCCCATTCATCACAAGCGTAACAGCCATAACAAATTCATAGAGGAAACCTTTGTGACATCATTAGCTTATTAAAAACAGGGAAAAGGCTATTATTACATCTTAGCTTAGCAACAGGGCTCACTGGTCTGGCACTGGTCCAGCTTGATCTAATTTTTTTTTTATTTATAATGATATATACTTATTGTCATAGGCCACTTGATGTCATCAATCTGCCTTGCAAATTGAATATCAGATCCACTTCACTGGCAATTTTACACTATATAGGATGTAATTGTAGGTCAGTTGCAACACATAGGCTCGGCCACTGAGACTTGCTGTGCACTGAGGTAAATTTATTGTCATGTCAGTTCAGGACCATACCATACAAAATGCCTTTCACACTGATGTATTGTCAAAAAACAGAAGAGACATTTGGATTCTTTAATTAAACCACCTCTGCACATAGCTTTGGTATTTGACCAGAGTGGAACCTATTTTGTACCAGAGTTCGGACAAAAGGAAGCCATCACAAACAGTATCCTGGAAAACTGTACACAAATTAAAAAAGCATCTTCATGTAAAAAAAACTTCATTAGTTTCCGATCATAAATGGGTTTGAATCATCCTGAGTATATAACCAGCATTAATTCATTACCAAAGTAGCCCGCTTGATTGGCACCCCATCCACCATCCTAAACATTCACTCCCTTCACCACCGGCGCACTGTGGCTGCAGTGTGTACCATCCACAGGATGCACTGTAACAACTCGCCAAGGCTTCTTCGACCACCTCTACCACCTAGAAGGACAAGGGCAGCAGGCACATAGGAACAACACCACCTGTACGTTCCCCTCCAAGTCACACACCATCCCGATTTGGAAATATATCGCCGTTCCTTCATCGTCGCTGGGTCAAAATCCTGGAACTTCCTACCTAACAGCACTGTGGGAGAACCTTCACCACACGGACTGCAACAGTTCAAGAAGGCGGCTCACCACCACCTTCTCAAGGGCAATAAATGCTGGCCTTGCCGGTGACGCCCACATCCCATGAACGAATAAAAAAATACTACTTTAGTAGATGCAGCATGCAGAAAGACCTGCAGTACTACCGTTAAAAAACATAATTTATATTTTGAAAATAAGATTTCCACAGGTAAAAATATATAAAGCTAGCCATACTAAAAGGGTACAATTTGGGGATGTATTTGGTGCAGTAGCTTAATAATCTGCTCTGTCACCTCTGGGTCCTAGATCAAATCCAACACAGGACAACGAAATGAAAGTCTCTATATGCAGGCTGTAATGGTCCTTATAACAAAATGGGCAATTTCAATCTAGTTCTTAGTAGGTAGAGTTGCACAACTCACTATTGAGCACAAAATTAGCAATTCTAATGACAAAGGCCTAAGCGTGATTGGTGCAGGAAACAGAAATATACTGGCACAGTGAGTATTGCTTTTCAGAGGAGGGGGAAGCTGCATCTAGCCCATGCTATGGGAGTGCTTAATGGTAACACTGGGTGCCAAAAGTGGAAATGTTTTCTGTTCCTCAGCATAGATATCCCTCACGATGAATGACAAAAAAATATTGAATAAGTACTGTATAATCTTACACCTGCACTGATGCGACTTATTCCTACTGCAGGAATGGGATAAACTGTAAATCCTCTTGTTTTACAATGAGTCATAAAACTAATTTTACCACCATGTAAAATATTGTGTCACATTTTTGATGGCTGTTTTAAAATCTGCATCCTGTTACAAAGGGTTTTGGTAAAACCAACATCAAAATAATTGAATGTTCCAACATATGCACAAGACAATTAATTGTCCTGTTAGTTACAGTTAATCATAACCTAGAAATACTGTATGTCATGCGATACAACATATCTGGAAGTTCTAGTTCACATAATTGGTAATAACTTTTGGCTTACATCCAACAAAATCACAAGATTGATTCAGATAAAGACGACCATTTGGCATATCCTAACTCGCTTTAAGAACTTACAGTCCTCACAATCACAGCATCCAACCTCTAAAATATTTCCAAGGTCTTTCTTCTACTACTCTATCCATTTCATGTGTTGATCACTCCTTGTGTGAACAACTTTCTGACATCAGTCCTGAATTTCTCTTTCACTAGTTTGAATCTGCATTCCCTTATTTATTTAATTTGAAGTAAGGTTCTGGATTTACCTTTCCTGTACCAATTAATATTTCGCATACCTCTATAAGATCCTGTCAATATTGCTTTCTTTCAAGGTATGAAGTCCAAGATTTTTCGTTATTTCCTTATAACTTCGAATGGTATTAGATACAACAAGCCGCAGAACAACAATAAGAAAATTACTTTAAAACAAGCACCCACTTAGACACACTCTCACATTCAAACAAAGAGACACGCACGCACGCACACAGACACGCACGCACACATGGAATATAGAAGGTTAAGGGGTGATTTGATTGAGGTTTTTAGGATTTTGAAAGAAAATGATAGAGTAAACAGAGAGAAACTTATTCCGCTGGTGGAGGAGTCTGGGATAAGGGGACATAACCTTAAAATCAGAGCCAGGCCATTCAGGAGGGAAGTCAGGAAACACTTCTTCTCGCAAAGAGTGGTAGAAGTGTGAAAATCTCTCCCACAAAAAGCAGTACATTCAAACTCAATTAATAATTTTAAACTGAGATCGGTTGATTTTTGCTAGCCAAGGGTATTAAGGGATAAGGAGCCAAAGCGGGTAAATGGAGTTAGGATACAGATCAGCCAAGATCTCACTGAATCCAATATGACCCACATTTCTTTTATTGAGGGCTCTTGAATACATAGTTACTTTATTTTAAGTTACTTTCATCTCTGAATCCTGTTTTGAAAACCCCTCAAACAGGGACTGAATTTAGAAATTGGAGCAAAATACAATCTCCAAGTACTGTATGTGATAACTTATCACTAGGCTATTTTTAAAAATGAGCTCTGCAATTCACCAGAAAATTAAAAACTTAACAAAAATATTAAAACTGGAATGTTAGTGCAAAGCATGGTTAGTAGTGAAGAGCAATCCTGGGCCTGCTGAATGGAGAACAGAAATGGGCAGGATGTTGCTGGTCATGCTTCAGTGTAAGCCTTCATTTCGTTTTCAAGATATTTGCAATTCCAATGAATTAACAGGTTGAAATTTGAAGCCGCCCTGTGATAAATTATTGTGGTTTTAAAGCTATGAGCAAAAACTGAAAACTGTCCATTGTGATGTTCCAGTCCATATACCTAAATGCATCATGCAAATCAAAATTATAGAACAAATTTATCTCATAATTATGCTGTAAATAAATCAGCATCCATTGGTTTAAGAGGCTTCTAACAAAGAGCAAAATAAAAATACTCCTTTTAATAGCAATTATGTTTGAAACACAATTTATGTTATTCTATTGAGAATGGCTTAACTTGTAAGCAGCACACTCCAGATACAAATTGTGCAGGTCATGCACATCAATTTAATATAAACTGCATCTCACTCAAGATCATCTAATGCTTTGTTTACTTAGGTTTTTTTAAACAAATGATTTGTTGGCAAGAAAATCAAAGTGGATAAGGAGGGAGGTGTAAACTGAAGGAAATTATGGGATCTAAGAGAGAACAGAGAGATGAGGGATATGAAGAGATGGAAACAAGAGGTAGCAATCAAGAAAATTAACAGGAGAGCAAAAGAAAACAAGTCACGAGAGGCATGAAGAGAATGTGGCAAGATCTAAAGATACAGAGGACAAGGAACATAATATCAAGGAAATGAAAGGGAAAAACATAAGAATGTATGTCAAGTGGAGGGACTTGAGAGGCAATAGGTTACATTTTATAATCTGATTTTTTACAAAATGTGATAAAGACATCGAGTGATAGCAAATGGGTATTGCCCCAACTTAAAAAGAGAATAACTATGAATACAATGCTGATGGTGCAACATAAAGGACCATGTTTTCCACTTTCTTCCGCGTGCAATTCTCAAAACTTTAACTATTACTCTGAATTTGTTGCATCCACACAATATCCTCCTCAGCATCCGTTTCAAGCAGGGTTCACAAAAGAAATATGGACAGAGACTGTCTCAGAGGCATGTCTTACCACTTCTCGTGTTAACTAGTTTCCCAAAAGGCTGATATTCACACAAGTACTTCAGTGTGGATGTGGGTATGGGATCAAGGAGCTAACAATGACATTGATATCGCTGAGGGGAACAAATACTAAACTGCTGGATCAATTACTTGTGTTTCACATTCAAGAGCAAGATTTTAAATGGCAATGTTTCTGGATATAAACAACTTTTTTTTCCTGAGAGGATAATTATACTGATGCAGGCACTGATAAAAAAAATATTAAAGTAGCAAGTTCTTTTATTAAAAAAGATCTTAAATGCACTGAACCATAATGCGTTTGGCATTGTACATTCTGCTCGAAGTACTAGCTCACATCAGCACTACCTCCATTAGAGGTGGGTAAATCTTGGCCCATATCCAAGATTTCTTGCATACTGACAAATGGACAATTTTGGAGTCTTCTTACCTCCATTCTCAGAATGAATAATTTGATTCGACAACAACCTTGATGTATATCTTCAATGGCTGAAGGAGTTTTTATATGATTTTTGACAATTTAACAAGTCTTTCTGACAAATTAAATGGTTGTGTTGACAACTTAACTGCACTGCCAATCAATATTTCAAATTACTTCCACCGCCATTTGGAAAAATACTACTTGGGGTCAACAGTGGCAAGTACTAGTAAAGGAAAGAAAATAGAGAATGAACATTCACACAATAATGTTTCAAACTACTAAAGAGAAACATTTGAGCATTATTGTTGTGCGAGATTTTCCATTTTCTGCACAGTTGTTAATTCAAGTATTTCATTCATAATAATTAGAAACTTTGAAGCATTTTAATTTGAACCATCAGCAAAGAGTCGCACAGAACTGACTCAAGAATATAGCTCCTTCAGATCATGGATACATTGAGCCAGCATTTCAGCTTTAGAAAATAGAATGCAGTGGGGTAGAAAAAGGATACAGAAATGCATTGTTTGGTTCAGACTAATATAGGAGGCTGAATACTGAAGGAAGACCAGTTACTTCTCCAGAAAGAAGGGAAAGCAGAAAATGAGTGACTCTCATATTCCAGCATTCAGAGACCTGGTAACATTAACCTTGTCCATTCTTTTGGCCAAAGAATGCCATGTGATATTGAAAATATAAATGCTGCAGACATATCAGTACCTATAATCAGGACAAGCTCAACCAATCATAATTTCCCAACTTACAAAAAAAAAGCTAATTTACTATTTAATCACCAACAGCAGCAAAAATAAAAATGTGTGGTAAGCAGCCACATCAATGAAACAAAAAAAAGAATGTTTTTCCTCCTCCAGTTTTTATTCCTATTTCTCCCCTTGTCCCTTCTCTGCTGAGGTCAGTAACTCATTAACAAATGGCACTTGAGACCACCCTCAATAATTATGGGACTTTTTTGAAGCTTGGACCCATTTCCTGAGAATGCAAACCTTGCATCTCTCTGTATCTATTTTCTATTATGAACACATTAGTTATACAATTGATAACAAACTACAGATTTTAGTAAAAGCCTGCAGCTATCTAGGTTACAAAATTAATGTGCAGTTTCTGTTCTAGTTGAATCCAGACTCGATTGCATCTCAGACCCGGATTCCAAATAGCCCTGTTAGCCATCAGCAATTATCTTCTTGTCAAACATCAAGGTAAAGAATTTCATGATAGTCTGCAAGGCTCTATGATAAACTGGACATTAGCATCATCTGATAGAAATAAAATTGGCACAGCAGCCAACATCCCTGACAGAGAAATACATGCTGCATGCGAAGATCTGTTCCCATCATTCTGAACAGAGCATCTCCTTGCGTTAAAAATAAATCCTATACTGTACATCATACAAGTAAAGCGCAGGGACAAAATATGGAGTATTAATCGACTTTGCAGTAGCCTGTTTAATCTCCTGCCAACAGTCTCTTTAGTTCTGTCCCAGTCTGTCTTCTTTCCTGACAGACGTAAAAGGAAGGAACCACACATTTGCCAAGTCTAAATCAAAGTCAGTGTGAAAACAACGTATCTGTACCTTTTAAATTACGGTACTTTAACTGTAATAGAACTGATTGTTGTTTCCAAAGATGATACATCTTTAAATAAAATGCCAATAATAAGTCTCTGTATGTTACCAACACATTTGTTTATTGGTCACTCAATCATTTTTTAACCTTTTTAACAAAATATCATGTTTTCATTCAGGAACAACAATGGTGGAATTGGGTTGTTGCTTATAGCATAGATTTCTTATAGATTAAGACACAAATGTTGAGTAAATTTATTACAATAAATAGGACTTCTGGAAAAATATATAACATGATAGTGGCTGCAAAAAGTATTTAGGATTTGAAGGTTTATTTTTTATTTATGATCAGTAGGAATTTTTTTTTAAACCTCATGCAGTCAGCTTAAGGTGCTGTACTAGTACATTTCAGTATCCAACAATGATAACTTTCTCTGGAAGCATTTTGTCTCCTTCAAAATATAATTTAAAAAACGCACATTCATTTATTTCTGACCTTAGCTGCACAAACTGTTAGAGAGTTAATTGCAACGCAAAATCAAGACCTGTAGTTACATTATTGACAGCATAAAGCTTAGAAAAACAATTTTGTACAAAGGTTCATCGACAAAATGACAGTCATATGTAGCATGGAGAGAATGCCCTTAAAATAACTTACAAACTGTTAAGGTCAGCATGTACACCAACTCTAAAGGTAATGTGAAATATCACCATAACTATAACTTGTGGAATGTGAAATGCTACTATAATGATATCTTAGCAATTGTTATTAGTCAGACAGTGACCACAATAATGGCTGTCGGAAAAATTGACACATTTCACACTGGTGCACAAGAAGTTGCTTTTATACGGGTGGGTCAAAGCCAAGAGTATTTTACTCTGCATCTAATGCCTGATCTGTGCAGACACTGGGGCACCCCAAAAATGGATGAATCTTATGCTTCTTATGGAGTGAAATTTCTCACCTTGCTGAGTGCAAATATTCACTTAAAACTATAAATTAAGCAAAACAAGAATCACATGTTATTCCTGTGGTGCTATGTGTTGTCACAGGAATAGGGTGGCGATGTTAAAGTTTAAATTTTGTTTGTGCTTGAGAGCCAAAGGCTTGAGTGAACCTACTCAATGATGAGTGTGGGTGTTAAACACTAGATCTGGCTGCATCACTTTAAGCAATATTGTGCCACCATCTCCATGGCCAATGCTCCTACAAGTCCAGGATTATCCCTGAGATTAAGGACAACCCCAGCCTCCTGGTATTGACAACACATTGCCCCTTCCTTTGTTCCTTCCATCCTTATCCATAACATCAAGCATGAAGAACTTTTTTTTTTTTTTGTCTCAAAGAGACAAGGTTATTCATTCAACTGTCTCAGCTTCCTCCCTCTCCCTGAACTCCTACCCTACCATTCCCCAACTGCTCCCCCATCTTCCTCCCTAACTTCAAGTTTATCTTATCCATGAGATCCACCTCCTGTGCCCTTAAACCCCCTTCTGACAATCCACCTCCTTCACACAATGGCCTCTGCCCTTCAATGGTTCTCTTTCCTAAGGCTCTGTCCCTCTACCCTTTAAAACTGCTATCAACCTGTTCCTCAAAAAGCCCACCTCAACGCCTCTGACCAGTGCCCTATTTCAAAATTCCTTTTCCTCTTATTCCTTGAATATTTTGTTGCCAACCAGCTTTGTTCCCATCTCTCCCATCACTCCTTGCTTGAATCGATTCAGTATGGCTTCCACCCTGTCCATAGCACCAAGACTGCCCTGGGTCAAACAACATCCTTTGTGAATGCAACTGATGTATGCTATATCCTCTCGTCCTCCTTGACCAGTGATATTTGACACAGTCAACCATTCCATCATCCTCCATAGTTTATCTTCTGTGGTCCAACTGTGCCATAAATTAAGCAAAACAAGAATAACATATAGCACCACAAGAGTAACGTGCACAAAATACTCTTGTGCGCTACCCATCACCTGATTCTACTCCTATCTACCCATACATGCTCAGCACATCTCCCCCAATGGCTTCTCCTCCCAACCACAAAGTCACCTTGGGTGTGCCCTAAGGTTTAATCCATTTTTGTCATCTGTAATTTTGGGATCGGTTCCCATAATATGCATACGGTTCCCATATTTCCAGAGAGAGTCAGTTCTACCCTTCCATCGGCAGCTGGACTCTACAACCATGGTTTGTTCAACATCAAATCATGGATGAGCAAGAACTTTCTACAGCTTATCAACAAAACCAATGCCATTCTATTCGGGTCCCACAAAAAACTCTGCACCCTAACCCAATTCCATCCTCCTCCTGGATTGGGCTCTCAGACTGTACCAGAGTGTGAAAACTCAGTTCCCTGTTTGACCCTCAGGAGAGGTTAGAATCCTATCACAACAAGCACAAGCCATTTCTACCATCACAATATCTTCTGGCTTTGTCCCACTACATTGCTGCTGAAACATTCATCCCAATACCTTTGTCCCCTCCCCGCTCAACTAATCCAAAGCTCTCCTCGCAACCTCTTGAATTACACCTCACATAAACTTCAACTTGTTCAAAACTCTGTCACCTGCATGTTGTCCCACCCAAAGCCTCAATCCCATATTATCCCTATTTTCCCACTCGAATAGTTCCCATCCCTTAAAAAGCATTAGGTTCAAAATCATTGTCCTTATCTATAAATTCCTTCATGGCCGCACTCTTTCCTACCTTTGTAACCTCCTCCAGCCCTCCACACCAAAACATATCCTCTGCTGTCCTTTATTCCCCCACATCTATCCACTATCAGACTCTTTTCTAAATGCCTCTTCCCTTCCTCAAAAATTTGCCTCTTTGATCTTGCCTGCAAATTACCATCCCTAACACTTCTCCCATCACTACTTGATGTCTGGTTTCATCTCTGCAAGACACTTAAGGGCATTTTATTATGTAAAATGCACAATATAAACTTATGTTGTAAGTGATCCACATTAATAGGCATTCTGTCTTTAGACCTACATGAAATGCCAAGGAAATCCTGTGCTACCATGAGATGATTAAAAAATCTGTTGCTTTTGCTTTCCAATAAATATGGTCAAAGTACGCATCTTGACATCAACATCATTTAGCATTTGCACCATGTAAAGCATTCTGCCCTACAATATCCAAATAGTCCCAATTTTAAAATAAACTGGCCTAGTTTGAAGGAAATCTCCCTTTTCTCAAAAGTTATTCATACAGTCTTAACCATTGGCTTTGGGCCACAGGTCCTTTGCGTTGGTTTCGAGCTGACCAGTTTAGATCTCTAAAATGAAATTATAAGTTAAGCAGTTGCAGTCTTGTACTCTTTTGCTTTGTGACATTTCCTAAAGATGTTTTCTCTGTTAAATGCGCTATATAAATGAAAGTCATTGTTGTAATAGTTCCACAAGGCTGCAGAGATTTCAGAACCTTTATAAAATCGGCTTCAACTAACAGTTGCCAAGTTACACAAAAAGTACAATGCAGCATGATTTTGTACACTTTCTGAAAATATTTCCCATAAATTCACAGTCTCAATCTGGGTTTGTTTCTTTTAACATATTTTCCCCATTTTTAAAATTGGGAGTAAAAGGTGAACTTAATAGTGCAAAACATTAGGGTCAACTACACCTTACTACATTTCCAAGTGTGGTGCCACTCCAGAAAAAAAATGGTTAATTTGTTTTAATTCAAAAAGTCAGAGATTTGCGGGTGGAGAGCTCAGCGGGTTAGGATATTTTAATTTCACCATGGAACCTGATGTGATAAAAGTTTCCTTTCTTTGCATAACTATTACATGAAATGAGCTGAGCCAGCTGCACCAGTCCCTGTGTGGGCCTATAGCAGAACATGTCCCATAATTCATCATAAGTCACAAAAATGGCTATATCCCTCAGAGTAAATTAAATTGGCTGGTGCTCTAGAATTGTTCTTTTGATGTTGGGTTTAAGACATATTATTGGGTCAGAGTACATTGAGCATTATTAAGCAGCTGACTGGAATATCTGGCCCGGGAGTGCTTGATGCTAACATGCAGTGACCAAATTTGAAGAGTCCAGATTCCCAGCACTTCGGTGATCACAAAGAATATACACCAAAAATTATTTTATATACGAATTTCAAACAAGAACTCATGCTAGTGTTTGGCTCTACATGCATCAGCAGTCCTCCAAGTATCTTGCTCAAGTTGCCTTTCTTCCAAGTGTGAAACTAGACAGTGAATGTTCACAGACCATTTGACTAGGGGGTGGATTACAGCCAAGCCAAACCCTATGCTAGGCAGACATCCAGAAGCATCCAGTCATCGAGCAATGTGCCATTTGCAACCTAGTCTGAGAATGCTACTACCAGTTGTACAGCACCCACCCTACCTTAGCTGGGATCGGTTAATAGTACAGACTAGGATGAAACCTGGGATCATTACCATCTGTATGGCTGAGAAGCATTTACCCCATGAGATATCAGCAATACCTCCATGAATGTGCTTTATTGTATTTTTAAACCCTTTTTCTATCCAATTCATCAATGCAGTTTTGAGTCCAATAAACATAACAAATTTCAGTTTCTTAAAAAAGTCCTAATTGTAGTTTTTACAATGCGCATTATTAAAATAATTAGTTGCATTTAAGCCATAAAATTATATAAATTACAAACCTAATAATGGCACAAATAAGACAAAACTAAATGTCATCTGTTGCCACCTTCTAGCAATCTATTTCAAATTAGTTTCACAGGGTTTTAACACCAAAACAAATGCAACCAATCTCTGCAGTCATTACAACCGTTCATATAAATAAAATGTTGCAGAATAAAAAACAATTTAGGATTGTATTTTAAAGAGCAGTAACCTAATGTCTCTATCACTATCATATTTATTTTTGATGCAACATAACAGTGTGTTTAACACGTGGCGAACCCAAAGTGAATTTTCATAATTATCAATATTACTAAAAAATTAAAATGGAAAAATTCTGTGCAGAGTTCTATCTTCGCAGTGGTAATTTGTGACACTGATTCTACACCAACTCAGCAACACACTGGTTTTCTTGCCTCTGGGCAGAAGTGGATCAATATTTGTAAGGATTGCTCCTTGTTCCAACAATGTAAGATTTACAATACTTGCTAGGATGCACACTTTGTCTTCACGTAACTCATCAGAGGAACCCAATTACTAACCACAGACAAACAGCATTAACATGAACTCCCATGCTTCTTTATTTCCCTTCATCCAGTCTCATTTCAGGGTCTTCAGGCAGTGCCACTATAACAGATACTACACTTAAAACTGTGCTTCAAGGAATAAATTTTCAGTCTTTCATTACTCGTACCTTGATTTACTTCATATCATCTTGGAGCTATAGACAAAGATAACACACTGTAAATTACAACCTTCCCATCTCACAGTTTCAAATGTAGGGGGAAGACAAGGGGATATTGGAGAGACTCTGCAACACTAAACACAAACAATGCAAGAGCCATTATAATCTGTCACTGCACAGAAACCTCTCAAGTCAGCCGTGCCAATCCCCCTTGCATTTCCTACAATTTCTTCCATCCCACATCCTATTCCACTGGCTGATAACTAAGAACATTAGTTTTATGCGACTTGTCAAGCTCAAATGAAAAGAGAGCTAACTTTAATGACACTGCAATTAATCGCCCCAATAGACAGACAGCTAAAAGACAAGATATTGACTTCATTAAGGATAATGTATTATGTCATTAAGTTGGTAGGGTCACCTTGTGTATCATACAAGCCTGCTAATATATTGGCATTTTCCTCAAATAAGATAAATTCAGATATGAGTGATAAAGCTGATTAGAAAATGCTTCATCTGAAGAGGCTCTGCTCCCTTAATGCCTGACTGCAGCCCCAGGTGTAAGTGGAGTTGTGAGAAGCCATTACAGATCACAGTTTATCTGAAATAGAAGAGATTGATCTACCTAGCTATTTCAGTTCTTGTTGTTTCGTGCAATCTGTAAGATAGGCGAAAGCATCTTAATTGGAGATTTTATGCTTCATCTTCTTTGCCAAAGCAGACAAATGTGTAGTTTAATCATTTTTCCCCCTTTTTAAATCTGTTTCTTCCCTGATTAGTTTCAGACTCTTAATTTGCTGGTGAAAATCTCTAAAATTATAAAGCATCATTACAGCAATTATTTAAGATCATCTCTGCCTCATTACAAATATATGCGTTGGGTGGAGGGGGGGGGGTTAAAAGATTTCCTTTTAATGGCCAGTTTGTCCTTAGCATTCAGTAACATTTCTGACCAAGATTTTATTTATCCCTTGGGCTAGGAAAAAAAAACGAAAATACCATCACCTTCAACCCTTTTCTCCAAATCATCTATTTTAACCTGTCCCCTTCTTTTCCAATAGTTCCATTAGAGTGTCTAAAGCAGCAGTTCAGAGACCTCTCTTTGTGACCTTGGCATTTCTTTTCAGGCTCCAAGTATTGGCATTTTTTTGCGGCCGCATCTCTTCTCATTTGTCATGATTATTGTTGAATTTTTCAACTGTCATTCTCGAACATAAATCAATGGTTGTCTGCTTCCTTTTGTCATATCTCTGCTGAAAACAGCCCTTCCTTTTTAAATGAGGCCTCCTCTCCTTCCATCCATTAAAAAGCCCTGTCTTTTCAAGCAGTCAATCCTTTGTTAGGCCAGTCCATTTATCATTCTTCCAATCAGTACCTGACATACTTATTCAGCCAGGTCTTCAACAGCACAATCATTGTTCATCTCTTATTTTATTTATGCATACTGTTTTTGCCATCCGTCTCTGGCCAGCAATAAATTTTATGTGTCCTTGTATATGGAGGACTTTCAGCTGATTAAAAGAGACTGCAAGTTCAGAAGCAAATGGTTTGGGAGAAACTTAACTATGGTCAACTTTCTGTACTGTGTAGATACGATATTCAAATACACCATCAGTGTAACTCGTACAGCAACTCCACTGCAGTTAAAACACCTTAATTAGCTACATATTTTATGTCAGCCTATCAAACTAACAAAATAATGAGTATTTTGTTCTTTTTCAATATCGTGCATTTTCTGATATTTAAGAAATTTAAAAATCCTATATATTTTTTTTAAAACAGAAACAGGGGTGGTTTGCCAAAAGGAGGATTTTAAGTTTGAATCCCACCTTCTACTGATTTCAAAACTCACCTAACCTCAGACAAAGTTTTGCTAGTTCTCAGTCAGGCTACTGAATGATGACAGACCAAGTATACTTGACAGCTGTGGAGAATTTTGAAGCCTTGACTATCCAATCCTTCTGGCTAAAGGAGGAACAGGGTAGTAGAAGGCAGCACGGCCAAGGAAGAACTTGAGAGGCCTGCAAATAGGAGGAAAGATAAGATAGAACTAATAATGCCCTTTAAAAAGATAACAAGGTTACCAATTTTAACATTTGATTTTTGTTTGCCTTGAAAGATTTATCAAACTATTGACTGAGATATAGGTTTTGAATCAATCATGTATAAAGTGGTAAGGTTCTTTCATGACAGGCACAAATTTCTAAAATTACATCTTGATCAGTATGTTTTTGGAATGGTTACGTGAACTTTGTTTTTTTCTGTTACAATTTATTTCAAACTGTTGGGACATGCACTCTCATTTTTATGTGATTAAAGCAGAATGTCATTGAGAATAATTGGAAGGCACATGTACATAAGGAGCACGAAGAGAAAATAGTATGATCATTCAAACTCACATCAAAGCATCTAAAATACGTCTGAAAGATATACTGCTGCATCCTACTGCATTATACTTTTACTTTGTAAAGTCAGACTATTTCTACCTTCATTAGTACCAAGTCCGACAAGCAGAAATTGAAGTCTGCCAAAAACTTGAACGATGTTTCAAGAGATGGCAGTACAACTTTTGCTTAAGAACCAGGAGTACTGCACTGGAGTATTCTGGCCCACTTCAACCACTGGAGAAGGTTGGGAAAATTGATGTTTGGTGGAGGTTAAACCACTTGGAAGCTATCTATTTTAGCCATTACTTCTTTGTTTATCCTAATAGCATGGGTTAGGGGACTTCACCCAATGGGATGCAATGCCAAAATCCAACACTGCCCTAGTGGAGAATACTCAAACTCCAAAAAGATCCTGCTGGCTCACTCTGTGGAACAAAGAGCTATTTATGATTGGACTTCTAAGCTAAACACCAGATTCCACAATGCGGACAGACCAAAACGATAATGTTCTGTTAAGAGCTATTCACAGTACTCGAAAGCTACAGCTGGAAGTGGAAGTGGAAGCCACCCTGATGAAATTATGAACTCTTCTTGACAAAAGTTGTGTAAAGACATATATTAGCAAATGCTAATACGATCCATCATCCATTGCATCAATTATCATTACCAACATGGTAGCTCCTAGATGACGTTCCCTGTCAGACTCCAATGATCATCCAGTGCATCTCAGTGATATAACTTTATCCATGTAAAAGTGTAAAATGTTATTATCTTGTGGGATTTAGTAGTAACACTGATTTAGCTGGATGATAAAACAAGGTATAAGAATCTTCTTTAAGTGCATCATCTTAGGGGTGAAATTTAAGTCAGTTCAAAGTACCCACTTACATTTTGGGACTGGGGGGGAGGAGAAAGAAGACATGAAAGAGCCATGTGTTATTTCTGTCCCACCTCAATAATGTGTTTCAATGTATTTAATGCCACTGTGCCATGTTTGCAAACCATCCAAGACAAATTACCCAAATACTTTCTCACGAAGGTAGTACCACTTCAGAATTCTGCACGTGGAATGTCAATCACTACAATTTTTAATTCATCATACTTCCTTACCAAAACCACAGCTACTGGGAAGGAACTCTTCTCATCACAATTAAACATTGGGTCAAACATGCCATACCACATTCAAATCTGGTTACGGATGACGAACTGATCACTGATTGTAGCGTTGCAACATCCTCAAAACTTACAGCAATTTTTTTTGACATTCACTATCAAAATAGTCTTTTGAATACTTTTTCAGTGACTGCTGTCTTACAGTGAGAGTTTCTAATGCGATTTACTCTGAGTACTCTAATCACCACAGACAACTGTACAATAGGTGTGCAACACTGCAGGTGACAGAACAAGCAAAATTAAGATCACATAGACGAGGCTTTTATGTGTTTTTATGTAAGCACACATCATACACATCAAGTGTGGGAAGAATAATATAACCAGTCAGCAAGTGTGGGTTACCAGAAATTGAATTTAGAGGGACAATAGGTTTCGACAACTGTGAGATACATGGTTTATGGAGGTGGCCAAGAAATAATGGATTTTTAAAGCTAGTATGAGATATTAACCTATACATTCAGGCTAACAGACTCCGCTCTACTTTTAGAGGTGCAGCCCTGGGGCAGGAGCAGAGTAAAATCCCACGCCTCTGCCCAACAACATTCCTCAGTCCCAACATAATGGGCATCAGTGGAGCTTTATACAAGTGAATCAAAAGAGACCAATTATGCATGAAGAGCACATTATATGCCAAAGCATTAAATAGTTTTTTTTCCTCTTACATTTTGTACTCATTAAGATGAGGGACGTTAGTGTTGGGGAAGAAAACTCTACCCAGTTCAGGTACCCAACGTTATCAAGCATTCCCACATGAGGCACTGCATGATGAGACACAGGGTGGAGTTCGCTCCACTCTGCTCCAACAATGTGCTCACTCCCAACCTTAAAATGTATCTCCACTTGCAGTAGTGTGTCTTTTTTTACATTTTCCACACCAGCCATCCTGTGGCCTCTGAGTAAGATTGCCAAATCAGGCACAGTTTTGTGCTGTTGGCCTGTGCCCACTAGGAACTGGATTGAGAATGATTAAATTCATTACATCGAGGGCTCCTTATAGCCAGCAAAGCAGGTGGTGAAAAGCCCATGTCTAATTCACTGCACACCCAGTTCCCCTTGAAGTTGTTCTTCATTCCATATGTTACACTGACCACATAACTCTCAATCTGCAAGTGATACAATCTGAGTCATGAATGGAATAAAAATTATCTTGAACACTTGGTCATCTAATACTCTAAACACAGTATAAATAGATTATAAGTGGAGTATTTTTAAACTTGAATTTAACTGCATTGTGTTGTAAGTGTGGGAAAGAAAAGAGCAATTTCTGTAGGAGTGAGAAGTTAGAGGAGAACACAATGGCTATGTGAATAAAGGCATGAGTAATAAATCTATTGCATATCAAACACATACACAAGAACAATATTTATCATACAGAAGTTTTGTGTCTTTGAAAAAAGTGCAAGTATTTCTAAACCGTGAGCAACCTGACCCTTGATCCTCTATATGACATACCCAGTGTCTCAGGTGGTTGGAAATCAATCAGATCTGAAAATGTTTCCTTGTGTGCTAGAGCGCAATATTTTTTTAAACTGTAAGGCAGAAATATAATCATGCCAATACATTTTCCCAAAATTCACTTCAGCTAATTTTTTTTGCCTTGCTCTGTCCTATGTATCGGGTTGGTTATAAAAAAAATTACATCCTTGTGTTCCAATTACTTTTGTTACCATTATTCATTTTTACAGACTTCCAGCTACAACTGGAAATCACTGTGGACTTTTGGTTCCTATCCTACTTTTTGGTCAGGCCTCATTGTATTTAAAGCCTTGTTCACCAATGGGCTCACCTATGGGTGGGGTGAGGTTCACTTCACCCATGGCTCCTAGGCTGGACCTGACAGCAGAAACCTCAAGTGACAATGCAGACAAAGTATCATATGCACAACTGAAGGAACTCCAGGTTCGAAAGAAGACAAATTAGATGAAAGCTTTGTATAGAGGTTGAACAAATGTGGAAGATCATAGCTATATTAGGTAATCAAACATTCTTCCTTACCCCACATTCTTTTAGGCCCTGCATACAAGTAAGATTATATAATTCAGAAATTGCTGGTGGGACTCAGGAAATCTAAATTTGCAGGTTAGCTTGGAGGATTGTAGCACCAAAGCCCCTGTCATCCTAAGCTGTCAAATCAAGATGTTATTGCTTGGGGGAAACATGCAATTTACTCCATATGTTGGCCAAGGAAAAAGTAAAGTGAGTGCCAACTTTCCCTGGTAATCTCTGCCCTGCCAGCGAATATTATAAGTAGATGCATTCTATTACCCATTTGTTTATTTCCATTTAGTGACCGATTTACCCAAGATCTTATTCCTATTGTTCTCTACACAGACTGACACTTCCTTTCAGTGGAAAAAAATCATGATAGTGGATACAACTGCTATTTTCACAGGTCATAGAAAATGACTCAGGTCAAAAAGGCTCAACATTTGCACTTCACAGTCACAAAAATATAGAAGGTTTTTGACCCATATTGGATACAACTGAATGCAAGATGAATGAAAAGATAAAGGTAGTAATGCTCCTGCAGATAATTCAGATAAGTGTACCCAGGAGACAGACTGGTACCTGTGGATGACAAACATGCAGTTTTATGTAAGGATGTTAGAGATCTGCAAAATCAGTCAAAATTCAATGTCAACAGAATCTGCTAGCAACATAAAATATTTAGCCTTATTCTTTTTATTCACGTTCGTGATGTGGTCGTCACAAGTAAGGCCAGCATTTATTATCCATCCCTAGCTGCCCTTGAGCAAGAAGGTGGCTCACCACTACTTTAACCCCTGCAGTCCGTGTGGTGAAGGCACTTCCACAGTGCTGTTAGGTAGGGAGTTCCAGGATTTTGACCCAGCGACGAAAGAACAGCAATATATTTCCAAGTCAGCATTGCGTGTGACTTGGAGGTGATGGGTGTTCCCATGCACCTGCTTCCCTTGTCCATCCAGGTGGTGGAGGTTGCGGGATTGGGAGGTGCTGTTGAAGAAACCTTGGCCAGTTTCTGCAGTGCACAGTGCAAACTACAGCCGAGGTGCGCCAATGATTGAGCGAGTGGATGTTTAAGGTGGTGAATGGGCTGCCTATAAGTGGACTGCTTTGTCCTGAATGGTATCAAGGGTCTTCAATGTTGTTGCAACTGCACCCCTCCAGACAAGTGGAGAGTATTCCACCATACTCCTGACTTGTGCCCTGTGCAATCAAAGGTGCTTTATAAATGCAAGTTGTAACGTAGGGAAATGTCCCAAAGCGCTTCATAGGAGTGTAATAAGCCAACATTTTTCACAGAGCCAAAGAAGGAGATATTAGGACAGGTGACTAAAAGCTTGGTTAAAGAGTTAAGTTTTAAGGTGGGTCTTATGGGAGGAAAGGAGAGGTTTAGGGAGGGAATTCCGGAGCTTGGGGACTAGACGGCTAAAGGCACGACCACCAATTGGGGTGCGAAGGAAGTGAGGAATGCACAAGAATGTAGAGTTGGAGGAACGCCGAGCTCTTGGGAGGTTGTAAGGCTGGAGAAGGTCACAGAGGCAGGGAGGGTGAGGCCATGGAGGGATCTGAACACGAGGATGAGCATTTTAAAATTGAGTTATTGGCCAACTGGATGCCATTGTAGGTCAGCGAACACAAGGGTGATGGGTGAGTGGGACTTGGTGTGTGTTAGAATATGGGCAGCAGAATTTGGATGAGCTCAAGTTTATGAAGGGTGGACGATGGGAGGCCGGCCAGGAGAGCAATGAAAGAGTCCAAAGCAAAACTCTTGAGAATAAAACAACTAAACCTTTTCACAATGGTGGAGAACAGACAGATACAAGTTAGACAATGAGCTCAGATGATGACCTCAAGGTAAAAACATACTCTGTGGACTGTGGTGGTAACTTCTGCTTCTAGACACTGATCATTCACCAATTCCACTCTCACTGAAATAGAACACATTCCCTAAAAGGAATGTGGGTACCAGAACTGTAGACTCAGTTTGGACAAGTGAACAGACTCAAGCTATAAGCATTAAATAAGGGAAGGACTTTGTTCTGCTCCCTCTGCTGCAGCACCATGCAGACTTTGAAATGGTGTCATTAAAATCACAGATTTTTGTTCTCAACACTTCACTATGATATAGACCACTGCAGTGGATGCTGTCAAGAAATAAAACCCAACCTTATTACCACAGGATGACCAGGATTCACTTTGACAAGTCGAGTCAGCCTAAAGATAGAGCTAATGCCAACACATCAGAAAAAGAGCTTGTTGAAGTTCTCTTGCAGGATTCAAGATCATGACAAGTACTTTGGTGATTTTACACTTCTGCAAGTTGTGCAACACCAGAAGACGGGACGAGTAGGCACCATGGGTTTTAGACATTGGCAAGGATCAATGGCATTCAACACAGACCTTAAACCTTTTATTGACTGGAACTGATCTGTTTGATGTTGCCAATAAAAGTTAAGAAAATAATGAAGTGGATAAGAAGATAGCTCTGGTGAATTTTGAAACTAAAACTTAATCAAAATAATGTTGAATGTTCAAAAAATTTTAGAAGGAAAGAACATTTCACAACATGAAAAAAATAGTAAAAATGTTATTGTTTTTTTCCTTGCATACAGACATAAATGTAGTCTGCTGCCAATAATGAGAGAAGAGGAAGAGTATAGTACAGAACAAAGCCTTTTATTCAATAGAATGGACAAAAATCAACTAAAAAGGCAGTAAAAACATGCAAATTTCTTAAATGGGCAGTATTCTTCAGTGATTTGTTTTCTTCAATCCTAAATTGAGGAGATGGAACAAATGAGAAAGAACTGCTATTAATTCCTAATTACAGTTACTCTCAAAACAAGTGAAGATGTGTCCATAAGTTTAGAGTAGTGATGTGATGAATGCTGCTTACTCCTTGTTTAGGAAAATGAATACATTTTAGCTCACAATTATAGCCAGTTGAAGTAGATTTATGTGGGACATTTGCTTAGCATTTTACAGTATGCAGTCAGCATTTCAACGAAATCCTATTCCCAAATATCAGTGAACCAGCTTGTTGGCAGTAGGCACTAATTGACTGATCTATATCCTAACAAAAAAAAGTCTTAAAAAGGTGTGTTGCCAATAGGTGTTGTTGGGGACAGAAATTCCTAACTGCAAATAAACACGCAGTGGAGGGTCGAGAGAGGTGATGATGAGGTAGAGGAGATGAAGGGGTAGAGTTGGGTGTCGTAAGCGTACAAGTCCGTCATATGGAAGCTGACTCCATTTCTTATGATTTAGCCAAGCGGCAGCATGTCGATGAGGAACAGGAGGGGGCCAAGGATTGATCCTTGGGGAATTCCAGAGGTAACAGTGCAGTAGGGAGGGGAAAGAGGTGCCATTGCAGGAGATTCTCTGACTATGATTTGATAGGTAAGAGTGGAACCATGCAAGCGCAGTCTCACTGAGCTGGACAACGGAAGAGAGGCATTGCAGGAGGATGGTCTGATCGATGGTGTCAATGGTTGCAGAGGTCGAGGACAACCAGGTGATCACAGTCACAGAGGATGTCTATTGTGACTTTGATTAGGGCCATTTCAGTGTTGCGGCAGTGGCAGAAAGCTGATTGGAGGAATTCAAACATGGTGTTGTAAGAAAGATGGGCATGGATTTAGGAGGCAACAATATGTTGAAGGTCTTGGGAGTGGAAAGGGAAGTTGGAGATGGGTTGGTAGTTCACAAGGACTGAGGGATCGAGGGTAGTTTTTTGGGGAGGGAGGTGATGATGGTTTTGATAGCGAGAGGAACAGTACCTGAGAGTCGGAACCATTTTACAGCATCAGCTAGCGTGGAGGCCAGGAAGGGAAATTGGGTGGTCAGCAGTTTAATGGGTATGGAGTTAAGGGAGCAGGAGCTCAGAGAGGGTGCAAAGGAAGATAGGAGGGAAACTAGAGAAGGCCGTGGGATCTGGGTTATGGCAGGTGGGAGCCTCAGGGGAGGTTTGACTTGGGGGCAAAGGGAAGAGGCAGCTGAATCAATAGTCTCAATTTTAGTGACAAAATCATCCATGAGCTCCTCACACTTGTTGGAGGTGAGGGTGGAGGGAACAAGGGCAAGAGGTTTAAGGAGATGATTGGCAGCAGAGAACATAAGTCAGGGGTTATCTTTGCTCTCTAGGATTATCCTGGAGTAATGGGCAGTTTTAACAGAGGAGAGTGAGGTCCAGTAGTGCTTGTTGTGATCCTGCCAGATCTGGTGATGGGGGGGCTAAAGCAGTCATGTGCTAAAAGGTTTAAAGGTGATCTAATCAAGGTGTTTAAAATGATAAAGGGATTTGATAGTGTAGATACAGAGAAATTATTTTCCCTGGTGGGGGAATTCAGAACAAGGGGGCTAATCTTAAAATTAGAGCTAGGCCATTTAGGGATGACATCCGAATGCATTCTTTCACAGAAAGGACAGTGGAAATCTGAAACTCTCTCCTCCAAAAGACTGTGGAGGTTGAGTCAACTGAAATTTTCAAGAATGAGATCAATAAATAGATTTTTGTCAGGCAAGGATAACAAGGGATATGGAGAAAACATGTGTAAATGGAGTTGAGGTACAGATCAGCCATGGTCTAACTGAAGGTGGAACAGGCTTGAGGGGGTGAATGGACATACTCCTGTTCCCATATTCTATGAGAAGGCACAGAGGGTAGCTGTGGTGGGAGAGAGGTTGAAGTAAAAATGGGCAATGTTCCTTAGGTAGAAAATTGGGAATGTTTGCAGCTGATGGATGTTGGGTATAAAGTACACCTGATCCAGCCTGAGCAGATAGTTGGGGAGGTGGATGAAAAGGAGGTCAGATGCTCATGGGGGCTGGTGGGAACCAAAAAGGATGGCTTCAGTTTTGCAACATCAAGTTGGAGGAAATTATGACTCATCGAAGCCTGGATGTCAGAAAGACAACCTTAAAATTAACGGTGGAGGCGAAGGGATAAAGTTAATCACCATCAGTATGCATGCATGTGTTTGTGAGTGATGTCACCAAGGGATAGCATGCAGGTGATAAATAGGCGTAGACTGAGAATGGACTCCTAGGGAACGTCACAGGTGAATGTTTAGGCATGGGAAGGAAACCTACTCAAGGAGATGAAATAGCTTTGTTGAAATGGGAGAGACAGGAATGAAACCAGGAGAGTATGGTGCAATGGAGATGGATTACAGAGGGAAGTTGGTGGAAAAGAGCGGAATGGTTGACAGTATTGAAAACGGCTTAGGCATCAAGCAGGAGTTAGAGAGACAATGAGCATGATCAAAGTCACAAAAGATGTCATTAGTGACTTGCGTTGGGGCAGTTTCAGAATTTTGGATGGGTTGGAATCCAGATCAGAGGAACCATGATTGGATTTAAATGGTACTCTCTTAAGAATAGAAGCATATTTTTTTTTTGGATTGGACACAAGTCTTTAAGCTATCCCTCAAACCAATATGCCTTTAGCAATTGATAGGCACCCTGAGATGAGTCCAGCATTTCAGCTGCGAGATCTATACGCAGTGGTCAATAAGTTGCTGCCACCTACATAAGAACATAATAAAGCAGGAGCAGGAGTAGGCCATATGGCCCCTCGGGCCTTCTCCGCCATTCAATATCATGGCTGATCTTCGACCTCAACTCCACTTTCCCGCCCTAGCTCCATATCCCTTAATGTCCAAATATCCATCAATCTCAGTCTTGAAGATACTCAACGACTGAACATCCACAGACCTCTGGGGTAGAGAATTCCAAAGATTCACAACCCTCTGAGTAAAGACATTTCTCCTCATCTCAGTCCTAAATGACCGACCCCTTATCTTGAGACCATGACCTCTAGTTCTAGACTCTCCAGCCAGGGGATACAGCCTCTCAGCATCTACCCTGTCAAGGCCTCTCAGAATCTTATATGTTTCGATGGGATCACCTCTCATTCTTCTAAACTCCAGGCCCATTCTACTCAATGTCTCCTCCTAGGTCAACCCTCTCATTCCAGGAATCAATCTAGTGAACCTTTGTTGTACCATCGCTAAGGCAAGTATATCCTTCCTTAAGTAAGGAGGCTAAAACTGTACTCCAGGTGTGGTCTCACCAGAGCCCTATATAATTGCAGCAAGACCTCTTTACTCTTATACTCCAACCCCTTGCAATAAAGGCGACTTACCTTCCTAATTGCTTGCTGTACCTGCATGTTAACTTTCTATGATTCGTGTACAAGGACACCCAAATCCCTCTGAACACCAACATTTCTTAACCTCTACCTTCTAAAAAAAATTCTGGTTTTCTATCTTCCTACTAAAGTGGATAATTTCACATTTCCCCACATTATACTCATCTGCCACCTTCTTGCCCACTCACATACCCTGTCTATATCTCTTTGCAGCCCCTTTGCATCCTCTTCACAGCTTACTTTCCCACCTAACTTTGTATCAGCAGCAAACTTGGATACATTTCACTCGGTCCTCTCATCTAAGTCGTTAATATAGATTGTAAATAGCTGAGGCTCAAGCACTGATCCTTGCGGCACCTCACTAATTACAACCTGCCAACCTGAAAAAAAACTGTTTATTCCTACTCTCTGTTTCCTGTCCGTTAACCAATCCTCAATCCATGCTAATATATTACCCCCAATCGCATGAGCTCTAATCTTATGTAACAACCTCTGATGTGGCAACTTATCAAATGTCTTTTGAAAATCCAAACATACTACATCCACTGGTTCCCCCTTATCCACCCTGCTAGTTACATCCTCAAAAAACTCTAATAGATTTGTCAAACACAATTTCCCTTTCATAAAACCTTGTTGACTCTGCCTAATCATATGATGATTTTCTAAGTGTCCTGTTACTATATCCTTAAGAACAGATTCTAGCATTTTCCCCACTACTGATGTCAGGCTAACTGGCCTATAGTTCCCTGTTTTCTCTCTCCCTCCTTTCTTGAATAACGGGGTTACATTTGCTGCCTTCCAATCCATGGAGACAGTTCTAGAATCTATGGAATTCTGGAAGATCAAAGCCAATGCATCCACTGTCTCTGCAGCCACCTCTTTTAAAACCCGAGGACGTGGGCCATCAGGTCCAGAGGATTTGTCAGCTTTTAGTCCCATTAATTTTTGCAGTACTTTTTCTTTACTAATCTTAATTGCTTTAAGTTACTCACTCTCATTAGACCTTTGGTTCCCCACTATTTCTGGTATGTTTTTTGTGTCTTGTACTGCGAAGACAGATACAAAATATTTGTTTAACGTCTCTGCCATTTTCTTATTCCCCATTATAATTTCTCCTGTCTCTGCCTCTAAAGGGACCCACGTTTACTTTCACTAATCTCTTCCTCTTTACATACTTGTAGAAACTTTTACAATCTTTTTATATTTCTTGCTAGTTTACTCCCATATTCAGTTTTTTCTCTCGTTATCAATTTCTTGGTCATCCTTTGTTGATTTCTAAAACCCTCCCAATCCTCAGGCTTACTACTCTTTTTGGCAACATTGTAAGCCTCTTCTTTTAATCTAATACTATCCTTAACTTCTCTAGTTAGCCACGGTTGGATCATTTTTCTCGTAGAGTTTTTATTCCCCAAGAGCATGTATATTTGTTGAGAATTATGAATTATTTCTTTAAATGTTCACCATTGCTGATCTACCGTCTTATCTTTTAATCTAATTTCCCAATCTACCTTAGCCAACTCGCTCCTCATACTTACGTAATTGGCTTTGTTTAAATTTAAGACCCTAATTTCAGATTTAACTACATCACTCTCAAACTCAATATGAAATTCTATCGTATTATGATCACTCTGCCCCAGAGGATCCTTAATTATAAGATCACTAATTAATCCTGTCTCATTACACAATACTAGGACTAAAATAGCCTGTTCCTTAGTTGGTTCCCTAACATGTTGTTCTAGAAAACTGCCATGAACTCCTCCTCCAAACTACTTTTGCCAATTTGGTTTGCCCAGCCTTTATGAAGATTAAAGTCCTCCACAATTATTGCATTACCCTTGTTGCATGCTTCTCTAATTTCCTGATTTATACTCTATCCAAAACTATAATGACTGTTAGGGGACATATAAACTACTCCAACCAGTGTTTTCTGCCCCTTGTTATTTCTTAGCTCCACCCATACTGATTCTACACCCTGATTTTCTGAGCTAAGATCTTTTCTCACTACTGCCTTTATCTCATCCTTTATTATCAGGGATACCATCCCCCTCCTTTTCCATTTTGCCTATCTTTTCTAACAGTCAAGTACACTGGATTATTTAGTTCCCAATCTTGGTCACCCTGCAACCACATCTCAGTAATGGCTACGAGATTCAACCCATTTATCTCCATTTGTGCCATAATTCATCTATCTGGTTACGAATGCTTCATGCATTCAGATATAGTGCCTTTCTCAAACAGAATGAACATTCATTGGCTCTTCCCACCAGTTCAAAAAATTTAAACCTAAGCAAGAGAATCAACCCTCGTTAGTACCATGATTAGATTTCACCAAAAATCTTCTTTATGATGAATTTATTGAGGTGAGTCTGCTATAAACCAAACTGAAGCCAATGATATTGCTAGATTTACAGGACTGTTAGCTTTATATGTAGCGGAAATATCTATTCTTTTGCACTTAGGATAGGTCAAATGGACAATGTAAAACAAAGTGATTATCTCCATTAAGAAAGAAATGGATGCATCCATAGTTTGCTTTGATTGAAATACATATGTTTAGTTCAGACTGCCATTTTACCAGACTAATTTCTTCAATTTTCTTTCTTCATGCTCAAAAATATACAATAACATTTCAACATGATGGCATCTTTACCACATCCGCTTCCACACCTAAACAGCACTGCTTCTGCAATGTATTGTGGTACTTTCATCCATTTACTACTGGAAACAGACTGGGCTGCAGCAAAGATTCTGTCTCGACCCATAGGCCTGGTACAACAGAAGGTGGTTTTAAAGTTTCTCATTCCTGGGATTTTAGTTTAAAAGTTTGTTTGCTTTAAATGGCTGATCTATGAACTAAGCCAAAAAGATACAAAGTAGGAAGTGCCACTGTATGTCAGTCTTAAATAACAGTACACACTCACCCTTTTCAAGGTTGGATAATTAACTGGCAACTTAACCTATTCAGCACTAAAAAACATTCATTTGGCACCGTTCCCACTGCAGCTCCAGGTCTCGTACAAGTGACTTGTAGCTACGTGTCTACATCTAAGAAGAGCCAATATGGGCTGCATAAAGTGACACTGCAATGGCACTGTGCAATGAATGTGTCAAAATAGTGTTCTTTGGTGGCATTATTGGAAGACAATGACACTGCAGAAACGTCCAGGTTATTTGGCCTGGATGAATAGGTCTTGTATTTACAAAGTCATGTCTGACCCAAGTTGTGATGACTAGGAATCATGTGATTCTTTAGAATGCTGATCTTACAGATCGTGACAGCATGTCAAGTCCCTGGCCTGAGGTAAGTTCCAGTGTTACCAAGTACAAACTCAGGGAGTGGGAAGGTGTTGGGGAGGGGGTGGGTTAATTATTTGGTCCAAATATAAGCAGATATTGCTCATTATCCACCGTAAATCTCTTAAAGCAGAGTCTATTTATAAATCAAAGCCATTGTATGTTGATTCCATTGGGAGGAAAACGCAGTGAGTTATAAATAAAATAAAAATGATTAAATCTTCTTCGACAACAATCCAGAAAAGAATACCCAGTAATGCTTGTAGCAGATAAGATAATGAAGAAGGAACACAAAATGCCTAATATTCGAATCATCAATGACAGCTCAAATAAATGTAGTCAAACAAGATGCAACAGGGCAGCCAAGGTTTAATTGCCATTTTTCTGTCGCTAACAATTTTTTTTATTAGTACTTTCTTTCTCTACATTTCCCCATGCTCTTTTTCATTTGCAATCTCTACCTTTCCGCCGTGTTCCCTTCTTCTTTCAGCACCACTGAGCAGGGCTGACAAGCGGATTCCTTTGCTTTTCACCATATTAAAGCCACTTTCCTGCTCTGACAGCCTGTTCTACTCTGCCACCTTACAGCTCCAGCTTCACACTTCTCTGGGCAGCCACTGCTTCTTGACAGACCACTGTCACTTCCCATCATCCTCTCTGTATATCCTCCTCTCTCCCCCTCAGCACGCATCCAGACTTTCCAACAAGCACAATTATTTTTTTTGACAAGCCATCCATCAGCTTTAACTTTAAAAGCACTTTCTGCTGATATCCATTGTTAAACCCTTGCTTTTCATGGGGCTTGCATGAGAGAATATGATATCAGACATTCAAACTACCAAACCATGTAAATTTACTTTGTTCTCAGCTATGTTTCCAATTTCACGTCCAATTTTTCGGTACATTATGCGTAGTTGTTGTGCTTAATATGATGTTGTCAAATCCCATTAAAGTTCACTGTATCGTGCTGCTCTAAAAACAGGTTACAATTTGCGTTCTATAAAGAAAGGAAAGAGCACAGTCTGAAGTCAAGCTAAATCTTATTAAAATTATCTGCTCAATTGTTACATTTCTGGATGGAGTAATTTGGAGGCATTAGCAGAGACATATATGAAAATGTCAGCGTGCCAACTAATGACAACAAAAGCAAAGGAATATATCTGTGAAACTCAATAAAGCTACTTTGCTGGTGACATAAATTTGATGATAATCTGAGGAAATGAATAAGGAACCATCCAGTTTGAATAGGAATTTTTCTATTAAATCACATTGGTGCATTTCCACTTGGCCTAGATCCGGTCCTGAGGCACTCTCATGCACTACAGTGTTTACATCTAGGTTGTGGGAAAAAGCCTGAATGGATAACATGGACATTTGCTGAAACAGATCCTCAGCTGCTAGCTGGTAATCTTGGCCTTGGGGAGAGAATAAGAAGTTATTATTGGTAGATGTTAGCTGTACATTGCCATGGTTACTACAGTAACATTAATATCAGTAGAAAATAAATAGCAACATTTTGGGGGGGGGGGGGGGAAGAGAGTTGAAACAGTCTCTTAATACATGATTTAAAATATCATAAATTGATCATACAAGCACATTAACTAGACTGTTTAACATGTTAGAAAACAAAAAAAAAATGGAATAAAGTGTATAAACTTAGCCCTATGTAATTTCTCTTTCTTACATTTCAATAGTTATACACCTATCAGATTACAAACTGACAAATACTTCACTTTTGTACTGCAAATCTCAGGAAAACTAAATTCATTATGCAAAAGGTGATTTAGGATTGTATTTTAAAAAATATTTTATCATGTACACCAATTGATATATTGACCATAAAAGGATAACAAGTGTGTAATATGAATCTCAATTTGTTGGAATTATATACTTAACTTGTAAAAAAAGTCAAAGATTTGAATATTAAAACAAATTTGCACTTGTTCACATATACCACTGTGTAAACAATGGGCCACAATTTGCTGTAGCAGGTCATCTAACATCATCTGCCCTTGCATGTTTAGGTTTTTAAATTTTTTGCATGGCTGAAAGTGCGAGCTGATAACGTCACAGTGAGGGAAACAGGGCATCTGGGACCTGAGTGAACAGGGCAAGCAACTGTGTATCTCCTTATCCAATCAGATTGAAGGATTGTGAAATTAACAGTGCAAGGACTGAGAAGGAAGTGAAAATTATAGTGGGTGAATTCAATGTCAAATCAGGTACAAGAAGAGGACTAAAGAGAGGGAAAGAAAGATTGGATTAAGAGAGAGAGGAAAAAAAAGAGACAGAAAGGAAATGTAAAAAAAAATTTACATTTTAAATTTTACATTTTTAAAATCTGCAACAATTAAATCCTGAGGGAATGAGACTCTACACTTGTAACAGTTCATTTTCAGTGCCAGAGAGCTTGTTTGGCAGTAATTAACAATTATCTCATCGTCAAAAGGGTACCTTGACTAGAATGGACATGACTTCACTTTCTGTGGCCAGTTTAGTCCGTATCTACCAGGCAAATTCAGTAACTTCATGCCCTTCAATGCATTTCAATGGTGAGGCAACCAGCAACAATGAAGCGGCACACCTCGGACAGCCACTTCTAGATATTTGAGTTTAACCTTCCATCTGCTCTTCGTCTGAAGTTGCTGTACCATTTTACACATAAATAACAGCGAGCGCCATTAGCCTCACCATTATTTTGACAGGAAATTCTGGGCCAACGTTAGAGGAATTCTGATCAGCATGATCTACCTCTGCAGATTAGTTGGAGTTGAGGGTTTTCTCTAAAACTTTTGGTACAAAAGTGTATTTTAATAGGAGCATCACAACACTGCTAATTTTTCAGTTAAACAATTCTGCAGTTTTGTGAAATTGTAAAACTCTGGGGGGGGGGGGGGGAAGAAAAAAAATTGGGTAGGATCTATTATTGGGCACGGGTAGTGAGGATTCGATGCAATTCGCATTTTCCACCAGCTGGGGGTGCCTCAATCTCTTAAAGGCAGGCTGTCTCTGAAAAAGGTAGCTGGTACCTGTTATTTGCTGAAAATGACAATCTGCTGTCTTCACGGAGATCAGACATCACACATGCAAAACACAGATGCAGCTCCCGTCTCTATGTTTACAAACTGATGAGTTATGTTGAAACATTGAATAAAGGTTGCGCATGACTAAATCCCACATCCTCCAATCTGCATGCCAGACCTCACCAATCTGCCAATCTGAGTTTGTACCAGGCCTGCAAGAGTGTGTGCACCAAGATTCTCTGCTGATGTACTAGAGGCTTTGGTGCACGTGGTGGACAGAAGGAGGGATATCCTATATCCATCAAGGGGTAGGGGGAGGGGCGGCGGCAAGAGACCCTCCATACATATACCCACGAGCATGGATGCAGTGCAGGAAGAAGTTCAATGCTTTGACATGAGTGGTCAAGCTAAGTGAGGTCAACTGTCAAGTGGCATCTCCTACCAACTACACCACTAGCTGCATCCACGCACTACACCCCCCATCACCCACATACCAACAAACTCTTTCCATCAGTACTCAACTCTTCCAATCAGACGCTTCTTCTCACCCTTACACATTACCACTGTTGCAAGCCACCCACCCACAACCCACAGGCCATACATACTGGCAGCTATTCAACCATGACAGGCATATCACCCATACACACGTCCCGCTTACTTGCGGGGAGAAGGTGGCACATATCAGGAGGCAGCAAGTGGCAGTGGTATTGAGCCCCTCGAGCCTGTTCTGCCATTCAATGAGATCACGCTAGACCTGTGACCAAACTCCATTTACCCGCCTTAGCCCCATATACCTTAATAATCTTGATTCACAGAAATCTATCAATCGCGGATTTAGAATTCACAATTGAGTTAGTATCAACTGCCGTTTGCAGAAGAGCATTCCAAACTTCTCCCACCCTTTGTGTGTAGAAGCATTTCCTAACTTCACTCCTGCACGTCCTGTCTCTAAATGTTAGGCTATGTCCCCTAGTCCTAGTATTCAAGTATAGGAGACCTCCAAAAACAGTTACAAATGTCTCAGCAGCCAGAAGCAATCATCCAACCACTAACCTGTAAATCCTTCATGGTCCCTTTAGATAGCACTGGTTGGGGTCCTCCAGATGGTCAGGGTTAAGACTGTGCGTTGAGTTGAGCGTTAAGTCCCAAAGTGTGTCTATCACTTTAAATCAGCGTTGCACACTGATTGTATCCATTTTCTCCTTACTTTACATGCTTCTGGGTGTTCGGTATTTGCGCTTGCGCTAACTCCTATACCAAGATGGGGTCCGGCACACGTCACGCTGGAAACATGCGTGCACGGCCAAGACGCCATCTTGGATGTTGGAGAAGCCATCTAGTGCCGAAACAACAGGCGATACACAGTCCAATTTAGTGCCCTAAGTGTCTGAATTGTTTTCACTGTTGCTGTGCCTTTAAACCAAGTGGCAATGGTATGCCCGATAAGTGTGTTCCCTCGCCCACCCCCCCACAAAAGTCACGGATGTTCGCTCTGTGATGCAGCATTATAATGCTTCAACACAATTGTGCACAATGAGATGTGTGCACAACTGAGATGTGTTCACACCTTGAGATTGGCCTAGAGACCATGTGAAGTTAAGAAAGATTTTATTATTTTACTTAAATAAGTGTTTGATAAGATAACTATTACTAGCCTGTGACAGGAACGTCCTCAGTGTGCATAAAGCAGCTATGTGCTCCAGTGCAAAAGGTTACGGCAAAAGTCAATTAGCTGAAATAGATGAAAATGAATATAGAAATCAGTTCTGGTCATGGAAACCTCTGAAATGTCTTGTAATTTGAGTAGTGAAAGGAAAATTATAATGTCACATAGGTTTTCAGTCATGCATATAACATAATTAACATAATTGTACTCTCCTGATGGCACTGATGGCATGACATTTTTTGAAGATTGCAGGACATAGAATGCTAGTACTCGTTTAAAAAAGGTAGATTTAACATACAGAATTGTAATGGAGCACCTTAATAGCCCAGTAGCAAAGTAATTAAGATACCAATTTAACAATGCATTGGCTTCAAGCCCAACATTGAGCAGCAATCTAGTTCACTAAGTGCCATTCCTTTTGGGCCAGCCATTCGATCTGTGCAAAAACAAAACAAAAACAAAGATGTCTAGGTTCTTCTTCCTCTGCCTCAAAAGCACTTCCAATCAACGTAGAGGTATCACAAGTTAGAGAAATGCGCAACCCATTTGCTCTTCCTGCCAGTTGAACAAAGATTATGTGGGGCTGAACAAGAAACGGAAGCAAAAAAAACCCAGAAAAATGGAAAGCGGCCGAGTAGAAAATAATTAATGATTGTCACACCAGACTAATGGTTGATGAGATTTTAACATAATTGAAAAAGGGAGAGGAAAGAAATCCCTATCCTTTTCCTCTTTTTATAAGGAGCTCTATGTGACACGGGTAAATCAACACGTATGCTCGTAAAGAAGTCAACAAGCTAAACACTAACACATAGCTGTAACATGAACAGCTGCTGGTTGTTCCATTACAAGGATAAGTTTACAAAACTTTGTAAAGACTGATTTCAACGAGGCTGCTTTTAACAAATGGAAGACATAAATAACGAGCTAATATCAGCATGTGTCTGTGTAAGTTAATGAATATCAAATTACATAGAAATGATTATAAATCATCATTATCCAGAATTTTAATTGAACCTGCAATTAAATATGACAAATGTTACCTAAACCAAATCTTTAATTTATACTTACAAATAAAAAATAATTTGTCTTTTTTAGCATTTCAGTTAATTTCCCATTATGCATTCTAGTAATTAATAAGGAAAGACAAGCTCTCAGAAATTACAGAACCCGTAACATTTGCCATTATTGAAACAGTGTCTACAAATTCAATAAATACTGGTATGGAAAATAGTTTCAGGAGAATGGTAAACATTTTTTTTGACATCACAGTTACAAAGCATAGTTCTGATTAATATTTTATCAAAATTAAAATATTGCAAATACCAATGCGCTTTGAGTGAGTCAGTGTCTGATCAAGTTAAAATGTTGACACTTGATAGCTTGCATCAATGTTTATTTCTAAAAATTGCTGCTTGAGTTCCTTGTTATGAAAAGAATGAGGGCCAGCATCTCCATCTCATCTGGTAAGGCTCACCACTCCCAGGAAAGCCATGTCTCAACTTATCAACGTTCTCAGGCAAGATAAGCTTCTTCTCACTTACAGCATGTCACTAATAATCGAATTTTGAAGCCTCATCTCAGAATGAAACTACTTCAGCCACATGGGTCACAAGAATTAACTGCCACCAGCCTTTAATGAAAACCAAGCCCATCAATCTACCAATAGCCATCATAATTAGGATAACGGCTTAGAAAATTTGGGTTGATGTCAAAGCTGCCTGTGCTGCAAGGAGTGCTGATTAAAATCTTAGTGTGAAAGTTAATGATGAATGCTGGTGGCAGCACTGCTGTGATAGGGACAAACAGATCTCTGAGCAAAATTATTGCTGTGTCCTGCACAGAAAAATTATTCTCTCCTGGCTTGAAATTTAGGGTTTCTGGAACAAAGGGACTGATATCTGCCATATACTGTGTCAACTGACCAGTATGCTCTTTTCAGAACAGACACAGGCAACAAAAAAAGCCCATCTTTTTCATATATATTATAGAAAAATAACTGATCTATAATGTTAGACTAGAAGCTACAAATTTCCCCCTTAGCACAATACTTGGAATTTTACACAAAATAATGACCCAGGATTGAAGGAATTATGTGAATGAGTTGAAACATCTATAAGTACACATACAAACTCAAACCAAAGGGGAAGAGGGTTGCACGTACCATCGTATTGCTTTGGCAACATTTGTTATTTTTCGAAATTAAGCATATTTTATTTACTTTCTATTTTAAAAATGGCCATTGTTGCACCATTGTGAGGTGGGTACATAGACATTTATTAGTAGCTGCAATATTATAATGAATGTATTACACTTTAAGTGCAAAAAAAATGTAAGAATTGGAATGCATGTTTTGGAGTCTGTAATAGTGGACAGAATTAATTGCAAATGCAAATACATAGCTAACTTTCTAGTTGGTCCTGTAGCTCCACCAACAGCACACTGATTTTTAACCAAGTGTCTAAAGATAAAATTGTAGCGTCAATCCCCATCAAAAATTGTTCAGAGGGTTAATGCATTATGTGGCAGTGAACCATAAAGACCAGAAAGGATCCCCAACCAAACAGCTCTGATAGATATGTGCATTTATAGATCAAATTTAGTTATGATGAAACTCGCAATGAAAAACCTGCAACACTTGTCCTTCAGGCTCACACAAGAAGCACTTGGTTTGGGTACCAGGGAGCTGTTGTCTCCATTTGTGGAACCTTAACCTAGCATAAGTTACCACCTTCAGGAGAAAAGGAGCAAAAATGAACAACTGCAGGAGAAAACCCAACTGACATTCAAGCTTAGCTACTCTCATTGGTCATATTCTGGCAATTTTGGACTAAGCAGTAAGATGAATGTTTTGTACTAGCGGAGCTCTCCATTTCCTCAAGAGGAAAAAACAGACAGCAAATCATAAAATGGTATTGACATCAACATTGTAGAAGTCTATGCCATCCTACACTACATTCTGTCAGGTAAAAGTGGGTGCGTGATAGCAATAATGTTTTAAAAGTAGCGTTGGAGAGGGTTGTTTCCCAAACTTAATTAACACATTCTTCCATCTAGTCACATTTCAGCAGTTTTATCCAATTTTTCCCAGCTCATTTTTGGAGGTACTATTCTAAGCCAAACATCACCTCAGCTCAAGTGATGCAAAAGTATCATACAATTCTCCTCTTCCTCTCTATAACAAGGTAGCAGTTGTCAGTTGAGTAAACATCAACATTGCTGACAAAGCCCTGTAAATATCTATACAATAGGCAAGATTATTCTTGGCCATATTATGGGGTGAACACTTACCACATGTTTTGTCAGCTGCTATTTTAACAGAGGTGTTAACCCATGCCTCTGTTAAAATAGCAGACAGAGGAATGTCAAACATGGTAACTGTTTGTCTGATAATATCTTCAGCAGCAATTTCTATTCTAAAGTTTTACTGCCTTAGGACTCAAAATAGGATGCAGGGAAATTGGGATTTTGTTTGCATATATATATATAATACTGTGTGTACCTTGTTTTTTTTTTGCAGCTTGCACCATCAATGAGTGGTGTAGGAGGGCCTCATACAGTCATCACATATATGAAGAACATATTCCTCATGCTATCACAACCATTGCATGCTGCGTAAGCACAGAAAGAAAACAAATAAATTCCCATTTAATTTACTTAGCCAGCTGAATTTTCAATTTTATCAGTGAATTGTCTGATACTAACAGAAATCCATCACTGTGCCTAATATTGTTATTAATTTCTAGCCTAATCACCTTTAATTCAAATCAGGCTATAGGAGTTAAGATTATGGTTACATATTTGTGATAACAGTAATAAAATAAATATCTTAATGCCTCTGTTAAAATAGCAGGCAGAGGAACATTATACAAACATGCTAACCATTTATTGCCTAATAACAGCAACAGTAACTTTTAGCTGCCTCTCGATTCAAAATAAGCTGCAGGAAGGGAAAGAGAACGCGAGAAAGAACTGTTAATTCATTTTTTTAAAACCACATCTACTTTTAAATGTATGCCTTTGATTTAATAATGTTAACTTGCTGTTACTACAATAGGCAAGATTATTGTGTGATATTTAAATTAATATAAATCCTGTTTACAGGCAGGATTGAACAGTCATTCCCTTTCTGTAGCAAAGTCTATTATCTCTATATTAGTATTTGTATACTTTTTTAAAAAAAAAGTGCAAATTGGTTTGTATCAAGTCATTTTTAATTTCATTAATCTTCAATGCACTTTTATTATAAGGGAATATATATCAGAAAAATCAGCCCAATTTGAAAAGCAACTCCTCAAATATATTCTAAAAATCCAGCTGAATTCTAAAATTCATGGGGCATCTGTCCCAGTTGCTAATTCATGTCAGTACCTGGAGGTGTTCAGTTCGGATACAGTTCCTCAGGACTGTGCTGAGAAGGGGTAAAATGCACTTTGGTCTTTCTAGTCTATCTTTAATGACAATTGTAAACAATTTTACAACACCAAGTTATAGTCCAGCAATTTTATTTTAAATTCACAAGCTTTCGGAGGCTACCTCCTTCCTCAGGTGAACGATGTGGAAATGAGGAAGGAGGTAGCCTCCGAAAGCTTGTGAATTTAAAATAAAATTGCTGGACTATAACTTGGTGTTGTAAAATTGTTTACAATTGTCAACCTCAGTCCATCACCGGCATCTCCACATCATATCTTTAATGACAGCAAAGGCCCATTGCAGGTTAATCTTGCGTTATATAAAACATGCATCCAAACAGCTCTCCTCTGTGGCTCGGAAAGCTAAAACATGAATTTGAACAGTTTCCTTTGGCGTGTGTGTGAAGTCGATTTGTGGCAAAAAGGGAAAATGGCTACAGGGAAGGGAGGATTCACTAAGAACCTGGAGGGAGAGTCAGCCTCAAGGTAGGCAAACAGTGGGAAACTTACCAGTGGTCCCTAAATTGTGGCTGTTGTCAGCCTGTGCTTAAACTCCCTGGGCTTTTGAGGGACAAGGTGTGTTATCTGTGTCGCTCAAACTGAAATTTTACCTGTAAAGATTTCTCAGGGGCTCGGTTTGGAGACTCTTGAGCACGGTGATGGTTTGTGTGCATGTCAGTCACCTGGCTGATGAAGGAGAGACTAAAATTTGAGTGAGACACAAATCAGGCTGAAATTCTGTGGAGTTCTTTTTTCCTTCATTCTTCTACAATTACACAAGAGATTCTCTGTAGGAATGGGAATATTGCAAGGGTGATTTCCAACTTACTTCTATCTCCTTACCTAAAAAGGAGAATCTACCCAATCAGCCAGATGCTGTTTAAGGAGTTAAAGGTGTAAACCTGTAACCTTTCACAGGTCTCTTGCTGGTTGTCGATTAGCATGTGCAGGACAGCTGTAATGAAGATACTATTTACGGACCCCATGAAAATTCTTGTCAACCTATTTTTTTCAAACCACATACAAAGTACTCCACCACCTCAATTTGTTCTTGGAAAAAGGCCAACATCATCTCAGTGTGAGGCAATTGTACAGGTGAGACCGTTATTTGTGAAGAACCACTTGCATAATAGGACAATATTACAGTCAACTAATCATGATGCAAGAACATGCAGATTACACCTTTTTCGTAGTTATTTCAGTTGGAGGTAATCAATAGTGGGTATACACGTATGCATTTAGTACCAATCTAATAAGGAATCACAAAGACCATGGTAACTTTTTCAATACTGTATTATTTGCCTTCTTTCTACAAATTGGCTGCTATCACATCAGTGTAACTTACTGCACAGGTAAATTGGTAGTTTAAAATAGGGAACAATTGATACGAAACATCAGGTCTGCAGAAATATAAATCAAGTTAGGAAAATTGAGGGGGGTGGTGGAGAACACAAAGACATTGCATATATTAAAACCCAATGCCTTGCTTAAGGATAAATCAGTTTAATTTGAAAACCAATGTCATTATTGTGACCCAGAAACCAAACACATGACATAATTAAACTGATTGGGTATGTTCTTAATACAGACATTTCATACAGTACTGCTTTATTGAATGTAACTGTTTATGCATGTCAGAAGAACTGATTCTGGAAAACTCTTCAATATTGTCATTCCAATTTTGCCACATAAAGAGATGAAGGTACATAGCCAGTCCTTGGAAAAAAATTGTCCCAATTGAGGCTTTAGAGAGAATGAACAAAACGCCTTGTAAAGGTTTGTTTTGCAGTCCATATGCATTTGGATAAAAGATAATCACTGTCTCTTAGGGCACCTTTCTACTTGGGAGATATGAGCTATCAGATAAATTATAAATGTAGACAAAGTTCACTATACAGCTTCCAGATATAACAGCTCTTAGTTACAGTGTTAACATGCCTAGATTCCAGTTTTCCCTTTTTCTTCTTCTTTTCCTCCTTAACATCACAAGGAAAGCAATTACAACAAATGAGAATGCTAAAATGGAGGGAGCATTATACAGAGTCTGACAGAATAGGCAGACTCTTGCAGTATGAAGGCAAAGCCCAAAGCAAAAATAAAAATGAAAAATGAGGCAAAATAGAATAAAGGAAGATTACTTAATGGGGGGAGGGGAGGAAGCAATCTTTCCTTTCACATGCCATGGGTCTGATCCTGCAATCAGCCATGCCCAGAGAAGGAGGCACGCCTGCACCTTTAATGTCCTTTGTTGCAAATCACAAGTCTGACCCGAACACTCCAACTATAAGGCATATATCAGCTCACCTCATCTTTATCCAGCTTCAATCAGAGTTGCTGGCTGTCAACCTCAAGGTTCATGAGAGGGCAAAGTTCGGATACGAGTAGAGTATCAAATTATTCAGAGTTAGAATTACTATGTGTTCAATAAAGAACTTTCTATTCTGCTTTACTTCAGATTTGCTCTATAGACCAGGCTTGCCCTTCTGAATTTATTATAATCAGGATCCCATAAGCATTCCACACAACCAAGACACTGGGGATGGATGTATATGATTCACTACAACATTCACTGTGACTGTGACCATGGTGTATTATCCCCCGTAGTTCTCTGTAGCCTTCTACACAGTCGATCACACCATCCCTTCGCCAACATATCTCTTCTACTGTCCAGCTTGGTAGCACTGCCCTCACCGCCCCTACCGCCCCTGCGCCCCTTGGGAGACTTCCAAGGATCAATCCTTGGCCTCCTCCACATGCTGGCCCTTGGCAACATCATCAACGGATCTGGCATCAGTTTCCACAGATACACTTATCCATGCCTTAACAGAAAGTTTTTACCTGGAGTCCATGAGCTCCTCGCACGTTGTTAGAGATGAAGGCAGAGGAGGTGGGGAATGAGATTTAAGGAGCTAGTTGAGAAAAGAAGTCAAGAGTTATCCTTGTTCGCCAGGATAATCCTGGAGTAGTGGATCGTTTTGCTTGAAGTGGTCGAGTGATGGATGGCTACACTTGAATCTGCGTCCCTTGGATTCGAGGAAGCAAAGATGGGGGTCATACAGGGAAAGAAGGCGGTGAATGTTTTGGTGGGGACAAGGGTTTCAAAGGTAGGCCCTTGAACCCACCAAATCAATAGCTGCAGACATATCATGATGAATTGAGGGCCAAAGGCTAGGCAGATGTAAACAACTTGGGGGAATTACTTCCAGCAGCAGATGCAGAGAAAGCAGGGTTGGAGGGGAATAGAGGTCACGTAGGCAATGGCAGAGATTATGCGAGATAGGTCATGGTTTTAAACAGAGATCAGGGAGGAGATGACATGAAACAGTCCAAAGTTAAAGTCTGAGGCTCTGTGGTGTGAAGAAGTTGACTTGTGGACAGTGTGGAATCAGCTTTGAGTGCCAACCGTACAATGGTCAGGTTTAGAGTCAATCGTGAAAAAGGAATGGATCAAGAAGCCTTGAGGGGCAGAATGTCAGTGGAGATGCTGTTGGGACAGTCCAGTGCAGTCAGAGGGCTGCCGAGGAGCAGAGAGTTGACCACGAGCCTGCAGAGATTGATTCTGGGCTCTAGCGGAGGTGCACGGTGGTCTCAGGCGTTAGCAGTACAAGGGGTCTAATGGGTGGGGGGTGGGGGATACTATCCGTTTAGCACTGTCGCCTATGGTGAATTTCTACCCCGTGATGTTTGCTTATTTGGCAACAATTACCCGCATTAAATTTTTTCACTCATATAACCTTCATCAGTGCAAAAATCTGTTGATACTTCTGTTCACCTATTTGTGTACAGAAATTACATGTGATATGTTTTTCCAGATCAACCAAATCCCCGATATTAGAATTCATGAAAAACCTTCACATCCTTGGAAGTTTGCTACCAAATGAAAATGTCCGTTCAATCTGACACTTCTGTAAAACCACATACTATCTTTGGTTTACTATTTGAAAGTACAGAAACTAAGTGGTGTCAGTGTGCGTGGAGTGGGGATGAGAGTAGAGATAAATACGTGTATGCAGTGGTACAATAATTATACAACAACTTTCCCTCTGTGCCAACACACAATTTAAGTCTTTCTGAAAAAAAGAAAAGGCCGCTAGTAAAGATTAATTTCCTAATCAATAATAAATGTACCAAATCAAAAGTTCTAGTGACTTATTTATTTAAGCATGAGTCACTTAAAGCAATCGTCAGAGATGTCTCCAGAAAAAACTTCAACCAGTAACTAACTACCTTCATTGTAACATTCTGCAAGAGCCATTAATTCCTCTCCCAAAAAAACTCCTGTTAATTAATATCAAGTTACAGCATTTCAGTGAAAATCATCCCTTTTACCTTGATATTTATTAATGTAAAGCAAAATGGTCAAAGTCAAAACCAAGACTGAGCCATGTCACCATATGGTTATCAATGACCCACGTTTGGAGTATGACATCCCTATTGCTCTGTCATCAAACAGCAGTAATTAGGAATAATCAAGTGGGTGTTAATTGAATGTAATGAAACAATCTCTAGTCTGACTGAGCCTAGTATTTGCCTCTTACCAGTAATTATGATCACTAAGTACTCATTCTAATCTCTTTCTTCTTGTGAAACCAAACAGAGGTGCAGTATTTGCACAGCTGATGGTTTGTTTTGTCTGCAATTTAGACTGATTTAAACCAGGAAACTCATAATTTGCCAAGCTGTCACCAGCTGCTGGAATTCAACAAAGGAGCTGGGGCATTTGATGACAATAGCATACTGTATGTCATCCACAGAAAAGGCCAGCTATTAATTAAACTGACCCTTAGGAAGCTTAAACAGTTATAGCACCTGGATGCACAAGAAAAAGAATGTATCAAGAAAAAAATTGCAAAATTATTTCACACCTGGTTTATTTTGTAATTTTTAAAAAGCATATGTGTCAAAATCCAAAATCCAAATTTTGCTGAAATCTCAAGGGATCATCTTTTTCTTTGGGATCCTTAATTTTGACACCGCTGGATAACAAAATGATTTCAGGTACCTACCCAACCAGACCTAAAAATAGTTGCATTGAACAGCACCTCTACATTGGCTGCTGGGATCTTCCAGTGCATTACAGTCAGATCGATCATAAACTTCCTCTTCCATTTTTGAATGGAATTTACACAAAATAAGCAAGAGATTAGAATTGGGGCAAATTTTTAATCCATTAAATTTTATTACAACTATATTAACTTTAAGGGGCAATCTTTTGACCTTTGAAGCTTCACGGTGTCACCCTGCTCTTGTGCTATCAGGTTACATCGAGTCTACAGCACAGAAATAGGTCATTTGGCCATCTGGTCTATGCCTCCTCCCACCCCTCTTCATCGAATCCAATCAGCATACCCTTTTATTCCTTTCTCCCTTGTGTGCTTATCTAACTTCCCCTTAAATGTATCTATGCTATTTGCCTCAACTATGCCTTATGGTGGCGCATTCCACATTCTTACCACTCTGGGTAAAAAAAGTTTCTCCTGAATTCCCAATTGGATTTATTAGTGACTATCTTATATTGATGACCTTTAGTTTTGGACTTCCCCACAAATGGAAACATTTTCTCTATGACTACACTATCAAACCCTTTCATTATCTGAAAGGCTTCGACCAGGTCATCCCTCAGCCTTCTCTTCACGAAATAAAATAGTCCCAGCCTGTTCAGCCTTTCCCGATATGTATATCCTCTCTCTTCTGGTATCATCCTTGTGAATCTATTTTCCACCCTCTCCAATGTCTCTATAATCTTTTCATAATATGGAGACCAGATCTGTGCATAGTACTTCAATTGTGGTCTAACCAAGGTTTTATACAAGTTTAACATAACTTCTCTACTTTTCAATTCTATCCTCCTAGAAATGAACCCAAGTGCTTTGTTTGCCTTTTTCAAATGGCTTTATTAATCTGCGTCACTTTTAATGATTTGTGTACCTATACCCCAGATCCCCTTGCTCCTCAACCCCATTTATTATTATCCAAGCAGTATGTGGCCTCCTTATTCTTCCTTCCAAAATGCACCACCTCACACTTATCTATATAAAAATTCATTTGCCAATTGCACACCCATTCTGCAAGCTTATTAATGTCTTCTTGTAATTTGTCTCATTCTTCCTTTGTATTAACTACACCTCCCAATTTGGTGTCATCCTCAAATTTTGAAATTGTACTTCCGATTCCCAAGTTTGATCCCTGTGGAATACCACGTTCCACCTTTTGCCAGTCTGAGTAGCTACCCTTAATCCCTACTTTCTGTTTCCTGTTTTATAGCCAACTTGCTATTCCTTGACTCCACGTGCTCTGACCTTAGTCATGAGTCTATAATGCAGTACCTTATCGAAGGCCTTTTTGAAAATCCAAATATATTACATCTACTACATTACCCTTGTCTACTCTTTCTGTTACTTCTTCAAATAATTCAATAAGGCTGGTCAAGAATGACTTTCCCTTTTGAAATCCATGCTATTCATCAAATTTATGGATTTTTCTGAATAGTAAAAAGCCAAACAAAAAAAAAAGAAAAAAAGTACTTGGTTCTAAAATGCTAGTCATAGTCTTGCAAGTGAGTTCATGACTATAAAATATTTCAGGATCTAAACTTCTTCCTCCAGCTTCAGTTTTCACTTTGAATCTTAAACTGAGAGGCACATTAACCCATTTCCCTGTCTGTCTGTTCAAATAGCTGATGATACTGATCCACATGGCTCAAATTTGTTAAGAATGAGATTATGAAACTCACATCTGAAAGTTTTAAGTTTGACAGGTTGGCCAATGTAGCTTTTTAAGTATGACAGGTTTTAATCCATGCACTACGCATTATTGTACCTTACTACACCTTGGCTGACAGTTTCCAGCATATTCTCCTCTTCTTATAACTGAATGATATCATCTGACCTTGAGTAGGATTTAAAGTAGAACTGGCCCAAAATAATTTCATAGCAAGAGATCTTCAAACAACTGCGAATAAAGTACATTTCACAAACAGGCAAATTGGACACCTCTCTATAATAATTACAATTGATGGAAATCTGCTAAGAGTGAAGTGCAATAATTTTGACATTTTAATGGGATATTTGCTGCTTCTGTTAAATGACAACACACAGATAAGGTCAGAATCAGTACCTGATTTGAGCCATGCAGAGCTGACAGACCTGAAAGACCTGAACTACACTGCTGGCACTGCATCACACTCCGGCCAGGGAAACATATCTGTACATGCATACAGCCTCACTCACCTGCAATCAAAAGCAGCTAAGTTTTCATGTTAGAAAAGACAACAGTAATGTTCATTCTCTGCTAACGTTAAAAACAATTTAAAGATTAACAAGTGGAATGGGCTTCTGGGTATGGTGATGGAGGGAAAAAATTAGACTAATTCAAGGTAGCCATGGATCAGGTGATTGAGGAGGAAATATAATTATTTATATTTTGCATGGATGAACTAAAATGTGTCAAATACCCTCCATCATCATCTTTTCAAAAGCTCCAAGTCAAACCAATGGACCTCCTGGAGGTAAACTAATTGAAGTGACTTAACACCCAAATTACACAATTCAGTTGGCATTGTTGCACAGGCAAAACTGTTTTGCAATGAGTCAAACTGTGCAGTATAACTGGGCTATTATTCTGTTTCAGGCCAAGTGGCATAATCTAAGTATCTTTCAAGAAATTAGTCATCAATTGGTATATCATTATCCCTAGTTTTCTCCCTTCCTTTGTTGAAGTTTCTGAAAACCTTTGCCCCAGTAACCATATGTGAACCTACACAATGAGTCATCAGGCTGTTTGACCCAATGGGAAAGCATTATAGCCAAGTCCAATATTGTCTTAAAATGTTCCAAAGTGCTTTACAGCCAATTAAGTTCTTTTGAAGTGTAGTCACTGTTGTAGTGTAGGAAATGCAGCAGCCAAATTGAGCACAGCAAGGTCCCACAAACAGCAATGTGATAATGACCAGATAATCTGCTTCAGTAATGTTGATTGAGGGATAAATATTGGCAGGACAACAGGAAGAACTACCCTGTTCTTCTTCGAAATAGTGCCCTGGGATCTTTTACATCCACCCGAGAGGGCAGTCTGGGCCTCAATTTAACATCTCATCTGAAAGATGGCAGCTTCGACAGAGCAGCATTCCCTCAGTACTGTACTGAAGTGTCAACCTAGATTTTGTGCCCAAGTCTCTGGAGTGGGACTTGAAACAACCCTTCTGACTCAGAGCTGAGAGTGCTACTACTGAGCCATGCAGGGAACCCTGACATTTTTCCCTCAATAGACAGCGGATATTGAAGAAAATTGTGGTGCCCCCATAGATGCCTAGCAGAAATCAGCTAATGTGTAGAGGATAAACACCAACCCAGACTGGTTAGGTTGAATGGCCTTTTTCCATGTTGTAATTTCTAGTAACTCTCAGTAGAGACTAGGGGTCAAAAAAGGCCCTTTCTGGTCGGTGTAATTTAGGAACAGAGCACGTGGCGTATGTATCTCCTGAGCCACCACAGGAACCCCATCAATTAAAGAATGTGTTAAAAATCTGGCCCTCACTACAGCACTACAAGTACAACTGTGTTCTTGGGGGAAAAAAAACCTACAGCAATTTCAAATCTCAACAAAACTTCAACATGGATTCTGTGACCACAATTGCTTTGCAAACAATGCATTAAATTTTATACAATCTAATTTCAAACTATTAGATTCAAGAGGCATGTGTATAATGCATCACTTTAGTAACAATTGTACTTCTGGGCAGCATGTTATTTATCATAAAACGTTTAAATGGGTGGGAATAGATGGTTTTGGAAATAAAAACACTCTGGTGTGAATTGAGAGTCAGTAATTCCTCCTAGAAAGTAGCCATTACTCAGACAAGTAGATGGTTATTGACAGTATGAGAGAGACTGGCTGTCCTGGAGCCAGTAACCTTGGTTGAGATGCAATGTCACAAACACCCCACCATCACTCTCTAAGATGTACAGCATATTATTTAAAGGGAAACAAATGTCAGCACTGAATGTCAGTACAAGGACACATCTCCTGCCTCTTAACAAAACTTATCAGCTTTCCACTTTCATATGGTACCTCTTTACACTTACTATTTCGATTCATTTTACTCTGTGATACCTGACATGGCAGCAAACTGTCAGGACTTCGTGAAATTAGTTGGTTTACAACCATCTTTGCATAAAGTAAGCACTGAATTAATTTTAACGACTGCTCTAGTATTAAGGTTAAACAGTCTGGAAAACCTCAATTTCATGGTAAGTGATGCTTATAGCAAAGTTAACATATATTAAGTTTTCTGTGTATTCTTGAAAAGTTTTTATGTATAAGGTCGTTGGTTTCATAATTATATACTCATAAACCCTCTGGTCTACTCACATACATTTTTATTTGCAATTTGGTTCCACAATGAAGAAAATTAATGTTTCCAATGACACAAGGATATGCTTATCAGTGTAGTGGCAGAGCACACATACATTTTTGTGAATTTTGTGCTGAAGGTGAGGGACATTATTACGAGGAATGGAACACTTCGATGCTGACGATGGGTTGCCTACAATGACAAGATTCCCTGGTCAAATTTAGCATAGTACGATGCTGAGGAAGCTTTTTCTATTCTGCTGAAACAATGTGGCTTAAAACACCTCAGAAGAGCACCCTCTACTGCATCAATGTGATTTCTTTTCTATTTCTCACACCATTTTGTGGCCTCTCAGTGAGTTTGCCAATTTAGTGCTAATTAATGCTGAGTGAATTAGGGACAATTTTGTACTTTCAATCCACTTGGAAATGGATCGAGACTGTTCAGACTCATTTCAGAGAAGACTTTTATCCTGTCAGACTGGGCTAGGTTTGAACCAGAGGTTCAAGTGATTACAGCACTGCAAACAAGTTTCTAGCTGCATTAAAATGTTTAAACATAGAGTCAAATCTCTCACTACAATACAGCACTAGAACATAGATAATTAACTCGTGCATTTTTCATGTGATACAGAAAAAATTAAATCCAGTCGGATAAATGAAAAAGATGTTTCATTTCTTTAAATTTTTCTTACAATAAAATCTATTCAAGATAGTTTGATTTTTTTTTAAAAAAGACATTCTTAAGATTAGTATTTTAGATGCTCTAGTCTATTACCTTAATGGAATTTCGTCCTTGAAAAATAAATTTATTTTTATGATCAACTTTTTCTTTAATTAAACTGAGTTAGTGTTATCAACAATTGACAATCTTTTAATTATGCTGACTAACCCTATACTATACATATTTTATTGCTTTTCATCACATTTTCAATTATAAAGGTTTAAAAGCCCGCATATCCACTGCTATAAGGCACTCAAATCCAGATGATGAACATGTAATAAGGCCAGGCCTTAACCAAATGATTTTGTTTGAGATCTCCACCCTGAGTCTATATTCTAAACAGTCTAGACACTTGTGTTAATTTCCAATGCAGTATTTGACAGCCATTACCAGGTGGACCATAATGCATACAATTCCTCAAATCCTGCTTTGTGTTTCCAATTCCATTCTTTTTCTGAAAAGATTGTCAATATGTAAACTGTCTTTTAAAAAAGGAGTCATACATAGGGCCAAGTTTTTTGTTTGTTTGTTTCTCGGATGTAGGTGCCACCACCAAGGCAACGTTTATTGCCCATCTCCAGTTGCCCTAAGGGCATTTAGAGTCACCTCTGTAGTGTGGGACTGGAGTTACATGTAGGCAAATTAGGTAGGGATGGCAGCTCTCTTCCCTGAAGGACACAAATGAACCAGTCAGGTTTTTCTGACGATCTGGAAGCTTCCATAGACATTTTTCTGGTGCTATCCGATAAATGATCAGATTTATTGAATTCAATTTCACAACTTGACATGGGTGGGATTTGAACATATGACCTCTGGTTCGCTGGTCCAGTACCATTACCATTAGGCGACCATACCCAAAGTTCATATTGTTGAAAAATAATTTTGTTCACAAATAGGGTGGTCAAACCCGAATACATTAGGCAAGTCATTTGTTACTGATCAGAAACTAGCATTTTCACAGCCTCCGGGGCTTTTTATGGAAAGTTGTGCAATTCAGGTAGGAATTCATGCTAACACAATCAGCGTAGAAAGTTGATAAATTTGTTTTGGGATGTCAAATCATGCAGCACCAAAACAGGTACCGTAATAATCATTCCCACTTTGCTCTGTGGCAGGATATAATGAACAACTAGCCCAAGGACTCGCCAGGGTTTTTTTTATTATCTAAGGAAAGAGCTTTATAATCTGCAATCAAACAAGATAATTATTCCATGGAAATAAGGACAATAAGTTCTAGTCCATGGGCACAATTTTTGCCATTTAAGGAACTTTTATAATGCCTTGCTGAGCACACCCAGCATAAAGCTCAGTAAATTACATAAAATTCTAACCAAATACAAAATTAAGTCATAATTATGACAATCTATGACATTACATTCATGAAATTAATTTATTAGGGTAACTTTTTGTAAGGATTGGTGTAAGGTAATTGTCAATATCTTATGATTATAAGCCAAAAAAAGTAAAGAAGCAGTTTATATTTTTAAATTATGGTCAATGGCAGTTGAACTACAATGGTTGCATTGCTCCATAAAGCTTCCAGAAAACACACAAAATAATTTGTCACTCAGCTACCTTCAAAAGCCATTATTTCACTGGGCAAAGCAGTCAGCCCTTAGTGACCCAGTAAAAACAATAATATTGTTTGAACCATTTAATTCACTTGTGGTGGCTACAGGACTGATGCAATGCAACATTTTAGTAAGCTTTAGGTTATGCAGCTGCTTACAAAGGTGGATTATTTAAGAAACAATTAAGTGCATATACAAAGCAATTTGCGAGCAGCCTCACTCCTTCAGCTTGCTAAGTGAAGTGCCTTTCAAGGCTGATTTATAACACTGTCGTTTTCAGAAGGCAACATAATTAATAGGAGCATGGATGTCTAATTTCAGTGACTTCCAGAGAAAGTGGATTTCATTTGATTTATGATGGTTAGCAAGTTTGCATTTTATCAGTTCATTCGCTCATTATTTATGCTGATGACCAATTTCTCTGGCTTGCTATCGCCCAACCCTTTAGTAATCAAAGTGAAACTGGGTGCATTGCAGCATTTGCAATGTGCTGCTTCATTCAAAAAAGATCAAAACTGCTCTCAATCCTTGGACTTTTCACAGAGATTAGTACACTACCATGGCAAGCTTTTACAGTGAAAATCGTATGTAACCTCTGAGGGCTGCAATAACAACAGTTAATAGCAATGTACAAGGATTTATATAAGAGTCTATATCATCAAGGAGGATCTCGGAGGTCATCCAGTGATTGAAAGGAGAATCTACAGACCACTCCTCTTTGTTTTCCAGTCATCATTACCCCCCAACTGACAATTCTAAACAGTAGCTATTGCAAGAGTCCAGTCTGATTACTCTTTTGTTCATGAATAAACATTATTAAATGGCAGGGAAGAGACAAAGTGTTGCCACATCATTTCCTGCTTATCATAGGAAGTGATGCAGTAGGATTTTCCTGGACACATCAATGTCATCTGAAAATGATTCCATTCATCAAAAATCCAAATGGCACATGTGGAATTTTAAATTGGTTCTAGAAGCTTTTCTTTGTTCAACTGATTAATTTTTTAAAAGCGTTTGACCTTTCATATTTTCCATATTATTATGGTAAAGTTGTTCTTTAAACTTTTTTTTCCTTCTTTTCTCGCCTCCTCTCCTGAAGGTGTTCAGTTAATTCTACGAAACAGTTACACCAGACACCATCCAGTACCTCACCCAACTGACCATTATTCTTGAGAACCTGGACAATATTGGCAGGCGAATAAACCACAGGAGACATCGCAACATAATCTGATCGTGTTTTCACATGATATCCACACATGCATACTTCCAGGAGAAAAGTCATTTAATAGTGATCAGGAACTAGAAACTTCACTAATTTTCATCTCCTTAAACTAGGGGTGCCAAGGCCAAATGTGCCTCTATTGTTGACTTGATGGGAAAAAAAACAACTCAACATAGACCACTGATCAAGGCTGGGAGCTTCATGCTCTGTACGGCTCAGCTATTCACTAGATAAACTTATTGTACCACCAGGAGAGCTGTTCGTTAATATTATAATGCAAGTTAATGTTAAAGTCTGAATATTTATCATATTCTAATATGGATAATCAATAATGAATGCATGGTGTATTTCATTTTGTCATTAATCTTTTACATACAAGATAATATATTTAATTCAAATATAATGATTTACTAAAAGGTCACTATCTGATAGTTACATAACATGCAACAGAAGTTAATTATTTTAAGTATCCTCACAAAATTCTGAACAGTTATAAAGCATTACTTTTTTAAAAAAAATGAAAAACCATTTGCATCCTGCTTATAATTCTGGACCAGCTGAAAGGTTTTACCATTGTCAATTGATTTTATTTGTGTCTAACTGAACAATACCACTGTTTCTGAAATCAAAGAGTTTTTGGTGAAGCCATTTTACTATTCTTATTTAGAGCAGTGCTCAAAAAATTGTTTGCACCACAAACTGTTATATATGGGAAATTCTGTTGAACATAACTTTCCCCCAAATGTTTATAATTACCCATGTAGTCACTAAAAAAAAATCAGCAAAGATGCACTAAAGTATATTCAAGATTTGAAATGTTTGTCTCCGTATTATGTTGCCAAAATTGTATTTAAGACTCCTGCAGTTTTCCTCCATTTATCTCTATATTTGGTTTATTATTATGCTACATTATTTACAGACTACAAGAAGTCTTTTTAATTGTACTTAACCACCATGTTCAACAACTAATGTTTGTTATTTCCATAAGAACGAGCTTATATTCATATAACAACCTCAGGTTGTTTTAAAAGCGCTTTACAGCCAATTAAGTACTATTGAAGTGTAGTCACTGTTGTAATGTCGGAAACGCAACAAGGTTCCACAAACGGCAATTAAATAAATAACCAGATCATCTGTTTCGTGATTTCAAATAAAGCTGTTGGACTATAACCTGGTGTTGTAAGACTCCTTACATTAGTTTTAAGTGTTGGTTGAAAGATTCATTTTGGCGAGGACACCAGGAGAATTCCTCTGCTCCTCTTCAAATAGTGCGATGGGATCTTTTACATCCACCTGAGGGGGCAGATGGGATCTCTGTTTAACACTTCATCCGAAAGATGGTATCTCCGACAGTACAGCACTCCCTCAGTACTGTACTGAAGTGCCAACCTAGATTATGTGCTCAAATTTCTAGAGTGGGGCTTGAACCCATGACCTTATGAGTCAGAGGTGGGAGTGTTATCACAGTTTCAAATTGCCTTTAACAGCATTCCTCATAACAGATCAGATTATCAGGAGTGGATAGCCAAAACCACGAACGGTGCATTTACACAAGTTTCACATCAGTGTGAAGATGTTTTGACTTTGCACCTACCTTAGACCTGTGGAGTATATATTGGGTGTCAATGTCCAAACTGACCTCAAATGAAACAAAGTGAGACTACCTCCTTCTTCACTCTGATGCTGTGTCAGGCCCCCACAACTGCTGAGTTGGTATGAAGCAAAACCAGTTCACGCCAATGCTACAGTCATAATGTGAATGCTTCCTGATTTGCATACGCAGCAGCACAACAATAAATGACAATAGGTTAATCCCCCAGTGCAACCATCCGAAAACAGATCAGTATTCAAATGGACACTTGAAACTGGGCTTATTGGTGCATTATGCTATATGGAGTTTATTTTAATCATTACATAGCATTCAGGCCTGAACACTTATTACTTGATGTGAAAGACCTTTTGAGTTCAGGAATTTGTTACATCCATGCTGTTATGTAAAATATTTTCTGAGGATACCTTACCCTTGACCTGTGAACTATGGCCCTCAAAATCAATAGGTTTTCAGCCACATGAGAAAGCATATCTTCAAGTATTGCATCCCAATGCTCCAGCCCTATTGTGCAGCTATTTTGCTTATAGTTATCCACAGATCTGTACTCAGTCCCATTAAATAGGAGCCAAAATAAACAACCATTCACCATAGATGCAGAGTACTTTATAAAGACTAAATATTTTAAGGACTGGGATACATCAAAAATTTAGACCATTTTAACTATGAAAATATAAAATATCATTCCAAACATGTCATTTTGCTTCAAAAAATTTGTAGCAAGGAACTACATTAAAAGGATAATAGCGAAAGCACAGTGAATACAGGATTATGCTGACTGTAGAATAAATGTGTATGATTATGCACACAGGAAAATACAAAAGATTGTCCTTCAATTGCTTTACATCTTGTTGGTTTATTTCTTCTAAGTACTAAGTTGTGCAAAGTGACTAAGTTTGTAGAAAAAAAACGCTATAAAAGGTTGGGAGGGTAAACTAGTATTATTACGGTAAATTTTAATACTGAAACTTTAAGCTGCTCTCTTTCCTAAAACTGCCAGTTTTCATACATAATACAAGACGGAGAGGGTTTACTATGAATAATGTTTAAGCCCTAAAGAATCCTATAACCTATAAATCTTAATAGAAGCCCCAAGACTCCAATGGGCTGCGTGTCGTTTTTACCCAGCCCCACTCCATCTTGGATCCCCTTGTGATAACTGTAATTTTCTCCAAACAAGTGGCGGTGGCTTGAATTTACTTCTGCTACAATTTGACTACAAACAGGATTACATGCATATAACCTATGCAAATCAATAAAAACATGTCAAGACCCCTTAGCAGTCAGTGCTCTCCTAAATGCAATTCATTGTGCTGCAAATGAGAATAAGAGACTGGGTAACAAATGGAGCCTGCTCATGTAACTAGCACCTGTTGTCAAGCAGTTGAAGCCTGTATTTTTCATTTGCTGTACAGTAAATCGTGTTAAGGCATACACAGAATGGTAAGGGACCTGGGGATGCGTACATACTGCATGTTAGCAGGCATATTCTGAAACAAATTTAGGTTGTTCCAACTGAAAATACATTTAAAAAATCTTCTAATTTGGAAAGCAACCCTGTGGACTGTACTTTGCCAAATTGTGCATTTAAATAGCTAACCACCTACAATTAAATAGTGCTCATTTTGTAATAAGGCTATAACTGTACAGATACTGGAATGAGTTGATATATTTTTCACATATCATTCATGGCCATTAAAAAAAAAGGGTCACCAGTGGTGGGTAAATGATGTTCTAATCCAACTATTCCCAACTGTGCAGAATTTTATAACAAAAGCATAAGAAAATGTTAGGTCCAAATCTGGTAAAATGCTTCTGGATGTTCAGGTTTGGTTAGTTCTCACCCAGATGTTCCCCTCACCACCAAAGCTTGTGCAACAAAACAAAAATAGTGAAGTTTGTAATAAGTAACTAGTCCATGAAATACAATACTTTTTGACCGAGACACAAGGCACAAGAATACAAACTTGCCTTAAAATATTTTTAAAGCAGTTTATGAACGCTGGTCTGCAGCCAGTGGATACCACCAATGCTGTTGTTTATAAGGTGCCTTCCCGTTGTAATAAAAGTGTGTTGAAAACCCCTATTGTACGTCATATCTGTAGCCAACAAGACATCATCTTACTTGAAAAAAAATCCTCTTTCAATCATGATGAGAGTCATAAATTGGACATTTCTATAATTTTTTCAAGGAGAACAAAAAAGTTAAAGGGTCACTGAAATTTAAAAATGAGAAATTATGCAAGGAGGGAACATCTTCAAATCCTTCAGCAATGCATTAATATTTACCAGAAAGCCCCTCTGCTGACCAAACTTTATGTTTTAAGTTTGCCTCTGTTTATCCTTTAACGGAGCATTTAAAATAGATCTGATATTGAAAAGTTGGTGACCATTTCATTGGTTCCAGAAAGCAAGTTCCAAGTGCAAGTGATGAAGTCAACCAGGCTAATATTGGACAAAATGATAAATAGGGCAGTCATTTTGAAAGTGGGGGGGGGCTCTTCTCCAATTTAGATACAATATATATTCTGTATCATACAATTAATTTTGCCTTTAGCTAAAGCCTGTTTAAACAAACATTAGATTTTGCTTTAAAAATTGGAGATGTAGCTTGCAGCTGCACATAATCAAAATAGCTTGGTGCCTATAATCATAAAATGATTAGTCTTCTAATGTGTAATGGCATAGCAAGTATTTCAATACTACAGAAAAGTCTCTATTATTCTAATGGTATATACTTTCTGCATTATTATAAAAACAATTTTAATCATAGTACGCTCAAAATAAGTAATAAATAAGTAAATGAACATGGTGCAATTTGAATCATACTGAAACTATATACTGCCAGAAGCAAAAGTCGCAACATTCTGAAAGCAGCTCACATTCCTTTTTAATAATACATAGCTATATTAAAAAGGGTACTGTATAAAAAGATTACTGTTAGGACAGGATATCATTAAAACATTTCACAGTGATACATCACTGCATGTACATATTCTAAGATTTCCTATGCAACTTGAGCGAAATTAGATTGGAGCTGCCCAGCAGCCCGTGTAAATCACAAAACTGTACAATCTTTACACACTTGCATATTAAAAAGATACATTTCATACAGTGAAACTTATCTACAATAATCAATTTTGGGATGGTCTTTTGGCAGTCTTCACCAACATGTCCAAGACACATTAGGCAGTCACTGCAGCTAGCTGGTCACTCTACATTCGATGGTCTTTAAGACAATGGCATTTCACTGTATGTCATCTGCACTAAATCACATAGGGCTAATACAACAATATTTCATATCTTTCTGCCTTGCATTCTGATCCATGTTAGCAGGTAGTTTGAAATTTTCCCACAATATTGGAAACATACATGGGATCAACACTTTCTAGTTTAAGCTGATGGGCAAATTATATTCTCCAACCTTTACTTATCTATTATATTAACAGTCCACTGAATCTTTTGGTGGTGTAGACATTTTTCATTTACTCTGTTCTGAAACTGAACACTGTGGTGGGAGCTGTACACTGAAGATGTGTTCTACACTGAAAAGATTTCTTGTTGTTCAATAATCAAACTGCAAGTGTGACTTTTATCATGTCCAATAGTAAGCACAGTGCATTTTCAAAAATGCACCAACATCTGCACTACTTTTCTTCAAAAAATCCTGTGTAGTTTGCATGCAAATTAAATTAAAAAAACACACACAAGCTGATTACCACCTAAACTGCATGTTACACTTTTAAAAGCGGTAAGAATGATGAATGCAACCTCCATGTCTTGAACACATAGTGTAGCAGTGTTATCATATCTCCTCTGTTTATGCTTATTAACAACGAAAAAGGATCACCTTCAACTGTATTAACTATGGACTACGGGATGAACGATGCTTGCTTAAATTCACAACATCTGTTTGCTCCACTCTCTTCTCAGCATGTTACACCTATTTCTCATGCTTAATGACGCTCATCCACTCTCAGAGTTTTACGGACAAATGTGTGTTTAGCCGCATTCATCACTCTGAATGAGTATTCTTGATGAAGCATCCACTGTGCTGTTTAGCTCTTTCTGTTTCAGTTCGTCAAATGACAACCAAGGTACACGGTTTTCATACGTTTAAAATGAAGGTGAAATGATGCTCAGTAATCACTCTCAGAGCTAGAACTTTAAAAATGCTGATTACAGGTAACACTACTGTTCTGGGTTTCCACTTTCTTAGTTGTATGCTGTATATGTTAGCAAAGCACAAAAAAGGTTCAAATTTGCTCATTTATCAATTGGACAAATGAGAAGATTTTACTTTTATTATTGTAAAATCACACATGGATCCCACCTGTTAAAAGGTTGCATCCACTTTTACAATTAGCAAGAGATTAAAATGAAAAAGTTTTTCAGATGCTGAAGAACCTGCTGTGTATTTCCAACATTTTCTATTTTTAATTCTGACTTCCAGCATCTTGAGTTTTTTTCCCCCTTTTATTGTGCAATATAGGCTACAAGTAAATATTCACTTCCTAAAGCAGTGAATAAAAGTTCAACTTGTGTACGAGATTTTACAGTACTTGAAGACTATCTTACATAATAAATTATTTTAATCTGAAATTTTAGGGCTCTCGACAAAAATCATAAATAAAAACTATTAAAAATGAGACTGCACATTTTTAAAAGTTAATTTTTAGTTGTTTGGAAGTCATTAAGACTTACCATGCTGTTGAAACTTAGTTTAGACCTGGTATATTTAAGCTTAACTGTTTTGTGGTGATATTAGTTAGTTTCCAGCTGGACAGAAGAGCAAGTTGGTGCTGGTCCGTTGATTGTAGCTGGCCATATCCCTTTAAGGTGAACTTGCCAGCAAACCAGGAAGAGCAAGTTCTGGATTTCCGCATTTGACTGCGCATGTGTGAACGCTGGAACTTGCTCTTTCATTTGGCCACTAACAACGGTAAGCACTGTTGAGCTCACCGTTCTTGTTAAAGCAATTTCTGGCCCAATAGTTTAATTTATTGAACATAATCATGATCAGAAGCAAGAAATGTAATTTTTTGAAAAACTACATCAAATAGAGCATTGGATATCAACATTGGATTCAAACTCATCTTTTCAAAAAATAATCAACACAATTCTTTGGCTGTTATGGACAATATAACTTTATAGTTCATGGCAAGACTTACAAGAGCAGCAATGTCATGGGAACATAAGCACCTCCAAGTGGATATATATCGCTGTTCCTTCATTGTCACTGGGTCAATATCCTGGAATTCTTTACCTAACATTGTGGGAGCACCATCATTACAAGGACTGCATCGCTTCTCAGGGCATCTATGGACAGGGAATAAATGCGGCCCCGCCAGCATCACCCACATACCAAGAACAAAATAAAAAAAGGTGAAAAGACCAGTGCAAAATATGGAATACAAAGCAACCTGAAAAGATTGTGTTATAAAATATTCATAATTTATTAATGTATCTGTTGTATTGTAAATACAATCCTTTGTCATCTGAAAATCCTCAGACTCCAATCTCCATCTTGAACGATTATGTTTTCTAACAGCATCTTGTGCTGTTTCAGTTGAACTTTTAACATTTTATTTTTTTAGGTAGGACACTTTTTTGAGGAATTAGGTCACAGAAGCAGGTCACTGCAAAAGTTTGTTCTCTCACTGAAATATATGGAACTGTCATCCTGCAAGATGGATTTTTCCTGTCCTTATATACTCTAATTATTAGTCAGTGGGAGTGGGTTGCAGTGCTCATTTCCTGTTCTGTAAATATATACAGACACCAGATGTGTATTCCCACATGTTACATATGTGCTTGAAGATCCCAAGTTTCATTGTTGCCAATGAAGGTCAGCCTGTCCCTAGTTCAGTTGTAACCAAACCTCAGCTGCTACTTTTCTAATTTTATGTTGCACTGTGGGGGAGGGGAGAGTGATGGTGAAAGGAAGAGATTTGCTTTATGGCATTATCTGTCCACGAAAACTTGCCCCTTTATTAACTTGAACTTCATAAGCATTCTTAGCAGATTTTATTTTAGAAAATGGCAATAGTCAAATCTCTTCGCATATTGTTTTGCTTCTGTAAGAAATAATTTATCACCTCAATTTAAAACAATTCACAATTTTGAACAAACTTTATGAGTACCCCCAATTTCAGATGCTGGAATACTTCTGAAAATTCTTATGCCTGAGAACTGTCCATATATCTCCAAGCAGCAGTGTGTCATCTTAGCAAGTTTTCTCTTTTGATGCACTCGATGTCATTTAAAGAAAAATCCTGTAAGTGTTGACTCATGATGGGCTACAGTTCCGCGATCACCACGTGCCCTCTAGTACCTTGTCCAATGAGTCAATTTTCAGGTGTAAACATCCATTTGCATATAATCAACAGGTTATCTGACTACGTGAGGCATCGCAGCAGAGCCCAAACCTGTGGCTTTTTGACGTCCAGTGAACAGTGAACTTCTTTTCTTCTTTCCTTCCTTTTTTCTATTGTAACACTCGTTGTGCTACCCTGGCTGAGATTACAAAACTCAGCATAGATTGTGGGTTTCAATTTTCAACCTTCATGGCCGTTGTGGTTCAGTTGCACGCTGGGTCAGACAGCACATGACTAAGCTATTGGGATTCCTTTTAAAGACGTGCTGGACAAGGTCAATGCATTGGACCTTATGTGTGTGAACATTCTATACTTAAACACTAGGTTATTACATCAATAATTCAAACAAATTTTTGCCAAATTTTGATAAGGAACCTTTTCATTGTATTCCTTTGAATGTTAGATGAGCTGTGAATTGTATCTCCATGTATTTAATGAACTCATTATTGCTGTGGACCAAGGACTTCTAATAACTTCAAGATTAGATCATCAGGTTCTGTCCAAATTGAAAATTAGTTTAATTTCACATACTGGATGAGTTAGGTTGAATTAGCAGGGTGGGAACTTTCCACTTTTGCATGTATGGTTAATAACTTCATCTCCTTAATTTACTTAATTCAAAAAATGCTCAAATGGTAGTGCAGTTTGCATGTTCAGACATTGAGTATATTTTTCTGAATATTTAACTGTGCTCTCAGCAATTATTTTATGAGATATCTGTGCTTGTTATGTTTGCTTTGTGCAAAAAGTCTTCTTTGCTTATTGATATTGTGATTGAATTATTTACTCAACATTCTTGAGCAACATCTTCTGGTGGGGATGGGGAGGGGGGTCTAAGTGGGAAACTACTGAGTGGCAGATATCTTTTTGATTTATTTTCTATTACATAATAGAGATATTCTGACTCATGGAAATACAAGGGTTACAAACTAAAGCTGAATTTATTCTGTTTCATTTTTTTTAAGCAAGATGTCATATTACTTGAAGACAATTGTGCAGATATGTAATCTAAAAAATACACCAAAATTCTTTACGGAGTGAAAATACAGTATTGTTAAATGGGTCGGGCAGTGAGGTGGGTTAGAACGGAACACTTTTTCATACAAGGCCTAGATTGGAATCTTCCCTGTGCAGATGAAAAGAAGGAAAAAAATACTTTCTGGGGATTCTCATTAATTGAAATTGGTGTGGGCAGTCTCAGAAAAGCTTGCAGTGGATCCAAGTTTTCAGCACTAAAGATTTAGCATAATTGGCATTGCCAATCTCACTGAGAGGCTAGAAAAAACAACATTGTGAGAAATGGAGAAGCCACATTGGTGCAGATGAACGGTACTGATTTGAAGTCTGGGTTTAGGCAACCCATTGACATAATTTAGGGACAACTTGACATTGCATCTGATGTGCTATATTTCACCTGTGAGTGTTTGATGCTGCTTTTGCTCCCACAGTAGGAAGGGGGATGCTATTGCTTGCCTGGATGATGTGAAAATGCACACACGTTAGTACAATCAAGTTTAATTTCTATGGATCGCCAAAAGTTTGTTCCAGTATTTAAACTTTTGAATAATGGCTTCCATACAAGTGCACAAGCATAAAACCTGAATGTCTGAATTAATATATTATTGAAATGAAATTCAAATACAATTAGAGAAAGTGACACTGGATTACTCAATATTGTCTCTAGTATAAGGCCCCTTTAAGTTATATTAAACATTCAGCCCTCTTACCCATTTTGCATAATGCAGTGCATAAAGTCCACAATACTGCCAGGGTGTTTGAAGCTTGAAAAGTTGTGATCATTTTCATTTATGGCACAGCAACATATAATGAGATAATATCGGTCTGGGTTTACATGCTAGCTGAATTGCAAATCAATACAAATCATTTTTCTCTTTTTTGAACAATATTGGTCAATATACATTTACCACAACAGCTGCCTTGGGATACCCTTTCTTTTACCTACTGGTCATATGATAGGACCAAGCTAATAGGTTCATTTACTTTCTTTTCATGTGATTGTTTTGTCTGTTAAAGATTTAATGCAAATAATTTGAAAAGCAGCAGCAGATGATTTTCTTTGTAAGAACGGTTTGTTTAACTGTTTCAACTGTCTGCACATATCCTTTCTTCTTCCATCTAACCTGCATTACAAAAGACGATTTGGTATTCTCAAACGGTCAAGGCAGAGCTTATCAACAATACACAGTCCCAAGTGACTGGAGATGCTCCATACTTTTTAAGTGATGTCTGAATGTGATGCCAGTCAGGTCTGACTAGACTAAATGGCTTTACAGCCAATAATCTTGTCAATAAGGATGCTGGAGATGGTACCACTGTGGTTTGTTGAAGCCTTGTTTTTTTTCTTTCTGGAAAATGTCTGAATTAAAAGGATTTCTATCCCTGTATAGTCTGAGTTTTTAGACTTGTGTTGAGAGAGTAAATAATGTGTTGTCAGTATACTGCATTGTCTTTTTTTTTTGCATAATATGCAGTTTAACCTTGTGAATATTATTTGGTGGTTCATAACATTCTGATTAAGTACGTTTATTTTTCAAAATACCATTTATCTCTGTTTTGGTAACTTGTTCTGTTTTTTTGTGATAGGATGTATTAAAGGAGCTGTGTTATAATTGGATTTTTTCATTTTTACTTTGCTTATACAAAGCTCCTTTGTGGAACTACACATCCCTCAATAGTATAGTTGTTGCAAATGAACCATATTCTTCAAAGCTTTGCCATATGACAGTTTAGTGCTCAGTATAGTAGTAAAAAAAGGGAATGCAATGAAATCTAATTAGGATTTATTCAACTGAACAGTTTTGTTTACCATGAAGCCTTCTTAACATGCTTTTTCTTAAAGGAAATAGTTAATTTTAACCACGATTACTTTCCCTATCTCTCTGCTGCAATAATGAAAATAAAAAACACTGATTACTGACACAGTCTGGGTATTTCCGGTTGCTGGCTAGCCTGATGACACCATTCGTCTGTGCCTGCGTAAATAAATCTCACGCGTCACGCACATTCATCTCATGCACGGTCAGTGTTGTATAATTACACCTCCCACTTTCCTGCCTCGTCAGTACTCTTCTTCACTAGGCAAAACATTGTGGTCAGCAAACGCAACCTTCCTCCTCCCCCTCTTCCTCCTCCCCTCTTCCCCACACTCTCCCTTCCATCTTGTCATCTCAGTTCCTCACCTCTCCTTTCCCATCTCTCTCCTCCTCCTCCACCCTCACATTTGCTTCCTTACCCCTTTCCCTTGAATCCAATCAATTATCCTCTGCCCTCCAATGCTCTAATACTGCACTTGGTCTTGATTCCCCATGTGTAATGCTATGGGCGATTGATTAGTTTGTTGATAAGTTTCAATTCAATTTCCTTTCCACTGTTACGTGATCTATGATATACTTCCAATAACATGACCAATTCCTTGGTTCAGTCCAAAGGGGTTCTGTTTGCACCAGTTTTCTATTTAAATCCTTAAACCTTCCAGTGCTATGATACTTTGACCCATCCCCTTTCTTCCCTCCCTATCCCTCCTGAAAATTTAATACCCAGGTATGTTTGATTGCCATGTTGACCCAGCTGCAGCTATGTTCAGTTACCGTTATTGTGTCATCTTTTTCTACTTTAATCAATGACTATAGCTTCCTTATTGTGTTTGTTTTACTCTACACATACAAACATTTTAGTTTGAATTCCCATAGTTTTTCAGTTACCTGCTTTCTTCTTTATGCTATCTTGTTCTGTTTCACCTCTTTGCAGCCTCCAGTGCAAGTGTGCTGCAGAATTCAATGTCCTGAGCAAATTTAAATGTCTTGAATTTCATGGCAATACTGATTGAATATTGCATTGCAAACTGATAATCAGTTACATGGGTGTTAATATAGTAGGGTAACATTGATTTAGGACCTTTAAATAATACAATAGCCACCAGTTTATCAAAACATTTAGTAAGAGAAGGGAATTATAGTACAATAACGACAAGTGTTCTGTCACTTGATGTTAGTGGTTCAGTCAGTAAACTGATACTGTCCAGCATTTTCAAATTTTGCTCAAGATATTGAGCCATACTGTGGTATTTTTTTCTTTCTGCACTAATGGAATAAGGGTATTTATGACTAGTTAGGCTGTATTTTCCTTTCATCCCTTTGCAACTGTGGGCTATTTGGCACATGCCAAAAACTGTAAAAAGAAATCAGAATCTACATTTGGTTCCAATTATAATGCAAAGCACTGGTACCAGTTCTGCAGCCATTTTGTGGACTATGCAAAAGAGGAATAGAATCCAGGAGTATTCAAAAGTATACATTCCAACTATACTTTCAAATTTTGTTTGCATTTGTAATTTATTAAAAATGGAATTCCAACATGCATAAATATCACACTCCAGATGTTACACTTAGTTATAATGCAAAGCAACCTTAAAATGCTGGTGCTTCTGAGCTGCAACCTGAAACTGATGCACACCCATCCACAAAGTCCCCTTACCAAACAACAATTCAACCCTCAGCAACCTCAGGGTGTGTGTACTTACAGCAAATAGAATTTCTGCAATTTATGGGTCACTCTAGCTTAAACACAACTCCACCTCACCAGGAAAATAATATATTGTGCATGAAGTAGTATAATACTTATTTATAATTACAGATCAACCTATCTGTGATCAGTGCCATGGGAGATCCACTAGTATATAAAAAAACCTTGAGAGATCAGAAGTTTCTATTTGTCTTAAAATTGCTTGCTCTGCATTGAAGAAAACTTGAAGTGCACATATAGTGCATATATAAGATCTACTTTTATGGTGTAAAACAGACGTTCACTAATAGAACATAGGGCAGATTTTCTTGGCCATTAACGTGGCCTGGCATTACCAAGACGGCAGGCCGGATCTTTGGCAGGGCCTAGCGTCAGCAGAGGGGAAGAAACTTGAGTGCTTCCCAAGCCTGCAAATGCATATTGGGCTTCTGAAATTGGGGCCTTCTGACTGCTCATTTTCATCAACAGCCAGAAGGCCCTGACTGCCTCAAAGTATTCAGGGAGCGGTTTTGAATTTAAAAAAATTAACCTATCCTACTATTTTAGCCTGCTCCTGGGACCCCTGTGATCCTCCGATTGGCAGAGGTTCAGAGGCAGGACATAGCACCCTGTCTCACCAGACTGTCCTGCACTGGGAAGTGGGAGGAGAGGTCAGGAACGCCCTCCGCCTCACTGACATAGCTGTAATGGGCCTGTATCTACTGCATTCCCCCTCCACCCTCCCTGGAAGCCCCAAGGCAACGTGAAGAGTGAATTGACCTGGAAAAATGGGCCCCTGGCCCGTTATCCTATACGTTTTGTATTCCTCATGGAAAATCAACCCTCCTATTCCATGATGGAACAGTTCACTTCCACAATGGTGACAGAATATACTGGATCATTGATATAAGCTAAACTTACAGTTAAAAGGCGCTTGAGGGATTTTATGTCAGAAAACTAAAGTTTTACAATGAAACTGAAAAGATGACAGTATAATAATTGCCTTGTACTGCACTTTTGGGATGAGTGCCACACTATGATTTTAATAGACCAATAGTTTTTGGTCATTACATTTTTTTTTACTTCATCCTTCTGTCACTTTTATTTAATTCGATTATTTCTTACCATCTCTTTTTTTTTGCTGTCTATAACTGTTTTTACAAATGATTTTATTGCACAGGTCCGAGCTTCGCTGGAGTTAATGATTGGCTCTTCTCAGCTTCCTATTAGAGGAAGTTCCCACAGTATAGACCAGGTAAGTTAGTGGATGAGTATAAATCTATGGAGCGGCAAGTGCCATTCGTTCGCCGCTCAGAGCAATTTACAGGCCATTATTTATTTTGTCTCTCTCCTCATAATTGATTTCTCCTTTTTAAATCTCCAATTCTGCTTCTACTTCAGCATCTCATTTCAACAGTTTGATGTTGTGGATCTCTTAGTGCCTTTGATCAGTGTTGCTCTGTGACTAGCCGACAGGAGGCACTCTTCTTCGATAATTAACAATCTCAGTTCTCTTTCCCCACTTTTCCAGTGAATCACTGTTATTGTACGGAGCTCCATCAATCCAAAAAAAAAATCATACAATGGAGGGCAGGTGGGTGTGTGCCCTTGTAATTTGATGTGGAGATGCCGGTGATGGACTGGGGTTGACAATTGTAAACAATTTTACAACACCAAGTTATAGTCCAGCAATTTTATTTTAAATTCACAAGCTTTCGGAGGCTACCTCCTTCCTCAGGTGAACGTTGTTGGAAACTCGTACAGTTTTCCAACAACGTTCACCTGAGGAAGGAGGAAGCCTCCGAAAGCTTGTGAATTTAAAATAAAATTGCTGGACTATAACTTGGTGTTGTAAAATTGTTTACACTTGTAATTTGAGGCGTGGATTTAAAGTCCAAGGCATTCTTTTTGACTTCCTACACTAACGGAATATTGCTGGATTGCTATTGTATATTTAGTTTTTTGTTAGTCTCAAAAGATCTCTGAAGTAATTATATTTGTACAGAAGTGGAATACGTACCATGGAATTAATGGGATTCATGGTGGTTTAAACTTTTATTTGGAGTGGCTGAAAGGAAGAGGATTATTAAGTGGGTGGAGTCAGCCGCAATGTATTTTCACTTGTGGCATAAACACAGATATGGTTCAAACAAGTGCCGGTAAAACATGCTTAAAAATCATATTTAAAACTACTGACGAGCTAAAATTGTCAGAATTAATGAACCTGTCAGCCATGTTTAAGTAATTAAAAGAAAACACGACTCGTACAGTTTTAAGTCGCTAGGTTAATTCAGAAACAGTTGCATTGGAAATTTAATTAATGCTTTTCAAAATAGGGCTGTCAAATAAAATCATGACAGAACATTTGGAACTTTCTGTTTAAAGTTTTAGACATGACTACATTATTAGCCATATTCAGTTATTACAAAACTGTCAAAGCAGAAAAGTATGGCACATATAATCTTTCTCACTGAAAATATACAAGCGTTTTGTTTAAATTAATGTGCCTTTGTTTAGCTTCTGCTTCTCGTAAAGCTCACTCAAGCAACTGGTTTCATCAATAAGCAACGTATTCCATCTTGAAAGGTGGATCAAAGAAATCTTAATGCTCCATCATTTATATTTAAATGGTGCTTCTTGCTTTCCGAGAACAGAGTGACATTAATGGTGACCATCCAAAATCCAACATGTCCAGCTGTCTGAACTGAAGGAAAATGCATGATGGAATGATAAGCCAATAACAGGGAGGAAAAAAACCAATAAAAATAAACTGATCTGAAATGTAATATTTGGATGCCTGATTTCTTTCAACAGTGCACAGCCAGAAGTCTGTATATTACCAACATGATCTCACTCTGCCACCATTGCGCACACCTTCAATAATAATGCTTTAATGCATCATTCTGGGACCAGGGAGTGTAGTAGGAACAATGCTAAGTAGCAACTTTAAGCGTGAATGGATCAATTAGTCTCATGGGAATAAGAAATTCAGTGAACAACAAACAAGCTGTGTACTATTAGCTTCGACAGTATACAAGAACAGCGATCTTCCCTTCCACTCCCTTGCTTATTTTAGCTTTTCTGACCTACTTCTGATATATTGACATTTAATTTTTGTGGCTGCTTTTATTATGTACATTTTTATTATTTTCTTTATCTGTTCCGTGCCATTTTGTTTTGCTCTAATGCTTTTCTTTGTAAATGTAGTTGGCACTTGATCAAAACAGTACTAAATTTATCAACCCATTTACTTCAAACAAAAACCTTTATCAGGAAGAGAAGAACCAACATTCACATAACAGTCCCTTACAGACCATTTGTGAAATGGACAATTGCAAATAATGAAGAAAAGATATTGAACAATAGCTCTTCCTTTATGAGATACTAAGATGCTCCAACAATGTCTTTCATATAGCACAATCGTTTGTTTATACACCATGTATGATGACTGCCAACCTGCAACTTACAATGCACTAACCCTAAGGCATTCAAGTAACAAATATGGTTTGATCTGCTGTACTTCTAGATTTGCTTTTTAGAAATCTTCTGAGTCTTGACAATCCCAGAGGGAAAAACAAAGTATCACATTCTTTTACATGTATGTCTCCACAGCAAACAAACACTCCATATGTTAGCTGTTAGGTTTGTGCTCCACTATAATGCTGGTAGTTTGTTTATATAATGACGACAGCTGCATTATTTTCTGCTAAAGTTGTGAATAAATAAATAAGACATACAGGATATCTCACTGGTGACTGTGAGTTATGGCAGTTCTTTCACGAACCATAACTCACAAGTGATGGAGGCACAATTGAGTTATGGTAGTCTTTTACACCAGTGAAAGAACACCCAGAACTCTCAGTCACTAGTGAAATATTCTATTCACTATAGTAACCCACAGCTCCGGGTGCAATCTTAAGCCCATCTGTGAAATTAATTCTGATAACATCACACGATCACGTAGACCTTTAAATGTCATTTTTGTATGTCAAATAATCATTTGGATTCTCACATATGCGGAATACAAATTCTGAAAATAAATGTATTTTTGTGCAACGTAGGTGAGGATGGAGATATTTGACTGAAATATGACACAGAGTGTGTAATCCTTCAGAAAGCACAAGCTTTTTAGTTTGCCATAGTAGTAAAATGTTGCATGACACCATTAGCAAAGGTTTGCATCTTTTAACAGAGCCCTGGGGGAGAGATAGAAATTGTTTTCTCTTTGTCTGTTTGGCATTATAGGCATGAGTTAAACAGCAGGTTCCAAGGGATAAGATGTTTCTGAGAAATAGAGGTCTCACAAACTGCTGACAGCAGCAACGCCATCCGATTGTGCTTTAGGTGCACATCTATACTGGTCTAGCCAAAGCAAAGTAAGACACAGAAAGGACAGAAAAACCTTTGCCATGCTAATGCCTGGGAGAAGGGAAAAAAGAAATCGAACCCTGAAAATTGAAAAACACAAAATGCCAAAAGAGATTCTTCAATGTCTGGGTCATTTACTGTTGAAATCCTTTCTCATTTACTGATGACTGTGGCAGACCTTATTTTGTCACCAGTCACTCTGCACTTTGTTTAATTATGCAGCACACAGACAGAATTTTTTTTCTGATCACATAAATCACATCAGTTTGACACTATATTCAATAGAGTCTGCTGTTGCAACAATACACTGAAAGATATCGACTCCATCTCGCAAGTCCACAAGGTGTATCATTTAGCAGAGAGTGATAATTAGACACAGAATTTACTGAAAACTGTCAATAGGCATGTCAATAGAAGAACTCTTAGCATCTATCATCCCACAAATCAATGAAGTTTTCAGCTATGAAATCAAGAAAATGATAGCTTTCAAATAAATGGTGGAAAGGAAACATGAGGCTCCTTGGGGAGGAATAAAACAGCTCAATTTTCCTCACCGTACAGCTATTCGACTGGCTCACTGAATGGAAAAGGTCAAAGTACATTACAGCAAAATATCTCTGAAACAAGATGTACAACATCTCTGGGACATGACAAGTAGCAAAACCACACAGCTAAGGCCTGTATATCTTTGACCTGACAGAGTCAAAGCAAGGTGCCAGCAGGTGCAAGACAAGACAGGGAATGAAAGACAATGACTGATTTTGCCATCATAATACAAGAGCCTGCTTCAGCAACACCATTTTAGGCAATGCAGAACTCACTCTCGTGCATACACCACATGCAATCACACACACTCTCTCTCTCTCTCTCTCTCGCACGTGCACACACACACACTCATTCGCTCACACACAGTGGCGGAGCGTGTGGGCCGGGTTTTGGGGGGGGGGGGGGGGTGCGGGGGGGAGTTTTGAGCAGGTCATGATCCATCACCCAATTACTTTAAGATTGACCAATTTTGTACACCAGCAATCGGCCAAAACTGACTGCAAATAGTTTACTGATTTAACTTTTAAATTCCTGATCGGGTGGCTGTTTTGAGTCCGAAGCGGACAGAAATTCATTTATATAGCACTTTTAAAGTTATAAAACATTCCAAGGCACTTCACAACAGCATAATCAGACAAGAATTGACACCGAGCCAAAGAAGGGGACAGTAAGATAGGTGACCAAAAGCACGGTCAAAGAGGTAGATTTTAAGGATGATCTTAAATGAGGAGAGGTGGAAAGGTGGAGAGGTTTAGGGAAGGAATCCCAGAGCATAGGGCCTAGACTGCTGAAGGCACGGCCACCAACAATGGGAGTGAAGGAAGTGGGAGATGGACAAGAGACCAGAGTTAGAGGAACGCAGAGTTCTTGGAGGGTTGTAGGGCTGGAGGAGGTTACAGAGATAGGGAGTAGCGAGGCCATGGAGGGATCTGAACACAAGGATGAGAATTTTAAAATCGAGGTGTTCGGGGACCAAGAGCCAATGTAAATCAGCGAGCAGAGGGATGATGGGTGAACGTGACCTGGTGCAAGTTAGGATACGGGTAATAGAGTTTTGGATGAGTTTAAGTTTATGGAGGGTGGAAGAAGGGAGGCCGGCCAGGAGAGCATTGGAATAGTCGAGTCTGGCGGTAACAGAGCATGGATGAGCGTTCCGGCTGAGGCAGGAGTGGAGAGGAGCGATATTACAGAGGTGGAAATAGGCTTAATTCTTATGAGTGACAGACACTATTCAGAGGTGAGGAAAAGGAGGTGTCCAAAGTTATATCCTTGGAGGGCTTCAGGAGGTAATGATGCGGGAGTGGGAAGAGAAGCCACTGCTGGAGTTAATCTGGCTATTATTAGATAGGTAAGAATGGAACCAAATGAGGGCAGTCCTAGAGGAGAAGCTTTGGAGGAGGAAGATGTGGTCAACTGTGTCAAGGGCTGCAGACAGGTCGAGAATGATTAGGAGTGATCATGCATCATGGTCATAGACACATAGGATGTCAACTTTGATTGTGACTTTGATTAGGGCCATTTCAGTACTGTGGCAGGGGTAGAAACCTGATTGGAGAAGTTCAAACATGGAGTTGCGGGAAAGATGGGCACGGAGTTGTGAGGCGACAAAACGTTCAAGAACTTGAGAGCAAAGGGAGGTTGGTGATGGGACAGTAGGTTGCAAGGATAAAGGGGTCAAGGGTGGCTTTTTTGAGGGGGGGGATGGCAATGATGGCAGATTTGTGGGTGAGGGGGACAGTATCTGAGTAGTGGGAACCATTTACAATATCAGCTAGCATGGGGGCCAGGAAGGGAAGTTGGGTGGTTAGCATTTTAGTGGGAATAGGGTCGAGAGAGAAAGAAGCGGGTTTCATGGACAAGATAAATTCAGAGAAAGCACAAGGGGAGATCGGAGAGAAAGTAGAGGAAGATGCTGGTTCAGGGCGAGGAGACTGGAGGGATGCAGAGGCAGCTCATCAAATGGTCACAAGATTGGAGACAAAGAAGTCCATGAGCTCCTCGCACTTATTGTTGGAGGTGAGGGTGGAGGGGGCAGGGGAGAGGGATTTAAGGAGATGGTTGGCAGTGGAGAAAAGATGCTGGGGGTTGTCTTTGCATTCCAGAATGATTTTGGAGTAGTGAGCTGTTTTTTCCAGAGGAGAACAGAGCCTGATAGATCTGATTGGACCGTATCAAGCACTCTCAGTCAGATCGATAAATAGCTAAACAAGTTGTGCACCATAAACATTCAAATCTCTGTCCCTTGGATTTAAGGGAGCAAAAATGGGGGCTACACCAAGGGGAGCAACCAGAGTGAAAGAGCATAAGGGTTTTAATGGTGACAAGGGCATCAAAGGCGGAGGTGAGGGTGTGAGTGAGCAGATCGATAGCTGCAGAAGTATCGTGGTGAATGGAGGGCCAAAGGTTAGACAGTTGGGAATTTAAAAGTGCTCTTGTGAGTGACTTGGGGAGAGTTTTTTCCAGAAGGAAGTGGGGTTGGAAGGGGGATGTGCATGGTGAGGGATAGAAGGAAGTGATCAAATGGCCTAATCTGTAATTGAATCGATGGGAATAGAAAGGTCACATAGAATAGAGAGGATGTGGCCATGAATATGGGTAGGAAAGTTTATATGGAGGAAAATGTTAAGTGAGAACAGGAGGGCAGTGAACTCAGTGGGCAAGGTGAGTTGCGGTGGAGGTTAAAATCACCGAGGATGAGAAGTCACTCGGTGCAGAGGCTGAGGGAGGAAAGCGGTGAGGATATTTCAGTAAGAAATTTGGCGTGGGGCTTGGGTGGACGGTAGAGAATGGGGATTTTAAGGAAGAGGCAAGAGGACTGGAATAAGGTACGGTTCTCAAAAGGAGGAAAAGGTGTCAGAGGAGAAGGGGTGAGATTTGATGATATGGGTCGCACCGCGGTGGTTTGGGTGCGGCAGATGATGGAAGATATAGCCAGGCCCGGAGGCTTTAGTAATGGGGAAGATGTCATCATCCGTGTGCCAAGTTTCAGGCAAGACCATGATGTCAATACAATCATCCACAATAAGGCAAGTGCCTTGTTCCCAAGTGAACGAACCTCTGGATCTGACATCAAATTAAGGGGAACTGTGGAGTCAAGAGAAGGGAGTCAAGGCCTTATAAGCAATGTTTGATATAAGACTCTTCAGCCTCAGCCTTGGCTCAGTAAGTAGCACTCTCACTTCAGAGTCAGAACGTTGTGGGTTCAAGTCCCACTCCAGAAACTTGAGAACATAATCTAGGCTGGCATTTCAGTGCAGTACTGAGGGAGTGCTGCACTGTCGGATGAGATGTTAAATCAAGGCCCCAACTGCCCTCTCAGGTGAACGTAGAAGATCCCCTGGCACTATTCGAAGATGGGCTTCGGAGCTCTCAGTGTCCTGGCCAATATTTATCCCTCAACCAACACCTAACACAGACGATCTGGTCATTTATTTCATTGCTGTTTGTGGGAGCTTACGGTGTGCAAATTGGCTGCTGTGTATCCTACATTATAACAGTGACTGCACTTCATAATGTACTTCATTGGCTGTAATGTACTTTGGGATGTCTTGAGGTAATGAAAGGCGCTATATAAATGCAAGTCTTTCTTCTTTCTTATAAAGAGACATTTGAGAGGGGATTCAACAGGAAAACACAAGATACTTAACATGATAGAGAAAATAAACCACAAACAATACTTTGATATGCTAGGGCAGCAGGGCCACAGGGCACAGGTTCATGGTTGTGTAGGATAAATTGAGGACAGACATCAGGAAGTATTTCTTTTCATCGAGAGCCAACAGCTGGAATGGATTGCCAAGAAGAGTGGTGGAGGCTAGGACACTGGACTCATTTAAAAAAAACTGTTATATCCTGTAATGGGAAGACAATAGGGCTGTTATTCTGGAAGAATGATATCAAATGGGCTGAAGTGTCTTCTTCAGCCAAACTTATCTTGTGATACGTAGTTAGCAATATGTACTTACCACTGTGATTCTAAGGCAGAAGTATTCTGTAATTACTAACTAAATGTGGCAGTCGCTATTGGGATGAATAAATTATTATGTGATTCTGATTTGCAAGTCAAAAGCTATTCGCACCACATTCAGAAGTCACCGGCAACAATATTTCTGGTGTTATGAAAACACTACTGCTCAGAGAGCAGCTGGTCATCTTGTTAGGAAATTCACAGATGGACAAGTGTGAGTTAGCTACTAACTTTATAAAAAGATATTTATTAATTTCAGAGATAACTTCTTCACAATAAAAATCTACTAGCTTCACTAAAAGGATAGAAAAAAGAAATTAATTCAAATCATTGTGAACAAATCACATTAGTTCAGAAGCCTTCTCAGATTTTTTCATTCTATAAAGTATTGAAATTAAATTAAAAGTCATGCACTGAAATGCAATGTAGCTCATGATTCCTAGTTATCAGTCTCTTGTCTGTATGTCAGCCACAGCTAATCACTCAGTTAAGAGGAATAAATGTTTCTCCTGCTACTGAAAAACAAACACTAGGCTCATTTACCACAAAGAGTTCTTAATTTTCTTTTAGGTGTATCAACTTTATTTGGCCGAGGAGGGGTGGGGGGAATGAGAATACATTAGAACCAGCGTCGAGTTAAGTGCAAGAATTGCAAGTGTATTGAAGAATGTTTCAATAATTTGTTTTGAAGCATTACTTTGGGCTGTTCCACTTATCACCTACCCACACTGAGAAGCTCACAGTACAGTAAAGGGTATTGACATTCTACATAAAGCTGTTAATTTGTCACTTAAATCTGCCTATTATGAAAATGCAGCTGATTGTCATTTGTGATTACACTCTATTTTTCCCATAGGGTAGGGTATCATTTATATTTGAGCATGATGCACGTGTTGGCATAATCCAAAGGCAAACTAGGTGAAGTCATTATATATCAAAATGCCTGTAAATGTCACAAAATGTCCTTTCTTAGCTCTAGTATCTGTAAGTGAACAACACACACAAGACTGATTCTATATTCAGCTTACCCAAAGTGATAACACTGAATTGGTGGTTTTCTAGTGATCTAATATGTAGCAACTAGAGTATAAGAAAATGATTTTCAGAGATCAATCACCCTACTCATCAAGCTGTGCACTGGCAGCAAGTGTTCGTCACTAATATTTAAAAGGTACTGCTGACAGAAAAGACCTGCTCGTTGATTAAAGGGCCCGTCTGGATAACCTTTTATTTGAAGAATGATTGCCAGTGGGTGACAAATACTTTTCTGTTAAGTTCAAGGCAAAGATATTGACATTCAAATTCATGGTGCTTACATTGAGCAGATGTCACTGTTGGCAAGCAGCTTGACATCAACAGCAGGTACTGCTAGTGCAGGGCAAAAAAAATGAGCACTACTGGACCAAGCCAAAAGCCCTCAACAGGTGAATGAGAGAGAATTCACAGCCAATTCTTTCTTTCCACATTTATTAAACAACAAATGCTTGTTGTTTCTATCTAACTGTTCTCTCAACCCCTATTCCAGCCTCACCTTGACCCTACTTTTAATTGTATAGTATGTTACTACTAAAAATAAAGAAAACTGAAGTGAACTGACCCTTTGCATATGAAGGGCATCCTCCATCATGCAATCTCCCTAACCACCACTGACAAGGAAATCCCAGAGCAAGCACTGCCACATCCTTCCTAATGTGCTTTCTGTTGACAGCAATGTAAAATGGAACCCACAATGCTGTATCAGACTGAAAATCAACGTTAGTAACTCTGTTAGCGTAATTGGATCCTGCTGTCAAACATATTGCAAATTTGATTTTTTATTTGCAAATTATTTTCAGATTCTGTGGCATGTCATAATGAAAGTTTGTGGCTGTTCAAAACATGTGTCTTTGTCTCACACTGAAGAATCTGATTGATGAATCTGAAGTTCAGCCAAGTTGACATCAGTCAATTGTAGCTTTTGTTACACTGGAGATTTAGACAACAGTATTCTTTTCATTAAATTAGTAGAATATAGTCCATTCAGTGTCTATACAAATGTTGAAGAAAAGAAACAGCTACAAACAGTATATGAAGGTGCAGCCAATATATATTAGGACCTCATGATACTATCTACAATATTTTTGGAAAGGGTTTCAACAAACAATATTTGTGGCCTATTAATTTTAGAAAATCTGTGACCAAATTAATTGGGATTGTGTCAACATTTGGAGTAAATACCTTTCTTGCAGTTTGTTTCAGATTAAAGGTTCAAGAAGTTTAAATGAGCCAAAGTTGGGACAAGAATTAAGGAAAAGCAAAGTTGAAGAGGTAGATTCTGAGGTTTTGGAAGGTAGGAAGAGATGTGGCAACATGGAAGAGTTTAGGAAGAGAATTCCAGAATGTGGACCTGAATGGTTTGCCACCAATGGTGAAGTGGAGGGAAGGGGAGGATGGTGGAAGGGGGGCATGCACAATAATCTAAACTCAAAAAAGAGTGGAGAGTTTAAGCTACAACATAGGGCTGGAAGAAGATGACAAGCTCACGATACCACAGAGGGATTTGTAAACAAGGAAAAGGATTCTGAAATCATTAATAATTTTCAACACAATTTTTCACCTACAGTATGACTTTGCTTTATTGGATTACTTTGTGGTCTCGATTTTAACCCCCCTCAATAAACAAAAATGGCGCACGGGAGGGGTTACAATTAGGCCGAGCCAACTGAGGTCTGAGGTCGCTCCATTCTCACATGGCACCATTTCACCATCGGCGACTTTCAAGTCAGCCAAGGCGCCCCCTACAGGCAGGCAGGGGCCTACATTAAATGCAGAAGTCGCGGCCCGATGACATCATCGTCGCCGCAACATGATAGTAACAAAAAGTAAAAGGGAGTCTCGCACTCTGTGTAACCCCACTCCGATCGCCTGCAGACCCTTCCTTTTACTGACCACCGGGGACTGTTCCCACGGGTCCCCAACTGCAGCCTCCTGCTACAAAATTCCCGCTCCTGCCTGCCGGCCAGGTCGGGTTCAGATGGGGCTACGGGAACTTTTATTTAAATTAGGCCCTGCCATTAAGAGGAAAAAAATTGCAGGGCTATGCAGAAAGAACAGGGGAGTGGGACGAATTGAATAAGCTCTTTCAGCACAGGCTCGATGGGCCGAATGGCCTTCTTCTGTGATGCATCAATCTATAATTCTCTGAAGATCGGCTGGCCCTTCACTTCCCTGGACTCTCCGGGTGTGCCGCCCACTTTGCGGCTCGTGCATATCATACCCGTTCCTGTCCCCCTTTTAAAATTGAGGCCTGTGATACTGAATTGGTGAAATAGATTTGAATAGGCCAATCCAAATCCAGCCAGTAGAAAATTTAATGAAACTTCCAGCCTTCATTCTCTTTTGAGATGTTGGGGTGACATGTTTTCATAAAAACATATTACAGAATGTTGAAGCCACACATTAACTAATTGAGGATGCTTGAATATGTTAAAGAGGTACTGTGCTAATTCAGCTCTTCTAATACAGCAGTTTTGAAATACAGCTGAGATAAGCTAACATGAGTAGCACTGAGTCATTAACTGTCACACATGATTTTTCTTTTAGAACATGAATTTTCAAGCCTCATTTACTTCAGTTACTTTGAAATATTTTCAACTCTGGCTATTCACCATGTAAAAAATAAAGAAAACAAATGTTTGTTCAGGGGTTGTCATTACTCAGAAATTAAAAGGACATTAAAGTTATCCATAACTTGTCTATACACATAACCACAGCCCAGGTTTGAAAGATCCTGCATCACTTGATTAGGTTCATGCTTTCATCTTTTACAGCTTTAGATCTAACTTCATAACAGATTAACTACAAAAGAATTATTATTTCAATTCTTTTGAAGGATAAGAAAACTTGTGTAATTGGAACATACCATAAATGAATTGCCTTTTAGAACAATACTTCACCATAATGTACCTTGAAGTCAGCTGTTTGCATTTCACACAATTCATGCAAAGGTTTGAACAGGTGCAGAAGGCTGTTTTTACAAATGGGGCTGCATAACAAGAAACAAGGATGTCAACTAAACTATCACAGGGTGGAGCCTATCACTACCACATTCTTTACAAAGGGTACTCTCAAAATCCACCTTGTGAAACATTACATTTTATGAAATACCAGTGAGTCTTGTGATACTCAAATATGTTTCACACTCAGCAGTTAGTGATTTTTTTTGAGGAGCATTCAATATCAGCCCTGTAAAATCTTTGACTCCACCATGTAACTTTTGGTCCCACACTGTAACCTTTCCCTAATTTAAATTAGGTGTCCTGTTTGACTTTGTTGAGTTGATCTTCAAAACCCATAATCCAATCCATCACCAAGACCACCTAATTTCATCATCTCAACATTGCCAATCTGCCTCACCTCGCCCCCATGGTCATTCATTCATACTGTACTCATTCATGATTTGTTCATCTCCATACTTGATTGCTACAATTCTCTCTTCACCAGCTTCCTGAGTTCTGCCCGACATAAACTCTAGCACCCAAAACGGCACTGCCTGCGTCCTCTGCCATACTAGGTCCTGCTCACCTATCACTTCCGTGTTTACTGATCTCATTGGCTCCAAACTGTGTGAATACTGCACATCTGCAATCAACAGCTTTCTATTAATGTATAACCACTATTAGTGCTTCATCCACCATTAATGGAAGAAAAGTAGTTGGCCAGTTACAGAGTATAGTTCAATGGCAATAGATGGGTGCATTCAGTTTCCAATCCACATTCCACAATCCACATTCTAACACAGTCAATATTGTCAGAGGTGGTACATGTGCACTCAGCGCACCATACCACGGCAGTCAATCTAGACTGAGCACTGTACAACACAAAGGAAAGTTGTATGTGAAACCAATGATAAGTAAATGAGCAAAATTGGTGATACCTCTCTGCTGCAGAATTTTTTTCCAGGTCCTTTCATAGCATGGAGCAGCATCCCCCATGTTCACCATAGTGTTAAGGCCAAACACATCAACCTAACTTCAAAACTGCATTGCAAAGCTTTATGACACTTTTCCTCCTTTTTCTACAATAACATTTCAAAATGCTTAAAAGAACTGACCTTGATTTCAACCATTCTTAATCAGTGTTTGACAATATGGCATTAATCACAACTAACATTCAATGTGAAGAAACTTAAATAGGTTACCTATTGTTCAATATAAACATGGAAATCTGAACAGAGAAGAAAAAAAACTTAAACAAGCATTCTTCAAAAAATTACAGGTTAGGAAAATAATTCGATGGATGGCCGCACTTTGAAGTCCTTGGTTCTTTCTACAATAATCCTATTGCCAAATAAGCTATTTATACTTACAAGTGGCCTGAGAACATGTTTCACAATCCAGTACACTTTTCATAACATCAGCGTTGGCACCCATTCACACTATAATTTCACTGTGAGGTTCCTTATGAAGGCTGTGCCTTGCACATGCACAATTGGGTAGATTGAACATAATAGCACCATTCCAGCCACAAATTAAAAAGGAAGGACCATTGAGAACTAAAATCTACTATTCTGAATACTTGTGATTAACCAGTATTAATGAGCATCAGACCAAAAAAGAATCTGATTTTTGTAATGTGGTTGTTTTTTTTCCACTTTTGGAGCAGTGGGAAGTGACAAATATAAATGAGATTAAGTGTCAAAGGAAACTGCTAAATTACTCATCTTTAAGTCTAATATTCCTCATTCTTTAAATGGAGTAATCATCCAGTTACCATAAATAAATGAGGCAATCTTGCAGGAGAAATCACTTGGGATTTCTGAATTTTAGGGTCCAAGATATTTTCATCATCGAACAAATGACTTTCCCTTTTCACCCCGTATGAATGTCATTTTCACATCAGCTGTCTTCATTTTTTTTCCCTCAACACAGAAGACTAAGCACTGCCATGGCTTAAACTGTTAACTCACTGTGTGAAGGATTAGGGGCATAAACCCACATTATACCATTCTTTGACATAGAGCATTGGTGCACATCCTAGGTACTGTTTAACGAAGAAATTGTATGCAGCAACAACAGTTCACATTTATAAAGCACTTTCAATTTAGCAAATAAACAAAATAAAGGAACAGATACTGAGACATGCTGGAAACATTAGGAGAGGTGACAGAAAGCTTGATCAAAAATATGGGTTTTGAGAAGGTTTTTAAGGGTGGAGACAGAAGTGGAAAGCTGGAGGGGTTTAGGAAGGGGGTTAAAGAATTGCGCTGAGGAAGCTAAAGGCTCTGAAAACCGGCAATCGGCAAAGGGGGATATACAAAAGGCCAGAGTCGAGGCATAAAAAGATGCAGGAGGGGATATCAGGCCAGAGACCGCAAAGATAGGTTATGGCAAGGCCATGGAGAGATTTAAAGATAAAAGAATTCAATTCTGTGTTCCATGCAAGTATAGTAGCTTGCTAATATTGTAGCTAACTCTCTGCTAATGAAACTAACTGCCACTCAAATGTAACACTTTTCCCCATCATTGCTGGTACCAGAATACAGGACACAGTTGCTATAAAGGAATACGATCAGCTGCTGTAAGAAAAACCACAACAGAAATGGAACAACCTGATGTTAGGTCATGAATACAGATTGGTCTTTTTTGGTCTAAGCTCTTCTGCAAGCACTTTAAGCAAAAGAAAAATTGAACACTTGTCCCTTCATTGATGCAAAGTGTAAATTCATATTATTGTTCACTTTAATATTCCTGGGTATCAGGAACAGGAAAATCTTGTCTAAGGACCCCAGACAGAAATTGTTGGTCATTGTGACTATTAGCTCACATTGAGGAGCACACAGTTTATGAGGCGTAATGGTTACCTGATTCTGGTTCTGAAGACAAATCTGATCCAAATGCTGTTACGAGCAATGTGCAATAAGACGGTAACCTTCCTTGATGTGCCAACACCCAGCATCACAGACTGGTAAATCAATAGTGAATCTGGTAATTCCTCTCACAATTTCTGATCCCAGGCATACTACCAATGGAAGATTGTGGGCAGAAACTAAAGATTTCTTATAGGTTGGATTAGCAACTCTATGTTTTAGCAATTTTCACTACCATTGCTTTTATATTCTTCAGCTGGGAAACTACAGGGATGAAGAAGGGATAGAAGGCACGAAGGAATTTTTTTGTAAACTAAAACTAACAATGTTACCAATTATTTTAATGATTGAAGCAAAATCTCTCAAGTCTTGTATTCTTTACTTTCATCAAGGGACCCATTTCCATGCATACCTTTTGCAACAAAAGCACGTCATGTCATGTGTGTCCACTCTATTTGATGATTTCTAACCTACTATCATACCCTTCGTATTGGTCACAATTCCTGCACCAGCCATAGTTGTCCATTTTCTTCTCATTTAATAATAGGAACATCAACCACCTTCAATCATTTATTTATGTTAATAAGTCTACAAGGGCAGAGGTGTTGCTAGATCTGGTTGTGTGTAATGAAATAGATCATGTATATGAGCAAAATGTGGGTGAATACCTTGGGAATAGTGACAGTAGTAGTAACTCAGTCCAAAAACTAGATGCCATAGCTAAATAAAGAGGTTAGAAACCATTTAAAATATAAGGATTATAACAATAATGATGAAAATAACTAAAAGGAGAATATGAGAAAATAAGAGGTTAAGGATTATGAGGGGGAAAAAAAATCAAAAATATCAAAAGTATATATATATATATATATACACACACACACACACACACACACACACGTATATAAATAAATTTTATATATATATATATATATATATATATATATATATATATATAAATACAAGTATAAGTAAAAAGAAAATTGTTAAAAGTTAGGTGGGACATCTGAGAGGAGAAGATGGTCAATTAATCAAAAAATGGTGGAGCTATTTAATATGTACTTCACATTGGTCTTAACTAAAGGATATCAGAGAGGAGGTGAAGCCTGAACTGATTGAGAGTGAGTTGAATAATGTTATGATGGATAAAAGGAAAATTTTAGGTATGTTAGGCCAGGGCCCAACAGGCTATATGCTAAGATCCTGATGGAGATGAGGGAGGAAATTGCCGAGCCTCTAAAAATGATGTTTCAGGGCTCTTTTGAGTGTGGATGTCTCCCGGAGGGCTGGAAAGTGAAAAATGTAGTACCCATTTTTAAAAAGAGAGACAGACCTAATCTGGATAATATACAGCCCAGTTCAATATCTGTGGTCAAGAAAATTTTACAGTTTCCAGTTAAGGATGAAACTATTATGTACATACAGAGAATATCATCAGAAGTAAACAGCACTGATTTCAAAAGAGAAAATCGTGCTTTACAAAACTCAAAATTCTTTGAGGTGGTAACAGACATGGTAGATGATGAAAATGCAGTGGATATAGTATTCACGGACTTTAGCAGAGCCTTGACAAGTTACCACACGGGAGATTATTGGAAAATATTAAGGGGTAAGGAATTAGGGGGAGGATGGAAAACTGGATCAAAAATTTGTTAGAAGGGAGAAAAGAGAGAGTAAGAGGTATTGGCAGTTTTTCCAGAGTGGTTGTAAGTAGGTAATGGTGTCCCACAGGATTCAGTTCTGGGGACACTTCTGTTCACTATGTATATCAGTGATTTGGATATTGGCCTAGAGGAAGTGATGTCAAAATTTGTAGATGATACCAAAATAACAGATATAGTTAATTATTTAAAAGACCATAGGGCACTCCAAAGAGATATTGTTAAGTTGGGGAATGGGTTAAAAAGTCACAAATGGAATTCAATGTCAGTAAATGTGAGGTGATGCATACGGAAGAAAAGCAGTAATTATACTCTTGAATGGAAGTAGGCTTGGTGCTGGGGAAAAGCTGTGAGATTTGGGGATACAAGGTCACAGCATTGAAGGCAGCACCTCAGGTTGGTAAGGCCATAAAAAATGCTATTAGAATTCTAGGTTATAATCACAAGAGGTATAGAAGATAAAAGCCAAGAGGCAACAATAAACCTATATAAAACCTCAGTTAGAGTACTGTGTGCAGTATTGAGCTCCATACTATAGGAAGGATATTGAGGCTTCAGAGAAGGTATAAAGCAGATTCACTCGGATATTAAAACAAAAGCAAAATACTGCAGATGCTGGAAGTCTGAAATAAAAATAGAAAATGCTGGAAACACTCAGCAGGTCAGGCAGCATCTATGGAGAGAGAAACAGAGTTAACGTTTCAGGTCGATGGCCTTTCGTCACAACTGATGAAAGGTCATCAACCTGAAACTTTAACTCTGTTTCTCTCTCCACAGATGCTGCCTGACCTGCTGAGTGTTTCCAACATTTTCTGTTTCACTTTCACTAGGATATTGCCTGGTATAATGAAATACAAATACAAAGAAAGACATAGAAAGTTGGGTCTTTTTCATTATCACAAAGCAGATAATGGGATGATATGATAGAAGTGTTTAAAATTATGAAAGGATGGTTCAGGGTAGATAGAATGAGACTGTTTTCAGTAGTTGAAGGATCTAGTACAAGAGGTCATAGAAATTAGATTAAATGAGATTCAAGAGATTTAGAACAGAGAGCAAGAGAAACTTCCATACACACAGCATTGAGGATGTGGAATTCACTTTCAGGGCTAGTGATTGAGGCAGAAAATATGGGAACAAGGTGAGTAAATGTGATTAGGGCTATTTGCACACACGAACTGGTTGGGCCAAATGGCCGATTTCCTTGTTCTAGCTATGTACGTCATTCCTGTGGTACTAACACTCCATAGAAAACACTTGCTGACCTATCAGCCAGTTCAACACTAGTCGTGTAGTCCTCCACTTTATTATGTTTAAATATCCATGTGACTGTCTCTGGTTCATCCTTTCACCTCCCTCTTTCTCTGAAGATATGTACCATGATCTTGCAGAGGTGTATCTATACCCAAAGTCAGGTTACTAGAAGGATTATTGCCCCAATAACAGGACACAAAAGACAATGTTTTGATGACTATTCAGACAACAGAATCAGCTCAGCTGTCTGATGACTAGCTTGACATGCTGTAGTGCAAAGGTTGTCTAAATCAAGAGCTCTAAAGCCCCTAGATCAGCTTTGCTGGGGCCTTGGCCCCAGGCTGAAAATTGGTGAATAGGCTCCAAACCATCCTGAAAATATTTCTCTAGTAAATACATAACCCCCAGGACTTCAGGAACTTCTCTTGGGTTACAATAAGCTCTAGCAGCCAAAATATCTGAAGTATAAAATATAGCTTTCTTCATTTGATCTCTCAAACACACTCTTATTTGCCAGTTAAAAGATACATATGTTACCACTGACAAGGTACTGGTAAACACTATTGCAAACAAATATGGAGTTAAAATTAATCTGTTAGGAGTACTGAAAATAGGTTTGAGCTACTTACTGCATATCTCAGGTGAATGCATGTAACAGTAGGCATCCTGTAAGTCCGGGGAATAAAATAGTTTTGTTATTCTAGTACCTGAATAAGCAGATTGACAACAAATGTAGGTAAACCTATAGACCAAACAAATCAACTGCAACCAGTATTTGTAGAAAGTTAAAAGCGTGACCAAATTATCGCCCATATAAAAATTGACAAAGAATATTTTGCACTTCTATATTTTTCCACAGATTTACTTTCACTTATTCTAGGTTTAAACAAAAATGGTCAATGACTACAGATATTTGTACCTATAATAAGAACTGTGATCAAAGCAGGTACATGTTTAAACATTTAAAACAAAATGACAAACCAAAAATGTTTTTAAGAATCTTGACCTCAACGTTTCGCATCAAAATATATGAAAGATTCACGTTGTTGGCATGGCTGAATATGTACTTCCACTGTTGCACTACACTTAATCTGAACAGATCAATAAAGATCCCAGTGGTGTTTTCTCCTATAGTCCTCTTATATTTGCCTGAGAGCAATAGCCTGAAGAAATCAAAACGAGTAAAAAGTTGAAATTATTTTTCAATACACAACTGATTGCTGATCTCATTGACAGTGATTATTAAACCATTCTAATGATCAAGAAGTTTATGTAGAACATGGATATCAACTCCCAGGCATCTGTCTACTTGGCAACAGAAACCCAAAAATAGGATTTTTTTTAAAGCTAAGTTTATGTGTGGGCAAAGCTGTACATTAATTCAACTAAATCTTCGTTAAATAATACTTTTTTAAAATTTCAAAGTAGTATATGTGTAACGCATTAAGCACAGCAATATCAAAACCACAGACTTGTTTACAAAGTGGTTCAAGTCATATTTATATCTTATAGCATATCTCATCTCACTTCTTTCATCAATAGTTATATTTACCAAGTACATTTCAAACTGGTCTATCACATCCAACAGGATAAACACACAATCATTTTTAAATACATTTATGGCTACCATTTAACAAAACTGTTATGAAAGCAAAGGCTGACTTGAAGAGTAAAGCCCAAAGGAACCAATTTCCTATTAAAGCATCTGATAGACAAAGTGACAGCATATTGCTTTCCAGCTCCAATTTTTGGAGCATGTGAAAAATGTTGTGGTTGCTGGTATGTGGTCCAAGATGAGTCATAAATCTTCCTTTATCTCCTTCATGGTGTTAGCAGAAAAGGATGAGTTGCTTTTTTCCATCTCATTCACATGTCTATCTGTCTGTTATCCATGCCCTTGAGCAAAGATTACTGATGCCCTGCCTTTGATATATGACACATCACACAGCAGCTTTTCATTGAGTGAATTAACCTGGAAAAAATGCAAACCTGCCTGCTGTCTGCTCCCAAACTTTCCCAGAATTCTTTTGGAATATCTGGCTTCCTCTCATATCTAAAACAAAGCAGACATTGTGGTTAACCTTGTATTATGTTGATTCCAATGTATGGTATCCTATTCTACATTGTCATTGAATGCACAATGTAACCTCTGACACTGAAGCATTCCCTACACCACAGCTTGGATAGAACTAATAGTTAATCCCCATTCCTTTCTCTTGCTTTTGTAAGCAAATAGTTTAATATGGTTATCGCAGAACACTGACATTATCATGCTGGCTTCTTCGCATGCACAGCAGTGTTCTTACAGTGCAGATTACTGAAACCGACAATACTAAATAAAATAGCTACATTACATATTGGGACACCAACAATGCCATAGCAAGTAGTTGCAGAGTAAGAGCTCACAGCAGCCACAATACTCCTCCGTTAACAAGCTCTTAGCCAAATCATCAAGGTAAGTCAACCCAGGATCTTCTATGTACCTCTACATTGCCACTTATAGTGGTATTTCGCAGAAACCAGAGCATCTGTTCCCCTCTTTAACTGCTGAATGATGCTAGCCATGGATGGGCCAGAAAAAAATAAAAGTACATTTAAGAAAAAAAAAGACTTGCACCTATTACAGACATCTTTGTAGTTAAAACATCTTATGGGATGCACAGATCTTTGGAACATCTCTACTATAATAAAGGAACTAATGAGGAAATTGAGGTTAATTGTTTTGGTTATATCCTCTTGAATCAATACAAATCACAGTAAGCTTGTTTAAAATTTGACTCAATTAATCTTCAGCTTTTATCCAATTTACACTTTGTTGAATCCAAAGGGAAATAAATAAATTGCACATATTGAAGTGAGTGATTTTTTTCTAAAAAAGAAACAGATCAAAATTGTCATCTCAAGTTGACAAGTTCATGAATAAAATATATTGTAACACAACAGTGAAATTCATTACTGTAATAGGCATGACTGATATATATATATTTATCTATCCCTGCTTTTCAACCCCAATAAAAGTGTTAAGGGGAAAGAATATAAGCACTGAAATTAGGCTTTGATTTTTTTTTAGTAGTCTCTTTTAAGGAATCAAGTGCAAGCTCTTTTGATTTATTACAGAGAATCTTGCTCCATTTAGCAAAATATTGAGGTTTTTCATTGATATAGTTATGCTATATTACATTGCAGTTTTATTCTTCTAGTCCAGCATTCAAGACAAATCAAGTTAAACATGGCATGTCTATTCAAAGCTCACAATAAATAAAGCCTTTAAATTGCAATATATTTTCCTTAAAGCAAGAGAAACTTAACCACTTGTTCACATTAGGTAATTGACAGCACCATCCTGCTGGGGTAAAATGGAAAAACAAACCCATTACCTCTTATCTGCTTTGTAATTACACCTCATTCCAAATCAATTAAACTTCAGATCCCACATGCTTGGCACCAAAGCAACATATTAAGTTAGCTGTATTGTACTTTATCTGCCCGAAGTCGTATGTCTCATCACATTTGCTCATCAAAACCTTGTAGCATCTACATATACTTTAAAATTTAACTTGTTCCCTTCTGTAAATTCAGAATCAACAACAAACTCGAAGGAATGCACCAAGATTAGGATAATTCAAAAAGACATCAATGGATAAATTTGTTAACATGAACAAAGATTGAAAGCCATGTTATGTGATGTACAATGATGGAACTCATGTACCTAAAAATGTTATTTACAAGTTGCAGGGCACACGGCAATGACACCCTTAAGGAACAAAGAGGATGACATTCAGTTCTAACAGTACTTTACCTGAACCATAAAATGAAACTTTCTCCCCAAAACAACATCAGTCTTCTAACAACTGTATACTTTTTATTTAGATTTATCATAATTCTTCACCCCTAAGAGTATCAAGGATTGTTTTATATCATGTGACAAAAAACAGGTACAACAAGGAGACAGAAGACCAAGTTTTATGTTAAACCCAAAATGTAAATCCATGTTGAGACTATGTGAAAAAAAATATTTGATCAATTTAATCCATTTCCACTGAGTGCTAGTTATTAATTGTAATAGAAAAATAATTTGGTTGAATGTACCATGATATGTTTCTTAAAAGTTAGAAACTTTCAAATTTGTGTACCAAGTATACTAACATTTTAAAAGACACACCGTTTTTGTATACACTTCTCGCTTCATAATACAATATGTGTGTTGCATTGGCAGCGTGATTTTACTCTTATAGACAGAAACTGCATTTTTAAACCATTTTATGCTGGATATTTCAATGGAGAATCATATTTTCAATAAATTTATAACTATGAATTCTGAAACATATTTTACATTTGGTTAACTCTTTTATATGAAGTGCTAATCAGATCATGTCTACATTGTAATGACACAGAAAATGTGCACTACCACATAAAGTAGAAATACGCCACCGAATTTACGCCATGGAATACGAGCGAGTGTATGAACATTAAATGAGTTACCACTACTATGATATTTCAGGAAATTCAGATGAATGTATTAAGTATTTCTACATAATTTCCTTTTCACGACTTAATTTACTTTGCATCTTTCAAATTACGATACATATATACACATATATATAAAAATACCAGAAGTCTGTGAAATCCAAACACATATAAAGAATAATAAGTTTTTGAAACCATGGAGTATATTTATAGTTTTGTCACATTGATAAATTTTGGCAGTTGTAAAATGGCTAGTGAATTCTCAGAATGCTGCAGTATTACTGAAGCAGAGGAAAAATTAAAATAAATAAAAATCATATTATATAATTAAGCAGCACAATTTTTTTGATAAATTGCTTAAGTGTCTGTCTCAAGCATTAATTACATGACTGAGAAATAAAATAGTTTCATCAAATACATTGATTTCAACATTGTTGTTATTAATTCGTCAAAAAGAGCAAGTGAAATCCGGCTGTCACTTCTGAACAGTTACAGCACAAATTTGTCTGATGCTGTAGTCTATATTTATGTATACTGCACAATAACACCCAACTGTTTCAACACTCTGGCGGCTCACTTTAATGTACTTCATAGGGGCTGATGTCACATCAACAACTGTTCAACATCTGTGGAATTTGGACTAACAAATGTTCTTTTTTTAAGCGGTCATGCTGGCTAGCTTCCATCAGCCCTTTCTTACAACTTCACAGTTTTTACATGTAACTCATAAGTCACATGGAGGGCAGCTGAACATTACCTCATCATAACTGTCAACCTGTTATGGGTCATCTTTTCTGTCATTAACAGCTTCAAGATCCAGTTACCAAAGTATATTAAATATCACTGTTCCTCAGCTTGAACTTCTATATATATTGCACAGATGCTCTAGTGATAAAATACATAAATTAATACTGCTTTTTGCCAATAAGGGGAAATAAGGGGCAAAAAATCATGGGCATTTCCTGCTACAGTTAAAATTAAGAAAGAGCTTCTGTTCCAGTGCCTTCAGAAGGACATGCCAATCCTGTGGTCATGGTGAATGCCTGCTTTTTAAAAGTGCTAAGTGTTATTCATAATAAAAATCAGAGTAGATGACTTTAAAATATAAAACATATTCTACTCTAATTTGTTGTATTTGTACTTGTGTGTTTGACTTGATAGAATGTAGTAATTTAATTGGATAACAAAATAGGGTCATAACATGATTTCCAGCAGAATCACCATTTACATGTGAAGAATGGACCCACCTAACAGAGATCGCACTAGCACCAACTTTATATATAAAAAAAATTGTTTTGGAATCCTGTTTTCTTAGGGATAGGACCAGACTTCAAAATTTTGAGAAAATAAAAGTGATATTGTGGCAGTAGTTTTATGCTGGTCTTATTTTATGATTAAAATGTTCATGCGATGATTTAAAATTATTTTAGAAGGGTCCACCAACACATAACATCATCAACTAACTGTTGGAGTCTTGGATGTCATGGGAGTGGATGAAGGGGCAAGGGATGAGCAGAGTTAATATGCAGTTTTTCTGATTCTGTACATTCCGATGCTCCTATCTTCCTACCATGTTGGCAAATAAAATGTAGCAACGCATGAAGGATCTAAAACTAAACAAAACGTGTGCCCAGTATAGTGCACAGCTCCAGAGTGCCAAAAAACAGGTTTCCCACAGATTGAGATCTCTCTGTCTCCATAGCGCCATGGGGAGCTCCCAATCCAGAATCATGCAGAAAAGAAAAATTTCAGAAAATTACCTCATTCTACGCTCATGTATGTTTTAGTGGCTGGCTAAAGAGTAGCATTTGTTAAATCCTGGGAGCTAATCTTCATCTGTGCTTTCTGCTGTGATTGGGGAAGATGACTTTACAGAGGGGAAAATGGGGACAAATCAAACAAATTACTAAAGTAAAAAATGTTTAAGCAATTTGATCATTTCAAGTAAAAATGCACACCCTCTTAATAAGATGTAGCCCCAACTAGTATTGTCAAGAATGGGAACTCACCTTACAGCAAATCACGATTATCTGTGTATCCAGAACTTCATATACTGGTTCAATCAAAGCAATTTGTTTTTCCAATGCAAAACCCCTACTTATAGTTCCAAAACAGACTTTATAGAGCAAAACTATAATCAATTTGGGCCCTGTTTGCTCCAAGTTAATAGCAAAACCAAATATTAGAGACTAAACACATATTACAAAGTCTGTGCGGTCTGCAGTAAATAGTACATGAAATACAATCATCTTCATTTGATTGCAGGTAAACCTCTACTTGCTAAATTTGTTACAGATTACACAACCAATGAACTATCAGTAGATGCAACATCTGACTAGTTAATCAAAGAAATAGACAAATTGGAAAGGCCACAAGAGTTGCACTGCAAATATTGACAACAGCTAACTCCTGTCATGCAACATTCAATACTCTAGCTCTTGAGTCTGAGTTTTATATCAGTCCCTGGAAATAGTTTGTATCCTCCAATAAATTTTTACAGTTGATTCACCTGCCTGATACCCTTCAGCCATTTTCTTCAGCAGCTGTCAAACTCCCCAACTATAATATATGGCCTTACCAATAAGAACAGCTGTAGCCTATCTCCCCTCTACTTCCTGTACCCTGTCTCTGCATAAAATAATACATCAAGATTAATTGATTTCCTGTCACTCTCACAGAACAGAAAATTAATTTTCATGTAGCCTTTTTCTGGGGATATGAATTTTGTACATGGCAAGTAATTTAAGTTTTTAATTATTCATGAGAAAAAAACATGATAAAGTGTGCAACTGAAAGCCCCAAGGCCATGGCCTGAGCTTTGGATGTGCTGATACAACAATACCACTCAGTAATGCCGATATAAATAATATATGTATTTACATACATCTCAGTACAACTCCAATTTCTCTTTTTCTGACCTGGGCATACAGGGTCACAAAACAGTAGTTTGTCATAGTCTACCCTGCGTTTAATAACAGACAGGAGTAGAACTCAATACACATCAGCCACATTGGACTGACCTTTCAATGTTGTGCACTGAATGTTGTATTTTTATGGGGAGGTAATTTAATAGCCAATGTATAGTAATAGGGGTATGCAAGTCTGCAGGTATTTACTAATAAGCAAGTTGCCACTTCAGCAACTTTTCACTCAGACAAAAGTTCAATTGTGCACATATTAATATTCTAAAATGGGCAAGCACAGATAGGTTGCGTGTGTTCTTTTACTGTCCATTCTGTTAGTTGAAATGAATTTTTAAAAATTAATTTTTTTTTTATTCGTTCACGGGATGTGGGCGTCGCTGGCAAGGCCGGCATTTTATTGCCCATCCCTAATTGCCCTTGAGAAGGTGGTGGTGAGCCGCCTTCTTGAACCGCTGCAGTCCGTGTGATGACGGTTCTCCCACAGTGCTGTTAGGAAGGGAGTTCCAGGATTTTGACCCAGCGACAATGAAGGAACGGCGATATATTTCCAAGTCGGGATGGTGTGTGACTTGGAGGGGAACGTGCAGGTGGTGTTGTTCCCATGCGCCTGCTGCCCTTGTCCTTCTAGGTGGTAGAGGTCGCGGGTTTGGGAGGTGCTGTCGAAGAAGCCTTGGCGAGTTGCTGCAGTGCATCCTGTGGATGGTGCACACTGCAGCCACAGTGCGCCGGTGGTGAAGGGAGTGAATGTTTAGGGTGGTGGATGGGGTGCCAATCAAGCGGGCTGCTTTATCTTGGATGGTGTCGAGCTTCTTGAGTGTTGTTGGAGCTGCACTCATCCAGGCAAGTGGATGAGTGCAGCTCCAACAACACTCAATTCTAATGATTCTGATCAAACAGCAAATAGTAAATTTTCCCCTAACCAATTATGGTTGAGGGGAAATTAAATTTTATTTTGAAAATATTACATTTTTGAACAAACAGAATTAAAGATAAAAGCCACATTCCAAAACCAAGGCCCATTGTTATAGCATAAGACACCAAACTGAATCCTTAGCTCTCATCATCTGTGTCCAGTTTCTCCATGACTCTTTCATTACCAATTGTGGCAAATTTCACACAGTATTAAATTGTCATACTTTACATCAGCCTCCAATAGCGTCTTTGGCATTTGCAGTCTCTTCCATTATGTTAGTATAGGATAATGTCAGATTCCATGAATAATAGCAAAAGTAGGAATGTTAATCACCATTGTTCCAAAGGAAGTTTTTTTTAAAAACACACAAATGCTCAAGGTTTTGAAGATGCTTAAGAGATACTGAAAGCACATTCCTATAACTCAACACATCTCCACTGGGGTAGAGGTTCTCTCAGTGTAAAGTTCACTCCCATGAAAGTGCCATCAGTTCCAGAGGGTTGTTGCACCACAAAATAATGAAATAAAAAACAATTTAAAAGGAACCAGCAGATAGGAAGTTAGATAGGTCATGTTTTATACGGTAGACCCTTCTTTGAAAAAACAGGAGTTATTACTACGAGAGATGTTTTTTCCTTTTTCAGGTAAAATCTTGCATGCACCAGCGCTTCTATGCCAGTATTACCAGAAACAGTTGCTCTGGTAAATTTTTGAAGACAAGAAAGGAAAACCAAACTTGAAAGATAAGTAAAAAAAATTTCACAGGAACTAGTCACAGGCAATAAAAGCCATTTCTACAAAGATCTTTTTCAGTAACAAAACTTGAACGGTTGGGGTACAAAAACATATTCAGATACGTCTATGCATCTATTCTACAGAGCTCCTCCAATGGCTGTTATGGCTATTGCAGAAAAGGACACTCACTTTAGCAGAATGACTTAATGCCTAGTTGATGTCAACAACAAACAAACAACAAAACTTACATATATATAGGACTTTTAACGTAGAAAAACGTGCCATGGTACTTCACAGAGGTCTATGGAAAAAATTAGATACCAATCCAAAGAACGAGATATTACGAAGGGGGTGACAAAAAGCTTGGTCAAAGAGTTGGATTTTGAAGAGATTTTTTTTAAAAGGATAGAGAGGTGGAGAAACAGAGGGCTTGGGAAAGGAATTACATTGCATACTTGGTGCCTCTTTTGGAAAGGAAACCCTAAAGGGTTTGTCATTGTCCATAAAAGGTCAAGTAGGTAATTGAATTTATTGAGGAAAACTCATGTCATGGCCCAATCCTCTTACTCTTAAAGTAGAGACTGTGGACCAGACACCTGTATTGAAATTCTCAAAAGCTTTTTGAAGTTGAAACTGGACAGCTTAAATACCCTCCTTACAATTGGAGAGGCCTTTATCGTCAGAGGGAGAGATGTAAATATTGCACATTGTGCATAATAGAATCCGATAATAAACCATGTAAGTCTGGCAGTTTGTAATTCATACCTCGAGAGTATCACCCCAAAAGATTTATCCCAAATAAATCAATTTTTCTCAACTTCCTCTCGTTCTGTAACAAAACCAAATTTATACTGAGGGAATCAGCTGAGTGCTAAGAGAATAAATGCTCATAGCATACTTTTAGAGCTTTATCAAGTTATTTGAAAGGCAGTAACCGTTAAAATGTGTTTTTCTTAATTCAGTAATACAAGGCTCTATTGACTGGAAGAGATTAACATTCCTAGGCATCTGAATCTGAAACATTCAAAGGTTTTGGCAGCTAGAATGCTGTCTAATTCCACAGCATCAGTATTGATAGTTGGCATTGGTGGAGACTAGAAAGGAGCAAAAAGGCTGTCAGATCCTTTTAACTGAGAGTTTCATAGCACAATATTTATCAACAAGTTGAGGAAAATAACAATCGGAGTCAACTTGAAAGGCACTGTTTGAAGTTAAATGCCAAAATGTTTGTCACTTTAACCAGCAACACTATCCAGTGCTAATAATCTTTTTTCTGTTTTTTCCCCACTTGCCCTGAAGTTGAGGGCAAACCTTCTATACTGGTGAAAGTGGTGGTGAAAATAAGTGGTGGTGAAAATAAGCAGTGGGAAGAATTAGGATCTCTTTCAAGTTCTTAGAAAACACAGAAGAAAGATCAGCATTATGGAAAGCATCTCCAAGACGAGTTGCCTCTCCCAAGTCAACTTGTTTTAGGTCATATCAGAACCATAGAATGATTTAGCACTGAAGGCGGCCATTCGGCCCATTGTGCCTGTGCTGGCTCTTTGAAAGAGCTATCTAATTAGTCCCACTCCTCTACTCTTTCCCCACAGCCCTGCAAATTTTTCCACTTCAGGTATTTATCCAATTCCCTTTTGAAAGCTATTATTGAATCTACTTCCAACACCCTTTCAGGCAGTGCTTTCCAGATCATAACAACTCACCACGTAAATTTTTTTTCCTTCATGCTGCCTCTGGTTCTTTTGCCAATTTTTGCCACCAGGTACGGTAGCATAGTAGTTATGTTACTGGACTTAGTGGTTATGTTACAGGGGCCTGGACTAATAATCTGGAATCATGGGTTCAAATCCTGCCACAGCAGCTAGGTAATTTAAACTCACTTAATTAAATAAATAAAACCTGGAATAAAACCCACCTGGTTCACTAATGTCCTTTAGGGAAGGAAACCTGCTGTCCTTACCCGGTCTGGTTTATATATGGCCTATATATGACTCCAGGCCCACAGCAATGTGGGAGATTCTTAACTGCTCTCTGAAATGGCCTAGCAAGCCATTCGGTTGTATAATCCCGCTGCAAAAAGACATAATAAGAATAAAACTGGCGGACCACTAGGCACCGGACACGACAAAGGCAGACCAAGCCCAGTCAAGTCTGCAAAGTCCTCCTCACTAACATCTGGGGACTTATGCTAAAATTGGGAGAGCTGTCCCACAGACTAGTCAAGCAACAGCCTGACATAGCCCAAATCACAGAATCATACCTTTCAGCCAACGTCCCAGAATCCTCCATCCCTGGGTATATCCTGTCCCACCGGCAGGACAGACCCACTCGGTAGCAGCACAGTGGTATACAGTCAGGAGGGAATGGCCCTGGGCGTCCTCAACATTGACTCCGGACCCCATGAAGTCTCATGGCATCAGGTCAAACATGGGCAAGGAAACCTCCGACTGATTACCACCTACCGCCGTCCCTCAGTTGATGAATCCTCCTCCATGTTCAGCATCACTTGGAGGAAGCACTGAGGGTACACTGGGTGGGGGACTTCAATGTCGATCACCGAGTGGGGCTCAGTAGCACCACTGACCAAGCTGGCCGAGTCCTGAAGGACATAACTGCCAGATTGGGACTGCAGTAGATGATGAAAGAACCAAGATGAGGGAAAAATCAACTTAACCTCGTCCTCACCAATCTACCTGTTGCAGATGCATCTGTCAATGACTCTATTGGTAGGAGTGACCACCGCACAGTCCTTGTGGAGACTACGTCCCATCTTCACACTGAGGACACCATCCATCATGGTGTGTGGCACTACCACCGTGCTAAATTGAATCATTTCAAACAGACCTAGCAGCTCAAAACTGGGCATCCATGAGGTGTTGTGGGCCATCAGCAGCATCAGAATAATATTCCAGCACAATCTGTAACCTCAGGGCCTGTGTACCCTCATTCTACCATGATCAAGTCAGGGGATCATCCCTGGTTCAATGAGGAGTGTAGAAGAGCATGCCAGGAGCAACACCAGGTGCACCTAAAAATGAGGTGCCAACCTGGTGAAGTTACAATTCAGGACTACATGCATGCTAAACAGCGGAAACAGCATGCTATAGGCAGAGCTAAGCAATCCCACCACCAATGGATCAAATCAAAAGCTCTGCAGTCCTGCCACATCCAGTCATGAATGGTGGTGGACAGTTAAATAACTAATGGGAGGAGGAGGCTCCTTGAACATCCTCATCCTCAATGATGGCAGAGCCCAGCACGTGAATACAAAAGACAAGGCTGAAGCGTTTGCAACCATCTTCAGCCAGAAGTGCCCAGTGGATGATCCATCACAGAAGACATTCTTCAGCCAATTTGATTCAATCCACATGATATCAAGAAACGGCTGAGTACACTGGATACAGCAAAGGCCATGGGCCCTGACAACATCCCGGCTGTAGTGCTGAAGACTTGTGCTCCAGAATTAGTCTCGCCTCCAGTCAAGCTATTCTAGTACAGCTACAACACTAGCATCTATCCGACAAAGTGGAAAATTGCCCAGGTATGTCCTGTCCGCAAAAAGCATGACAAATCCAATCTGGCCAATTACCGCCCCATCAGTCAACTCTCAATCATCAGCAAAGTGATAGAAAGTGTCGTCAACAGTAAGCAGCACCTACCCACCAATAACCTGCTCATCGATGCTCAGTTTGGGTTTTGCCAGGACCAATCAGCTCCAGACCTCATTACGGCCTTAGTCCAATCATGGACAAAAGAGCTGAATTCCAGAGGTGAGGAGAGAGTGACTGCCCTTGACATCAAGGCAGCATTTGACCGAGTGTGACATCAAGGAGCCCTGGTAAAATTAAAGTCAATGGGAATCAGGAGGAAAACTCTCCAGTGGCCGGATTCGTAGCTAGCACAAAGGAAGATGGTAGTGGTTGTTGGAAGCCAAATCATCTCTCAGCCCCAGGACATCGCAGCAGGAGTTCCTCAGGGCAGTGTCCGAGGCCCAACCACCTTCAGTTGCTTCATCACTGACCTTTCATCCATAAGGTCAGAAGTGGGGATGATTGCACAGTGTTCAGTTCCATTCGCAATCCCTCAGATAATGAAGCAGTCTGTGCCCGCATGCAGCAAGACCTGGACAATATCCAGGCTTGGGCTGATAAGTGGCAAGTAACATTCGCGTCACACAAGTATCAGGCAATGATCATCTCCAACAAGGGAGAGTCTAACCACCTCTCCTTGACATTGAAAGACATTGCCATCGCTGAATCCCCCACCATCAACATCCTGGAGGTCACCACTGACCAGAAACTTAACTGGACCAGCCACAGAAATACTGTGGCTACAATGGCAGGTCCGAGGCTGGGTATTCTGCAGCGAGTGACTCACCTCCTGACTCCCCAAAGCCTTTCCACCATCTACAAGGCACAAGTCAGGAGTGTGATGGAATACTCTCCACTTGCCTGGATGAATGCAGCTCCAACAACACTCAGGAAGCTTGACACCATCCAGGACAAAGTAGCCTGCTTGATTGGCACCCCATCCACCACCCCAAACATTCACTCCCTTCATGACTGACACACTGTGGCTGCAGTGTGTACCATCTATGATATGCAATGCAGCAACTCACCAAGGCTTCTTCAACAGCACCTCCCAAACCCGCGACCTCTACCATCGAGAAGGACAAGGGCAGCAGGCACATGGGAACACCACCACCTGCACATTCTCCTCCAAGTCATCCTGACTTGGAAATATATCGTCTTTCCTTCATCATCGCTGGGTCAAAATCCAGAAACTCCCTACCTAACAGCACTGTGAGAGTACGTTCACCACACGGACTGCAGTGGTTCAAGGCGGCGGCTCACGACAACCTTCTCAAGGGCAATTAGAGATAGGCAATAAATGCTTGCCTTGCCAGCGATGCCCACATCCCATGAATGAATTTTTAAAAATTACCTTAAATCTGTGTCCTCTGGTTACTGACCCTTCTGCCATTGTAAACAATTTCTCCTTATTTACACTATCAAAACCCTTCATGATTTTGAACACCTTTATCAAATCTTCCCTTAACCTTCTCTGCTCTCAAGAGAACAACCCCAGATTCACCAGTCTCTTGACATAACTGAAGTCTTTCATCCCTGGTATGATTCTAGCAAATCTCCTCTGCCCCCTCTCTAAGGCCTTCACATCCTTCTTAAAGTGTGGTGCCCAGAATTGAACACAATACTCCAGCTGGGGCCTAACCAATGTTTTATAAAGGTTTAACATAAGTTCCTTGCTTTTGTACTCTATGCCTCGATTTGTAAAGCTAAGGATCTAGTATGCCTTTTTAACAGCCGTCTCAACTTGTCCTGCCACCTTGAAAGACTTGTGTACGTACACCCCCAGGTCTCTCTGTTCCTGCACCCCCTTGAAAATTGTTATATTGCCTCTCCTCATTCTTCCTATCAAAGTGAATCACTTCACACTTCTCTGCGTTAAATTTCATCTGCCATGTTTCTGCCCATTTCACCAGTCTGTCTACGTCCTCCTGAAGTCCTCCCCACTGTTTACTACATTTCTGAGTTTTGCATCATCTGCAAACTTTGAAATTATGCCCTGTATACCCAAGTCCAGGTCATTAATATATATCAAAAAGAGCAGTGGGCCCAACACCGACCCATGGGGTACACCACTGTATACCTCCCTCCAGTCTCAAAAACAACCATTCACTACTACTCTCTGCTTTCTGTCCCTTAGCCAATTTCGTATCCATGCAGCAACTGCCCCTTTAATCCCACGGTCTTCGATTTTGCTAACAAGTCTATTTTGTGGTACTTTATCAAACATCTTTTGAAAGTCCATATATACAACATCGATCGCACTACCCTCATCAAACTTCACCGTTATTTCATCAAAGAACTCAATCAAGTTAGTCAAACACGATTTGCCTTTAACAAATCCGTGCTGGCTTTCATTTATTAACCCATATTTTTCCAAGTGCCAATTAATCTTGTCCCGGATTAATGTCTTAAAGTTTCCCCACCACCATTAGGCTGACTGGCCTGTAGTTGCCAGGTTTATCTTTCTCCCCTTTTTTGAACAGGGGCATCCTCTGGCACCACTCCCATAGTTAAGGAGGATTGGAAGCTCATTGCCAGAGCCCCCGCAATTTCCATCCTTACTTCCCTCAGCAACTTAGGATGAATCATCCGGACCGGGTGACCAACCTTTTTAGTACCTCCTTTTTATTTATTTTTTATCCCATCCAATATCTCCACTACCTCTTCCTTCACTGTGACATTGGCAACATCCTCTTCTTTCATGAAGACAGATGCAAAGTACTCATTTAGTACCTCAGCCATGCCCTCTGCCTCCATAAGATCATCTCCTTTTTAGACTGTAATTGGCCCTACCCTTCCTTTGACCACCCTTTTATCATTTATATGTTTATAAAAGACTTTTGGGTTCCCTTTTATGTTACCCACTAATCTATTCTCAAACACTCTTATTTCCTCTTTCATCTTGCACACGAGACTGCAGCATTAATGTGTGCGGAATGCAATTGCTTTGTCTGCTGCACTGATGTACCGGCAAGATGCCAAATATGTGGAAAGGTAATAACATACACAAAAACAAGAAATATTAACATCAAGAAAATTTGACAACACCAGATGGTTGTTTCATTCACAAAAGGAGTTTTCAGAAAAGCAAGAAAAATGACAAGAAGAAATTCTCAGCATGCATGTCCCAACCAGCTGTAGTGAAGCAGAAGAGAAAGAACTAATGCTAATAACTACTTTGTAAGCAGAAGTTTAGGGGAGGACACTACCATGTGCAAAGATGCCTTGTTATCACTTGTGTTCATTTCTAAAGATCTTCCAATCTGCTATGGATGATGTGGAGATGCCGGTGATGGACTGGGGTGGACAAATGTATACAACCTGGTGTTGTAAGATTCCTTAAATCTGCTATGGAAGTTCAAGATCAAGTCAAGTTATCTGCATATCAGGTTTTGAAGAATATGCAAAATTTAAAGTCGTCAAGGTGAAAATGCGAATGAAATCCAGAAAAGAACAATGAATATTTTGTGTGTATTTGAACTGGAGAGGTACCTGGGGACTGGAGAAAGGCAGAGGTTACTTCTATTTTTTTTTAAAAAGTGACCCAGGAAACTACAAACCATTGAGTTTGACATCGATTGTGGGTAAAATTATGGAAATCCTTTTAAAGATAAGATCATGGAGCATCTGGATAAAAATAAAATCATAAAAAAAGATATCCAATATGGGTTCATGAAGGAAAGGTCTTGCCAATCTAGTTTACTGGTTTTCTTTGAGGGTGTGACAAAGGAGTTTGATAGGGTTAAGGCAGTGGACGTGATGTACTTGGATTTCAGTAAGGCATATACAGATCCTCCGGAAAGGCTGCGACTGAAAGCAAAGAAAGCGGGAATCAGTGGAAATATTTTAAAATGGATACGTAATTGGTTGACCATTAGAACGCAGAGGGTAATTGTGCAGGGATTGTCATCAGCCTAGGAGAATGTTACCAGTGGGTCCAACAAAGGTCTGTTTTGGGGCTTTTTTTTGTTTAATATCTTTACAAATGACCTTGAACTAGGAGTCACAAACTTAGTGGCTAAATTTGCAGATGATACAAAGCTAATAAAGGTGGTAGACTCCAAAGTTTTACAGGATAAGCTACAGGAGGATTTGAATATACTTAGGAATTGGGCAGACAGGTGGTAGATGAAATTCAATGTAGAGAAATGCAAAGTACTTCATATGGGGACAAAAAAAATCTAGTAAGGAACTATTACTTAAATGGAAAGAAAATAATGTGCATGGAAAATGAAAGAGATCGGTGGTGGGGTTCCTGATTGGCAATTATGTAAATTGGGTATGTTCTCACTGGAAAAAAGAATGTTGAGAGATGATATGTTTGCTGTTTTTGGGGTTCGAAAGGGACTAGATGATGTAGACCATGACAAGCTATTTCACCTCGTCCAGAACAATAGAACCAATGGACACGACCTGTGCTTGAAGGGGGGTAAATTCAAATCCAATCTGCGGAAACTATATTTCAGTGGAGGAAAATGGTGACTTTGGGCCTATGGTTCCCAAAGCTCTCCACCACTGGTTTGCTTCGTGTCATTTCTGGGTCTGTTCTAAACTAACTGATAGAGATTGATTGCTATGCTTAGTCTACAACTCCATTATCATTGTATCATGCGATTACCAGGACGAGATAGATCTTGGTCTTTTTTTCGTCTAGCAATTCCTATGTTCCTAGTAATTTAGTTTGTATAATTGTTGTATCCCCTTTGTCAACCAGCAAAATATTTTCCACAAACATCAGACATTAAATTCTCAACTGTGAAAATGATTCCAAAGATGCTAGCTAAAGTAAGGCAGCAGTCATTTGCCTGCTGATTGTTGTACAAACATAATGCAATGGGTCTTATTTAAACCAATTAAACTTACATTTTCAATTTACGGTCTTGCTATAGCACTTATGTTACAATTTTATCTAGAAGATAGCAATGCAGAGTAGTTTACAATCTATACTGCATTGAAGTGAAGCAGTCATAGAAAAAAATAGAAGCAGGAGTAGGCCATTCGGCCCTTCGAGCCTGTTCCACCAGTCAATATGATCATGGCTGATCCTCAATCTCAATACCATATTCCCGCTCTCTCCCCATACCCCTTGATGTCTTTTGTGTCTAGAAATCTATCCAGCTCCTTCTTAAATATATTCAGTGACTTGGCCTCCACAGCCTTCTGTGGTAGAAAATTCCACAGGTTCACTACCCTTTGAGTGAAGAAATTTCTCCTCATCTCAGTCCTAAATGTCCTACCCCGTATCCTGAGACTGTGACCCCTCGTTCTGGACCCCCCAGCCAGGGAAACATCCTCCTTGCATCCAGTCTGTCTAGCCCTGTCAGAATTTTATATGTTTCAATAAGATCCCCTCTCATTCTTCTAAACTCTAGTGAATATAGGCCAGTCGACTCAATCTCTCCTCATACAACAGTCCTGCCATCTAAGGGATCAGTCTGGTGAACCTTTGCTGCACTCCCTCTATGGCAAGTATATCCTTTCTTAGGTAAGGAGACCAAATCTGCACACAATATTCCAGGTGTGGTCTCACCAAGGCCCTGTATAACTGCAGTAAGACATCCTTGCTCCTATACTCAAATCCTCTTGCAATGAAGGCCAACATACCATTTGCCTTCCTAACTGCTTGCTGCACCTGCATGTTTGCTTTCAGTGACTGGTGTACAAGGACACCCAGGTCCCTTTATTCATCAACATTCCCCAATCCATCACCATTTAAATACTCTGCCTTTCTGTCTTTCCTTCCAAAGTGGATAACTTCACATTTATCCACATTATACTGCATCTGCCATATATGTGCCCACTCTCTCAACTTGTCTAAATTGCCTTGAAGCCTCTTTGCATCCTCCTCACAACTCACGATCCCACCTAGTTTTGTGTCGTCAGCAAACTTGGAAATATTACATTTGGTTCCCTCATCCAAATCATTGATATATACTGTGAATAGCTGGAGCCGAAGCACTGATCCCTGCGGTATCCCACTAGTCACTGCCTGCCACCCTGAAAAAGACCCATTTATTCATACTCTCTGTTTCCTGTCTGTTAACCATTTTTCAATCCATGCCAGTATATTACCACCAATCCCATGTGCTTTAATTTTGCACACTAACCTCTTATGTGGGACTTTATCAAAGGCTTCCTGAAAATCCAAATAAACCACATCCACCGGTTCTCCCTTATCTATTCTACCAGTTACATCCTCAAAAAACTCCAGTAGGTTTGTCAAACATGATTTCACTTTCATAAATCCATGTTGACTTTGTCTAATCCCATTGATATTTTCTAAGTGTCCTGTTATCACATCCTTTATAATAGACTCTGGCATTTCCCTACTACTGATGTTAGGCTAACCGGTCTGTAGTTCCTTGTTTTCTCTCTCCCTCCTTTTTTAAATAGTGGGGTTACATTTGCCACCCTCCAATCTGCAGGAACTGTTCCATAATCTATAGAATTTTGGAAGATGACAACTAATGCATCCATTATTTCCATGGCTACCTCTTTTTGTACTCTGGGATGCAGATCATCAGGTCCTGGGGATTTATCGGCTTTCAGTCCCATTAATTTATCTAGCACTTTTTTTTTTTAACTAATACTAATTTTCTTCAATTCCTCCTTCTCACTAGTCCCTTGGTTCCCTCGCATTTCTGGGAAGTTATTTGTGTCCTCTTCCGTGAAGACAGAACCAAAGTATTTGTTTAATTGCTCTGCCATTTCCTTGTTCCCCATTATAAATTCTCCTGTTTCTGACTGTAAGGGACCTACATTTGTCTTCACTAATCTTTTTCTTTTTACATACTTGTAGAAGCTTTTACAGTCCACTTTTATGTTCCTTGCAAGTTTACTCTCATACACTATTTTTCCCCTCTTAATCAATCTCTTGATCCTTTTTTGCTGAATTCTAAACTGCTCCCAATCCTCAGGCTTGCTACTTTTTCTGGCAACTTTTCAGTCACAGAAGCCACGATGAACACTTTCTGAAGACAGTCATAATGACAAAAATGGAGCATTTTTGTCCATTAATTATGGGTCCTCTCTTTGATCTTCATTTCTTAGACTAAAAACTGATTCATTTAAGAAAGATACCACCTTTAAAATGATTTCAAGAACTGCATGCTGAAATATTGGCTTATTTTATTTGGGTCTGCATGAATTATACCAAAAGAAGCCACCAAAACCAATATTATTGATTACTATAAGACGCATAGAAAAGTAATCATTGATTACACTCAGTGCTAGAAACAATTAATATACATCACTGGGCTATTAAGCACCATCACAGTACAATCCTGACAGCTGTCAGATAACCGAAGTGACCATAGGTATACCATTATGCATTATGGAACAGGCTGTGCACTGTTCAAGTAAGGTACCTCAGTCTTAAAGATTGACTTCTCAAGGTGCATTACTATACTTCAAAAGGTTTTATAGGTATAGGGATCAGACACTTTTGATATATTAGTTAGTTATGGTTTGGCCCGGCCACTTCTGACAGTGAGGCAAGACATTACTCTGTAGGCAGGAATACATAATACTAAGGTAGGCTGTAACAAGTAAGCATTGAGTGGTTACTGTCTGAGAAATGGTTGTCTACAATAGAAAAAAATCCAGCCAACTGACTGGTTTGACTCTTTCATCAGTTGGTTCAAAGTCTCTATTATTTGGACTACCATGTTTTGGGCAGAAGAAAAAGTATCTTGAGAAACTTAAATTTTACTCATGGTTTGAAAAAAACTGAACAAGAAGCACTAATAAACTAATGGTTCAAACAAGTTGCTGCATCTTCCTCTGCTTGCACAGATTCAACTGGTGAATTTCCTGTATCATTTTACTGATCGACTGATTTTTACTAGCAGTACTTGTAAGACTAATTACCATTTAGTCCTACACTACAACCACAGCATCAAAATTGGACCAGATCTGTAACAAACAGAATTCACAGCGTGCAATCAAGCTGCTGTACATTGCAATGAGAATTAATGGCTCCACATGACAATGGTAAATCCTACAACTCCCGCTGAGTGTGTTTAATAATTTTTCACTCCTTCCAGATTGTTCCCATCAAACATAATTCCCAGGAACATAATCAGCATCTCTTCCCATCAATATTATACAGCTACTTGAGCATTCCAAATTATCTGCAATCGCAAAAGACACTTTGTCTCATTATTAGCGTAGTGACCTATGATGCAACGAATAAATGCTCTGAACATTTTTGCAAGGTGAAGGGTGTATGTAAAAAAAAGGCAAGTGTGATTTATATACCTTATACCTCATTTTACAAGAAGTTATAAAAATGCTTTTCAAATCTTAAAAAAAATACAGGCACAATAATCTCCAAATATTCAACAGCGATTTTAACCCTGTCCCACACAGAATGGTCCAAAACAATAGAAACTTCAAGTTACAAAACACAGGGGAAGGGGTAGGTAAAGGAATGCTTGGCACAGAGGGTTAGGCAGCTTTTCACTTCTGGGAAGTGGTCTAAATTCCAGTCCAAACTAATCGGATTAAAATCTCCTGTGTCTCTTGATTGTAGGGTCCAACGTGAAGTGAGTTAAGCAACCTCTAGTTCATTGTTCAGGCGCAAAAAGAGGGAGCTATACCCCACATAGAACTGTGCTATGCCAACCTAAAATGCTCTAATGTTTATCTGTGTGTCCCAAAAGGATAAGTATTCAATTTCCCAGTGCTGATGTCCCTCAACTTGAACATAAAATTTCAATAAAAAAGAAAAAACCAAGTACCTGAATCATTTGTATGAAAAATATGTTTATATGTTTTCTAAGATTAGAGACTGAGGAGTGGGGGGGGGGGATTAATTTCCATTCTGTAAGGATACCATAAATCCATTCTTTCAAAAAATGTACAGTTTCCACCCACATATCTGACAGAGGAAATCTTCCCTGAATATGACTATGTCTTCAGTATGTCTTGATTTAATTTTTTTTTAAATGGTTTATTTCAAACCATTAATAAATGAAATGTACCTATCATAACTTAAATACATAATTGGGATGCACCATTGGTAATATTGAATGTGGATGATTTGTCCAAGTGAGTCAATTTCTGACACACCACAAAATGGGGTGGGGTCTTGGCCCTCATTTCTTTGGTGCTAGCAGAAATGCATTAGTCATGAATTGGATAACAAGATGTTCAGAAAGCACTAGTTGTGTTACTTCAGTAACTAGTTTTCATGTTTTGCTTGGCCAAAATAGCTAGCATATATAATGACAAAACTGAGCTAAGCATGCAGCATTTATTATCAAGATCACTTATCTTTCTTGGATCCTTCAAAATGCCTAACATTGAAGGACAAGGAATGTGATTTTAGGCAACTGATCATAGCTTTCCAAAAATAACTGACTTTTAGGCATTCTAACAAAATAGTAAGGAAGGGTCCCCTTTCTCTTTCCACTTTTGCAATGAGTATCACAGCTGGAAGTTAGATAGAATTGATTTATTATCATGTTGCATAATCTTATAATATATTTTTGTGTTTTAACAGTTGCATTTGGGGTTCCATGTAAATGGCCTGGATTCCACCGCAGTGGCCACATCAATATAAGTGCTTCAGTTAGAAGCAGCAAAAAAGGAGTTACCAAATATACACTGGGATCTTGTAAGTAACCAAATTCAGCTAAACCATTACTATTGGAATTTTTAGAACAGTTTGTCTATGTGTGGACAATGCCAAAATTTTGCTCATTAGGTTTTGTGTTGGTACATGGATTCAACTGTACTGCAACATCAAATGTATCCATACAGCATAAAAAATATTCTGCTTTAGTCATTTGTTTTAATTCACGAGACTTGCAAAAAACTAATGCATCTTAATGAAGATGTAGTATATATCTGATTTGGGTAATTTTGAAACATGGCTCCATGACAGCTTTAAAGACAAATGAGCCAACAACCTATTTTTGAGTTGTGAAAACAGTTTTGTCAAAAACAAAAAAGCTTCATGCTATTCATGTTATGCAGCACCTCCATGCCAAGTTGACTGAACAGGTGTTGATAGGATAAATGAAAACTAAAATCATTTACATGAAATATTTATCACTAAATATAATTGGGTGCAATTTAGATACATTTTTACACATATTCTTCTTAAAACACACTTCAGAAAACTGTCTACATGTCTTAACATATTTCCTTCTTTCCTCTCATTGATTTTATGCTGTGCAATATCGGTCACATGTCTTCTTCTATCCAAAAGGGCGAATATTTCAATCTATAAACTTTTCCAGATGATGGGCACCTAAACAATATATCATAATGATGTGTCAACAGGTGGCCAGAATAGCTGGTTTGTTGTCTTTCACATTAGGGCTTTCCACAATGTAGTATTTTTACATTTTGCAATCAGATACAGCACTAAATATTAAGGTAAGCAGGATAAGTACCTACACTTTTGTATTGAACTACAACAGTGCTAAGAGGACCCCTACAGCACCAATATCACATTTTTATTTTCCACCCTATTTTTCCTGGGTCTCTTCCAGCAAAAAATGCCACATTTTAGGCTGGTTTATTTCAAGGACTAAAATTCAAATCAGCAGGTTGGAAATTTCATCTTTTTTCTCTAAACAATTTTGTTTTTAATTGGAGATTTCAGAGACTAGCAGATGATAACATCATTTGTATCCATTTGGAACAGTCTAAATGGACAAGTATAAATGTCTATTATGTGGCAATAAGAGGAGGCCATGCCAAGTCAAATCCAACAATTCTTACTTCATCAGTTTGTTTATTTTTTTAATTACCACTCAGTACAAAGGATTAATTTCCTGCAAGTTGAAATTCTGACCTATGCTTTTGTTTAAAGTACAAAGATATCCGATTAAATACATGTCAAGCAAGACAAAAAAAAAATTGCATACAAGCACTCTTGAATACAACGTGCCTGACTATACTACACAAGGAGCAAACTCGGTACTAGCTAACAGTTCACATACATCAGCGCATGGCTAGGAATCTGCTTGCATTAGATTTCAATATATGTGGATTGCAACTGTACATCTGCTAACCTTTCTAATAAAGAATAGCTGATCCTAGTCAGATAAACAAGTACCTTCCAACACCTGGAAAGCTTCCCAAATTCGATCAATGGAAGGCAAGCACACAATCTCAGTGAAGAGTTTTACAGTTCAAAGACTATGAACAAGTTATTGAAGAGCCACTGATGCAATTACAAAACAACTGAAACCTTGTAAGGTAATATTTCTCCCAACTAATGGTGCAATTTTAATCAAGCAAAACCAATATAGAATATGAATTTATCTGCTGCATAATTCTAAACCTCTGGACTTGCATGTGCAGCATTGTGCATCAGAAGATAATAATGGATTTGTTTCAACACCAATTACTAACTTTACCTATAAAGTGGCTACCCCACTCTTAATTGTACCTATAAACGAACAGCTTTTTAAAATCTGAATTTGTCACAAATTAACTTTTGTACTGAACCTCTCCAATCAGGTTTCCGTCCCTGTCGCAGCACTGAAACAGCCCCAATTCAAGTTGCAAATAACATCCTCTGTGACTGTAGTGTGCTATCCCTCCTCAACTTTATGACCTCTCTGCAGCCTTCGACATAGTCAATCACGCCATTCTCCTCCAACGCCTCTTCTCCATTGACCAGCTCAGTGGGACTGCCCTGTCTTGGTTCCGCTCTTGCCTGTCCAATCAATGGCTTCTATCACCACCACTGCACTGTTAACTCTGAAATCAACCAAGCATCTATCCTTGGCCCCCACCTCTTCCTCATCTACATGCTGCCTTTTGGCAATATTATCCAAAGACATGGGGTCAAGTTCCACATATTTGCAGACGATACCCAATTCTATCTCTCCGCCAACCCACTCAACTGCCTCCCCTTCCACCATTGTCAGACTGGATCAGCCACAATTTCCTTCAGTTAAACATTGAGAAGACTGAAGCCATCCTCTTTGGCTCCAACACAGACTCCATATCCTCCCTGGCCAGTATCTTGGGTTGAACCAGACAGTTCACAACTTTAGCATCCTATTTAACCCCAAACTGAGTTTCTGACCCCATATCTTCTCCATCCCACAGATCGCATACTTCCACCTCCGTAATATTACCCACCTCTGCCCCTGCCTAAGCCCAACTGCCACTGAAATCCTCAGACATGCCTTTGTCACCTCCAAACTCGACTATACCAATGCTCTCCTGGACAGCCTCCCATCCTCCACCCTCCATAAACTGCAGGTCAACCAAAACTCTACTGCCCATATTCTATCCTGCACCAATGCCCACTTACCCATCACCCTGTGCTAGCTGACCCACATTGGTTCCCGGTCCCCCAGTGCCTGAAATTTAAAATCCTCATCTTCATGGTTAAATCCTTTTATGGCCTCATCCCTGAAACATCCTCCAGCTCGGTATCCCTCTGCTAACTCTCCATCCCTCTGATTCTGGACCTTTATGCATCGCTCATCCCCTCCCACCATTAGTGGCCGTGCCTTCAACCATCTAGGCCCTAAACCTCTCCACCCATTTAAAGCTCAGCATTTCAACCAAACTTTTAGTCATCACTCCTAATATCTCCTTCTTTGGTTCCGCACCCATTTTTGTCTGATTACACCTCTGTGAAGCGCCTTGGAACGTTTTCCAAGTTAAAAGGTGCTATATCAATACAAGTAGTTATTTACTGTTGTTTTCATTGAATGAATGTACCTTCTAAATAAATGCACATTCCTATTAACTGAACACCATTTTCATTTTTACATGTGTTAATGTAGTTAGAAAGGGTTAATTTCTGCTATTCAATTCTTCCGATACTGAGCTGCCCTACTTTTAAAAAAAAAAGACCCCTTCCTGGTCCTTTTTAAGCATTCAACTACCAAGACTGAACAAAGGTACTTTTTATGTACCTGTAGTAAACACAGCTAACACTTGGCATCTTGCCTTTATATCCAAGTAAAGCTCACATTTCTTTGTCATCTGGTGTTAATATACATGATCTAACTTACAAAAACAGTTAACATATTAACTTTACCAAGTTAACCGTAGCAGTACTAACTAGGAAATATCACAATGAGAGATTTTTCCTTTTATAGTTTGTGGGGTAAAATGTGGTGAACAATATATCAGAAGTATTACATTGTAAGTTATGATAAACATATGCTGGGCATGGAGTTTCCTAGCAATTAAATGCAATTTATTTATTGATAAACTTGTGATTGTAAATGCCATTAGTCATTAATCCTCATTCATGAATGCCTCATGCAAAAAGGACATGGGGCTCTTGGCCAGTTGTTATCCAGGTGAACAGCCATCACTGGCAAAAACTGAACAAAATCAGAATGAAACCCAAATGCAAAATTGAAATCCTATCCATTGCAATAGCAATAAATGTTAGCGAGTAATTATAATCCTATAATATAATGTTGGGGGTCCAACGATTGCTGAAAACACCTAAAGCGATGCTTCCCCAGTTTAGAGTCATCTGAACATCCCAATTAGATACCTTTTCTGTAACCTCTCTCAGGTCATCATGTTTCATATATATTAGTTGAATGTGTGTATTGTTGCTCATGGCTATTCAGGGTGTGAAGCATGTTTATGATGTTAAGCTGAAAATCTGCTTGCCCTGATAAGGCCACTGCTAAGGGACACCTGTTGGGAAGGGGACAAAACAGGTTGCGGAGTCCGAAGTTAATTGCAGTTTGGTAAGGAAAGTTTATAGATTGCAAGGTCTTTGTAAAAGGTCTGAGAAAAAAAAACAGTATGGTATGCTTTCTCCTTTTTTCCTCCCAATACGTAAACAATGTGGATACAAAGTTGGTTGAGAGAGAGAAAACAGAACAGTGGTGGCGGTTGTTTTTCAGACTTAAGGGAAGTATACAATGTATCCCCCAGGGGTCGGTATTAGGACCACTGCTCTTTTTGATATACATTAATGACCTGGACTTGGGTACACAGGGCATAATTTCAAAGTTTGCAGATGACACAAACTCGGAAATGTAGTAAACAGTGAGGATATCAGCAGACTTCAGGAGGACATAGGTAGGCTGGTGAAATGGGCAGACACATGGCAAATGATGCAGAGAAGTGTGAAGTGATGCATTTTGGAAGGAAGAATGAGGAGAGACAACATACACTAAATGGTACATTTTAAACAGAGTGCAGGAACAGAGAGACCTGGGGGATCACATACACAAATTTTTGAAGGTGGCAGGACAAGTTGATAAGGCTGTTAAAAAAGAATACAGGATCATTGGTTTTATAAATAGAGGCATACAGTACAAAATCAAGGAAGTTATGCTAAACCTTTATAAATCACTGGTTAGGCCTCAGCTGGAGTATAGTTTCCAGTTCTGGGCAACACATTTTAGTAAGGATGTCAAGGCCTTAGAGAGGGTGCAGAGGAGATTTACTAGAATGCTACCAGGAATGAGGGACTTCAGTTATGTGGCAAGACTAGAGAAGCTGGGATTGTTCTCCTTAGAGCAGAAACGGTCAAGGGGAGATTTGATAGAGGCGTTCAAAATCACGAAGGGTTTTGATGGAGTAAATAAAGATAAACTGTTTCCAGTGCCAGAAGGGTCAGTGACCAGTGGACACAGATTTAAGGTAATTGGCAAAAGAGCCAGAGATGAGGGAAAGAGAAATTTTTTTATGCAGCGAGTTATGATGATCTGGAATGTACTGCCTGAAAGGGTGGTGGAAGCAGATTCAATAGTCACTTTCAAAAGGGAATTGGATAAATACTTGAAGGGGAGAAAATTACAGTGCTATGGGGAAAGAGCAGAGGAGTGGGACCAATTGAATAGCTCTTTCAAAGAGCCGGCTGAGGCAGGTGGGTCGAATGGCCTCCTTCCATGATGTAAGATTCTATGATACGATGAATACTTTTGACCATCTGAAATTGAACCTGTTTTCAGAACTTTTGTATAGATACTTAGCAATTTGATGACTAAACTATAGATGCCCCTTGCATTCATTTTCCTTCAAAGCTATGAGTGAATAAACTACCTTTTACAAGTCGTCCAATTTACTAACTTTAATGCAGAATCTTCAGTAATCATGAGAAATATAATTCAAATTGTTGATCATCTTTAAAAATTTTCATCTCTCTTTAATAAACTATATTTTTTAACTGGAGATTCCAGAGACTACTGCAGGTGACATATAAATATTGTTGCAACAGTGCTTTTCCATTTAAAGCTATCCAAGAGGGCAGGTATAAATCTCTTCTCTTCAGGCTCCTTTGGACTGTGTCTAGAATGTAACAATTGCATTTTACATAAAATCTAGAATACATGGTTGAGGTGAATTTAAGGGTGTAATTACACACCAACTTTAGCATCAGAGTGAAATGGTTTCTGGTTCACTGCAACGGTAAAGTTGAAGCAAAAACACAGACACAGTTAGGTCATCCGATTACCAATCGCACTCGGAACTGGAAAGGAAAACTCATAGCAGCTCAAGGTTTCAAACCCAAAGTGCAAATCCTTGATTGCAGTCTAAACTTCATCTTCAGCTGTTCAAGGTCCAAACCCTTCATTCATATTGCAGGGCGCCTTGTAATGTTATGATGTCAGAACATTACGATGCTTGAAAACTGGTTTCAGAAAAAGAAACTGAGAAAGTGGTTGGTAAAGCCAGTGTAATTCAGCTCTCAAAACTCAGAAAACTCAAGAGCAATTTTCTCTGTCGTGTAAATACATTCTCAGAAAGTGTATGTGATCCTAAGTTTGTTTCAGACCTGTAAATGCACCAGTTTGCACACTTATGTGCACATACAAATCTAAAATCAATGACAGTCCATTTCATTCCCTGGTCATCCGGTAATTTGCACATCATTGTAAATGGGCTTCCTGATGGCTCAGTGAATGTATTCAGTGAGCAGCTGAGCCATACAGACTAGGAATATTCCAGTTTCAATCTCTAATAGTTGAGGGCTGATTCCACGGTTGGACGGAATGATGCTCACAGGGAGTGTTGGCTGGGAAATTGTGAGCCTGCAGTGCCTGATCTTCCATCCATTAAATTAAATGGTCAGAAAATCAGGCACTGTGTGCTAGCAATTTCCCAGGAAGCGCTCCCTGCTAACTCCATTCTGCACCAGCATTGCCCAATCATAAAATCACCCATTTTGATCTCAGCCAGGACCAGTAGGGGTACTAAATTTGGCCTCAGTGACCTGGGACAGCAAGCCTGGGATTTGGGGAAAGGAAGAGAAATTAAGCAGGATTTCTATTCCTTATTGTGATCCTTACTGGAAGTGTATGTGTTGACATCAGTTAAAGACAGGATCAAAATAGGCTGTGGTCAAATGGTCAAAGAACTTACAAACATTTCCTACCAAGACTCAAGTGTATAATACCACTTGGACAAAGTAATGGAGAGTGCCCGTCACCTGTGGAATCATATTCCAGCAATGAGTCAAATATGTATAAGCACATACTGATTTAATATACACAAACTTTATTTTCTTACCTAGCATTAAAAATAGCTGGTCACATCAAACAATGCAAGTTGATTAGGAAGTTGATGAGGCTATTGATTAAGAAAAACAAGTGAGGCTCGGCCATGCAAGAATCTGCTTGGTACATGGATGGCAGAAGTAAGCTAATCTAAGAATTGTGATTTTTCATAAGAGGTGGAATTGGTCTGTGTGGTTCCTTGACCGGGCTGATCCAGAGTATTCTCAATTAATGAGAATTATTCTTAGTATAGATTAAACTGTTTAATTATGGGCTGAATAGACGTTTACTGAATAGCATGCAATGCTCAAGTCCAAATGGTGGTAGTTCTTTGATAAAGTGGTTTCTCACACGCTATAGAAGACATCAATGTAGTTAGTGTGTAAAATAATACCCAAATTCAGATTAATAATATAGGGAGTAACAGCATTTAACACACTTTACACATTTAACAACACTTAGCCACCTTTTTGTATTATAAACACTTTATAATTTTAACCCATTTCCAAGTAGTTCGAGGAGAAGGCCCACCACTACCCACTCAGGGCAATAAATGTGGCCTTGCTATCGCCACCCACATCTTGAGACCGTACCCTTTGATATTTGTCTTCTTAAAAGTGTTTATCTTATTTCCTCTTAAACGTCATGATTGACTCGGCTTCAATCATCACTTGTGGTAAAGCATTTTGTATCCTAATAGCCCTTTGCATGAAAAAAATTACTTCTAATCTGCCTCTTTATGCTTCTACTAGTAATCCTAAATTTATGCCTCCTATCACTGATTCACCAGCCAGCGGAAATAATCTTTTACTTTTTCAAATGCTTTTATAATTTTGAACAATTATATTATATCCCCCATTAGCTTTCTCTGCTCCTGTGAATATATATAGTCCTAGTATTTTAAGTCCATCATTATTATACCATCTCACGTCTGGTATCTTGTGAATCTACATTGCACCTTTTCAATCATGAGCTGCCCAAAATCGCACACTATACTGTTACCTAATAAACATCTTATACTGATTCACCATCAACTTGCTGCTTTTGTATTCGATGTCCCCATATATAAAACCTAAAACCCCATTGTTTATTGCTTTTTCCACCTGCATTTCCAGTTTTAAATAGTCTGGGTACCTGTTTCCCTAAATCCAGGTTCCTCTATGCCACTGAAAATGTTACTATTGAGGGTATTATTTTTTCAAATCACTGTCCTTCACCTCAGAATGTACTACTTCACATTTACCTCCGTTAAACTGCATTTGCCACATATCTATCCATGCTCTTAACCAATGTTCTCCCGTTGTCTCCTGCATTCTTCATCAGTTTGCCTTTTACCCTTAATTTAATGTTAACAACAAACTGTGATGATATTCCCTCAACACCCACATCCAAATCATTTATGTATATGGGGAACAAGGAAGGTTCCAACACAGATCCTGGGACTGGTCACAAACTATGTTTTGCCAATCTGAAAAATATCTATTTACTTCTACTCCCAGCTTTCCTTCTTTAAATCATCACTATACACATGCAGTCACTTCACCTTTGCAACAAATCTCTTATGTCGGACTTTTTTAAAGCACAACTATACTATATCTACTGCATTCCTTTTATCTATACACATTTCTTCAAAAGAATTCATATTAACTTAGTCCATACCTTTCTAAACTTCTAAATGGTATCCCTGGTTATGATCTCAGAGTTTATCTACTACCAATGTGAGGAAAACTGATCTATGATTACTTGGCTTATCCATTTCCCAAGAGTTTAAGCATTTGCCACCTTCCAATCCCTTGCAGCAATTCCCGTTTCTAAACAATCTTAGAACGTTATAGTTAGTACCTCTGCTATTTAATTACTAATCTCCCTCAGCTTTCTGGAATGCAGACCATCTGAGCCTCATAGCTTGTCAACTTCATGTCCCATTAATCCTTTTAATATTTACGTCTATTATACGTTGCACTTCAATGTCTTCCTTTGGTATTCCTGCAATCCCTCCTTAGCCCTCCTTTGTAAATAGACAAAATACTTGTTAAGCATTTCTGTCATTCTTCTATTTTCTACTATAAGATTGTTTTCTTCATCTCAATGTTTTTAGAGCATTAATTTTATGTACGGCTCCTTCTTGGCCTTAATTTTAACCTATCCTTCTACTCATACATTAAGTTCTGGCATTTTATAATTTTCTTACGCCTGGTCAATCTGTTATTTGTCTGTACCCGAACCATCTCATACATCAGGAAGGATTTTTTTTTTAAATCACATTGCTTAAATCAGTTTTTGTTTTGCTGCAAAATAGAGTGTACAATCACGATGGAAATCAAGCTAAAACACACATTATAGTACTGCTGTGTATATTATAAAGGTATTATTTTTAGGAAATAGTAAGCCAAGGAACTTTTATGTATCTTATTGAGAAACTAAAGGCAGCAATTTTGTTTTCTGCCCAGAGTTTGACATTGATATAGCAGGAGCACAAGTCAAATTAAGCAAGCAAAAGCTGCAACATGTATAAGCCTTATGGTTTTGAGAGCTGCATCTTCAAAGCACAGGGCCAGGCTAGGGCCTGTTCTTCATTCCAACAGGTGGGTTTTGTCTGGTTAACTTAATATCATCTTTAATTTCAACTTCACTGGTATTTAGCTGCCTCTCTCATCAGCCTCACCCTATAGCAAAAAACGCACAACATTTTATTCACTTTTGCCCACCTTGCTTCCCCCTACTAGGAAGATCATTACCGATCTCAGTAGGGGCCTTACTCATGAGAAATGGGAACATTTACCCTGTGACCACCAGATCCTTTCAACCCAGCTGCCTGGCTACTCATGCGTAACCACTAATATTCTAGCATATCCTACTGATTAGCTTCCTCCTACAAACCATTAAGTCAACTATAATGTACATACTTGGTCCCCTCAATAGCTATAGGAGATTTTCTCTTCAAAACAAAATGACTTGTTTGCAGTTTAAATAGATGCTGTATAAGTATTATTTATAAAGGGGACAAAGAATAAATTACACATTTTGAAATGTAATAATTTAAAAGCACTAGCTTCACTGTATGTAGCCAGAACTGCACCACAGTGGCTATGCGCAAACAGCCAAATTAGATATTAGTCATTCACAGTAAACAGGAGCATGTAGAAGGTACAAAGTGATTGAAGGTTGAAATCTAAACCCTAATTTAGGATTACAGTTAGTTTCACCAATGCTGAGTTATACAATAATATAGCTACTGGAACACCAACCTAGAGGTCCATAGCACTGCACACATAAGCACATAAGAAATAGAGGCAGGAGTAGGCCATACAGCTCCTCGAGCCTGCTCCAACATTCAATAAGATCATGGCTGATCTTCTACCTCAACTCCACTTTTCCGCCCTATCCCCATATCCCTTGGTTCCCTTAGTGTCCGAATATCCATCGATCTCAGTCTTGAATATACTCAATGACTGAGCATCCACAGCCCTCTGGGGTAGAGAATTCCAAAGATTCACAACCCTGAGTGAAGAAATTTTTCCTCATCTCGGTCTTGAATGGCCAACCCCTTACCTTGAGACTATGACCTTTGATTCCCCATGACATACAGGTCCAAAAGTTAGCCATGGCTACACGAGAGAGAATTAAGGAATTAAATTGGAGGGAGGGCCCTCTCTGGGCCACGATTGTATGTCTCCTAGTTTTTGGCCCAGTGACTTGACAACAAGGCACATATCCAAAGAAAGGAAAAAAACAAGAGGTTCCCTTTTTAAAAAACATATTGTACTGAAAGTAAAGCCAGTAATTGCAGCATCAATTTTTTTATTGCAATCAGAATCCCATATTCAACAATCCTTACAAGTACTGTACCTATCATTGTCTTACAAAGCTGGAAGTTTTAAACAGCTACATGATGAGGGACTGGATGGTGCAGAAAATATAAATGTTGTCCTTTCACCATTGGAACTTGGGTCTAAACCTTGACAAGAATGACACGATGAACTCTCCTACCTCTATCAAGTGTAAGAGTCCCAAGTTAAATTAATTTGACCATCTCCAAGTATTCCTAGTGTGTACAAGTTCACAGCACAAAGCTGACTAGAATTCACTACTAAGTGGGGGGGAGGTTAGTTCTATTCACTATTTGTAGCAAAATCGTAAACACACAAATAACATTCCTCCTGTTACTGTTATTCAGAGCTGCTGCAAAGCGGATGTAGCAAAAGGAAATATGGTACTGGTATAGTGGGTGAAGCTTTTCAGAGATTCAGTTTAAAGCATTTTATGGAGGTAGAATTTTGCCCCAGATTTAGTAGCATCAATTTCATGACCAGAAGTCAGAAAATAGAGCTGCTGTCCAAAAAACAGTATTTCGCACTGCTTGTCATGATACTATAATTTAAATATGCAATTCTCTTTAAAGCCAACCATTTTTCTTGGCTACCACTGGTTTGCAGTGAGCCAATAGGTCCATTACTGATAACAATTTGCTAAATTTTTATTGCCTTTTTAAAATGTAAAATACATAAACATGAATTCTGAAAAATATAAATTACCAGACAACCAGGCAACAAAGTTGCTCCTATCCTTTCGCAATTGGTACAAATCCAATCCAGATTGAGATTATGCAACCTTTAGCTGCAACGACATAAGTGGAACAATTTTGAACAGTTTAATTTCAATTTCTAATGGGTTCAGGTCCATAGTCCACAATTCAACACTAATTGCCACTAATGTGCCATTCTTATATAGGCAAGTGTTGGAAATGGAAAAGCTTATTTTGATAAGTAAAGGATGAGGCTTCGCTTAAGGCACATTACTTAGGCACAGTAGAGAGACCTTGACTCTGCATCTGGCCCATGCTAGACCAGGGTTGACACTCAGTGATCTAAGTAGTTACGTATTTCAGTCTTCAGCATGGACATCACTCTGTTTGATGAGCAACAAAATTGGCCCACTCCCCATCAGTCCAAAATAAACTATCGCCATCACCAAAATGCTAAAATATATTTTAAATATGGCAGCACTTGCTTCTGAAGAGATAAAGATCACATTAAATGAGTATATAGAACATTAAATTGAGCTTCACTGCTTAAATATTCAATGTTAAAATTGAGAACATTTAAAAAAATACATTGTTCTAATATAAATAAAAGACTTTTAGGCAAGTTATGGAACATCATGTTTATCTTACCCACGGTGAAGACCTTTATAGCTTATTCATAACTTATTTGACCATCTTGTAATCAAGTGTCAGCTTGGCTCAGTTGGTGGCGCTTTCACCTTAAGTAAGAAGATTGTGGGTTCGAGCCCTACTCTAAGACTTGCCTACTTGCATTTGCCTACATAATAATGACTACACTTCAAAACAAAATGAGTAATTAATTGGTTGTGAAACATTTTTTGACAACCTGAGGATGTGATTAGGTGCTACATAACAGTACTGAGGAAGTGCTGCACTGTCGGAGGTGCTGTTTTTTGGATGAGACGTTAAACCGAGGCCCTGTCTGCCCTCTCGGGTGGACATACAAAAAAATCCCACGACACTATTTGAAGAAGAGCAGGAGAGTTATCCCTAGAGTCCTAGCCAATATTTATCCCAAATCACCAAAACAGATGATCTGGTCATTATCTCATTGTTGTTTGTGGGACATTGCTGTGTGTAAATTGGCTGCTGCATTTCCTATATTACAGCAGTGATTACACTTGATAAAGACTTCATTGGCGATAAAGCACTTTGGGACACCCTGAGGTCATGAAAGATGCTATACAAATACAAGTTCTTTCTTTCTATAATGCAAATTCTTTATTTTATTCCTTCTATACACACGGGACAGTCATGGAATTCTATAGCGTTCTATTAAATATAATTCACCCTCAATTACTTCCTTGTCTTTCCCCCTCCTGTTTTGTCATTTACTTCTTCAGACTGCTTACAACAATGCCACAGGCTGGTCTGTGCAATAAATGGTCAAAGTAGCATCCAAGGAATTTATTCCAAGCCCTCATCCAAGGTAGCACTTGTACTGCTTCACCCGAATATGGGTAAAACTCACCCTCTAATTCTTCTATGCTCTCCCAGGGGCTCAGCTGAGATCTCATCAGGATCTAAAACTGAACAAGTGCAGCATTGCAGGGGTAAGATCCTCTGTTACTTTCATTACGTACATTTGTACTTCAATAGATCTCGTATGGATATTACATGGAAGAAATTATATAGAATAATTCATCACAAGAAATGTCCATAAAGCTACCATTACCAATTTTAATAGTCATAATATGAGAGAAGGAATTCTTCTTATTTTAACATAACTTTGTTCCTCTTAACATAGGCCTAATTGGGTTATGCACCCACTTTCCAGCTGTCAGAAATCTGCTCCCTGATTTCCATCAATGTTGCTCTTGGGTCAGCAGTTAGTTCGTGCAAAGGAGTGCGCCAAAGCAGCTTGCAATATGAATTTTCCTCCCTTTCTATGGGGGTACATCTGGCGCCAATTCAGTCCTAACTTTTAACAGCACGGTCAAAAATGAGAAATTCATTCCGTGGTGAAGCACAAATGACCCTCCTACCACATTGTGGCACAGCTTGTTGCAACACTTGAAGTCACTGCTGCGACTGTTTCCTTTAAAATCAATAAAAGAACAGAATTATGGTTATCCTAACAATTGCCTGTTCATTACAATAAATACTAAATTTGTGAACGAGTAAGTAGTTTTATTGTTGACCTGGATATGTACCTCCTTGGAAACTTGTTCAACTGCCCCATATTTCTAATTACCCAACATTCTATTGTTAATTGTCCCATGTTTTCCAGAGATCTGGAGGAATACAAGATCTAATTTGAAATGGGACTAAATTTAATAAGTTCCTATACTTACTAATAATTCAATATTTTTCATACTGAAAATGTATTAATATGAAAATTAATTATATATGTTTGTTAACATTCTGTGCAACATCTACAAATTGCTTCTGCAAGCCACTATAGGCTGTCAACCTAGTTGAAGATAATTTGGCCTTTCAGTGATTTGAACCTCACACACAATTGCACGACAGCGCAAAGTAGAGCGTCACAATTATTCTTTCATGGTGAACTACCAAATAATGTCATAAGCATACCTGTCACAAACTCTGTAGCCTGGTTTGCCATTATTATGCTTTAAATATGTAGTATGCACCTAAATTCATTTTGTTTATAAGGAAATATGTAATGGTTTATCAAAAATAATTTTACAATGAATCAAAAGGATATGGTTGGACAAACAATTCACTACTCAAGGTTAAAAATGCACAATAATAAATTACTTGTTTGTCGTGTTCAATTTTTTAACAACTGTATTACATTGCAATAACCATAACAGGATCTAAATTGTTATCAGAACGTTAAACATTCACTATACTTCACACAGACATCCTGCCCAAATAATTCATAGAGAGGAAACCACTATCAAATTTTCCACTGTAGCATTGCTGTAAGCTGCATTAGTACAGCTTATGTATTTAGACAATTCGTTGAATAAATTACTTCCATCCTGGCTGCTGTTGCCACTTCTGTTAAGAGTCGTATCTGTTTTAATTGTCTCTACTGAGCTGGTGTTCCTTTGTCTCTTTCCTGCCTCTGCATCCTGTATGTATAAAAAAGTACGTCCAAATAAAATACTGTTTGGCAGTAAGGTAACCAATTATTTACGACAAAGCACACCACCGTGATTTACTCTCCTATTTCCTATTATTAAAACACTTCATCTTATTGTTTTATTGATTAACAATCCTTCCCACTTTTTGGCATTTTAAACCAATCAAGACACAGAACAGTAAAATGTTCAGACGTTAATCATTAAGAGACAGTATTTTATTCCAGGCCAGGGTTTGTGTCCTCCACTACTAAACAGTCTGGTACAGTGAATGATTTATGGCCTTGTTGTAATAACGATGAGGAAGACTCATTAACATATTGACAGGTCTGAGGATGGATTATCGACATTGATTATTTCATGGCCCACTGATACCCATTTGTAAAAAGAACCAAGAAGATGGTCTCACTTTACCCGAAATCTTTTACGAGCAGACAGTATTTTAAGTATTAGTAACTTGGGAGTTAGGCTCATTATTCATTGCCTGTAACTGCATCCTGCAGCAGCAAACTAGAGCTGTCAGTATTTCAGTCCATTCTTTACCAAAGCTCTAATTTCTCAAGCCCATCATGGCCATGTCTTCTTAAAAAATTAATGATTGCCAGCATTTAGCAGGCACTGGTGCTATGAAGATCTATGCAAAAAGCAAGGATCTCTATCGAGTAAATGATATATAGAATTCTCTTTATTACCACAATAAAACTTACTGACATTTCAATACTTCTGCAAATAGCATTATAGTATCAGTCTTCTGATTCAGGTTGGAAATTAAGTTGTAAATTAAATGAAAGTGTACTTTGGAATATAATGTGATGTGTTGCCCAGGAAAAAAGGTCTTTGTATTAGACTAAATCACTCTAAAATGCTGAAGCTAGGGCTGCCTAGTCCACTAACAGCACTCTGTTAGGTTACCGACAAGGTCAAGTTGATGTCAGATCCAGCAAATTTGCACTCTGATAACCACTGAAAACTAACAAGTGACAGACTATTACCACTGAAGTACAGATTTTGTTAATGACTTTCCTTATGTACATCCATCTTGCAATGTGAAAACATATATATGTGAAAATATATCTTACGTTTGCAAAACATGCAGTATTTTCGTCTATTTATTTCAGCACTGTGTTGCAACATGATGGATTTTTCTTCTCATTTCTACTATCACCTTCCTGAGATAATAAAACTATGCTGAAGAACTATGTAAAAAGGAAATTTATATTTAAAAATAATAGGTTTAATCATTACATAGATTGTGTGTTGTTTGGGCATGAGACAAGATTATTTATTTTTGAAAAAAAATTGCATGTGTAGTTTTGTGGCACACAGTTTGGGCAACTTGTGAGTATGTAAACCCAATGAACATCAGTAGAAATGCAGGGGAAAAAGTGATTCATTTTATTGTTGATGCCTTCACCATTTTTTGCATTCTAAAGTAAATTGAAAGAAAGACAGAAAGAGAAAAAGATAGAAAAAGGAAAAAGAAATAAAAGAAATAAGGAAAGAAAGGAAGGAGAAAAGAAAGGAAGGTTTTAGATAGCGCCTTTCATGTCCTCAGGACGCATCAAAGCGTTTCCCTGCCAATTAAGTATTTTGGAATTTTAGTCACTGTTGTAATGTAGGGAAATGCAGCAGTCATTTTACACACAGCAAGGTCCAACAGCAGTGAGATAAATGAACAGATTTTTTTTATTATGTTGCTTGAGGGATAAATATTGGCCATGATACCAAGAGAACTCCTCTACTCTTCTTTGAATAATGCCATGGGATCTTTTACATCGGCCTGAGAAGTTAGATGGAGCTTCAGTTTAACATTCCAGTTTAACAGTGGAGCACTCCCTCAGTACTGCACTGGAATGTCAGCCTAGATAATGCGTTCATGTGAATGGGGCTTGAACCCACAACCTTCTGACTCAGAGGCGAGAGTACTACCACAGAGACAAGGCTGACAGCAAAACAACAAAGCTATAATAAGTATCCAAGGAACAGGTTAGAATTTCTTCCTACCTATGTTTCAAATATTGTGGGTTGGATAAAGCTTAGATATTTTCTGATAATTGCTCCTCTATATTTTACTCCATAGTCTCTGATTAAACTGGCTCCATTGGATCTTTCAGCACCTCTTGTCTGTAGTTTACAATGTCTACTGTGGTTATTTTGACCACAGCAGCACCAACTGCAAATGAAACGTGGCAAAAAAGCGATTCTGAGACCTGTTTGTGAGAATTTCACAGCTAATCACACACAAGACTGATTCACTGCTCACCTCACTCTGTTCACCCATTTTTCATATCATACTTTTCAATGCCCCTGTCAGCAGTCTTCTCGAAGGTCAAATGAAGGAAATGATAGCAGAAACCAAAGTAAGCTCTTAAGATAAATAATTTTTCCAATATTTATAATAGCTAGATAATGTGGAGAATTACAAAAACAGTACATACTAACAGTGACTAAACTAAGAAATCTATTCATATTTTGCACGTAATTCTACAGATGCAAAAATGGTACGTGTGCTCTGTTAGCACTAACTAAATTGCTATGGGATCAGAGTACTTGAATACTTTAGCAGGCAATTCCTCTCTGTCTTTCATTCTGTTTGTCTGTGTTAAATTCCCCTCTGCCCTCATCCATTCTCACATCCAGTTCCTGGCTTTGTCCATCCATCAATCCCAGCACTTTGTCAGTGTTGACTTCATCCTGGCTCTTGCAATCACGTCCAAGCAATCCTACTGCCACTTGGGAGCTTTTCTACTCCCATCTGTGTCTCCCCAATCTGCTGACTGAGAGCTTGATGCTTGTCGTTTTCTATTGCACAGACCAGCAAAAACACTAATACTGGACCTGATTTTTCGATGCCACCATTCACCTTGCACAAAGTACACTCACTGAATTTCAAAAACAATTTTTACACGAGTCAAGCTGCAGCTCAATTTGTCTTCTCTTCTCCCATATATCAATAGAAATCACAGGGAGAAAATGCATCACTAATTAAGGGTTGATAAGCTCTACGTCAAGTGCAGTTTAGACAGTGAGCATAAAATCCTGCATGGACTTCTGTTTTTTTAAATGGAGGCAGCACTTACAGAATGATAAAAGCAAGGGAAAAAAAGAATGTTCTCCACTGTGAGGCCATTTACATCAGACAAGTCTAATTAGACAGCAACAAAATTTTATTAATAGGATGGACATTATGGAATGAGCTTGTTATAAATGGGCCCTGTCAAAGCCTTATTCAGCTACCAAATGAGTATTCTCAGTTCACTGACCACATCTGAAGCATCACCACTGGTGCCAGATAACAAATGATTGCTATTAACCGTATTGTTAGTAATGATGGCTGAAAACAAACAAAAACCCATAAATAACAATCTCCGGAAAAAATTAACCCATAAACTTGATAGATACCCAGCTGAGAAATAATAAATGACAGTTTGTATCCTGCAGGGAGAAGTGAGAGGCTGATGTTTGCTTCTCTGTCATTAACACATTTCCAAACTAAAAATTAGATTCTGATATATAATTATAAACACTCATGGTTATTAATTCTATTACTCTGTAGTCTTGTGTGATTTCTATTCATGTGTTACTTGCAGATTACAGAGAAACCTTCAAACTGTAGCTAAGCAGACCAAAGCAACAGACAGTTCTGCCAACAACCTCAACCTGCCCAGTCTTTTATTAGGACACAAAACAAATTTCTCATATTAATTAACTCATGTCGCAGATCCACTCTCCAGCCAGAACAAGTCTTTCTGAAATGTGAGCTGTGCGTATTCCCAGCTGCCATACAGAATCTGGCATTCAAATTCACAGAAGTGAAGTGGTGGTTGCAATGTGCTTCTTTTTCACTATTAGCTACATACAGCAATTGAGAAATAAAAATACCAAAGTTAGCATTGTTAAGGAAAATATTCTTTTAAATTAAGGTTTCTTGGTCAAAGCAGCTAAATAAGCTCAGAGAAAACTATAAGAGAGCAACTGCAATTCATGTTAGCTATAGATTACTACAGAAATAAGACTTGGAAAAAATCCAGTTAACTATATGTATTTGGCAGAATAATCTTTCAGCAGTATATGGCACTAAGATATTAAATAACCATAAAACCAGTGAGAAAAAAAATTACTGAATCACCTTGCAGCCAATTTTTGAGTGTTAAACTGCAAGCCTGCAAAATACTATAGTGTGTTGAAATAATGTAAAGGAAACCCATAAATTTAAGCTTTATGTTCTGTGAACAAATATGAAAAAGGCATCAAAATAATGAAAGATTGTTTATGTATTCTGGCATGAAATGGGAACATGTTATGAGAAAGCTACGGCAGAGACAAATCGACTGAGCTGACAGGACAGTATTCATCCTGCATGGTACAGCAGACGTCCTGCTTGTGGTGGTCGACAGAGCAATAAATCAAGGGCTGGCGATGCTGTACCTACAGCTTATTACATCCAAGATGACAAATAAATAATAATCCCTGTCATAGTGGCTCTTTGCTCAAGGATTGAGCCTGAAACCTTTTGCGCATCACTCCTGATCTTAACTGAAAACACTAGAACAGGGAATTGAAGGCCACGGTTTAGTGAGCTCATGAAACTTAGAAACTGGGCACCAAACTGAGGCTTGAGGGAAAGGTCACAAAGTACAGTGTACTCTGAATGCAAGTATTAGACGACTAACCATAATGAATGAAAAAAAATAGGCATGCATTGAATATTATTCACATTTGTGATGGCATTCGCAAAGCTAAGTTCATTTTCTGGGGCGGGGGAAAACAGAAGCATTATAAAAGTGTTAATTTCTATGAATCTTATAATATAGGTATTAAAAACATTTTTATTGCTTCCTTGATATCAACATAAATGGAATTGAAGGTCAAACAATTTTGCAAAACTTTCCAACTGCAGTGCTTCCAGATCTAAAAGACGCAGGATTTAGAAAAAAAACACTTGAGTATACCACCACCCTGAATTGTGACATTTGATTATAAACAATGTTATAATAAAAACAGGAGCTCCTTTCACCTTCAGTTTAAAAGACCCTGCTAAATCACAGAAGTGACTTTCAACATGCTGATCCTAAATATTTCATGGCTCTGTTTTATTCTGACATTTGTAGATGACTTAAGTGTTACAAAGGAAATAAAATGCTGATTAAAGAGTTCACTGTCATAAAGGTTACTGAATTGTAAATGGCCCTTTCCATCTTACTGTTAATAGGTACATAGCTGTAAACATCATGAAGAATGTGACAGGAGGCCTGTGTGCTCCTTTAGGAGTCATATAAACATTAATCACTGAATCACCAAGCCATGCTTAATTGCAAGTTGTATATCACACAAATCCATGGTAAGAAGGAGGAAACTCATTATTGCTGCTTCATAACTACTGGGTACTTCTCATTTTAACCTCTACACACCTGGGACAGTTTGCTGCCTGACAATGGGAATGCAGAGTAGGCAATAAACCTCTAATTATGCCAACGGTGGTAGTCTGCTATTTCTCCATGAGCCGTTTTAGCATTCTGGGGTAGTGCAAGATTCGCTCTTTCGAGCAGGATCTGCCTCTGGTGAGCATGCTCAAAATGAAAAATGGTATCTTTTGTTTCTTTTTCTGTGTTAAAATTTTTTTTAAAACTGATAAACTTGTTTTCTCCAATGCTAAAAATTTAAGAACTTCAAGAGAATGTTATCCTAGATTCTATTGTGATCTTAGAAGGTTATAGGCAAGATGCTAATGAAAGCAGGTTGATGAATGACTCTCTGATGTTTGCCAGACATTCTTCTCTTAGAAGTGCACTAAACTGATGTAGCTAGAAGAGAATAAGGAGCATTAAGTCATTATATCAATTTTTGTTACCCAGATACTTCAGTTCCAGTTAAGATTTGACAGCTAGTATAAAACAAGGCAAGGACGTCATATGATCCCATCGATCAAACTCTGCCACAGACAGATTGCCTATTACGCAAATACAATCAGCAGATTCAGTTTGTAGTTTTATGTTCTCTCATTAAAGGATATCAGGGAATTCCACCATAAATCTGTTAATTGCTATCAGATTAATCCAATAAATTTTGCAAAGTAGTGGCAAAAACTGATTGGCTATGACAAGGTACACTTACATGGGTTGTCACAATGCTCATCCCATAACTGACTTTTACAAAACCATGATAGGGCAAAGTGCCACAAGCATTTGAATCTGTTGTGGTTCTTTAGCAACTGACAACCATAAAGCATTGCACAAATAGGAGATGATTTATTTTCTATACTTTATTCAATGGCATGAAATACTCTCAGTTTGCATCTAATTAACTCTCAGCTCCAAGCAGTTTGTTTTCTAAATCAGAATTATGGCTGCAAATGCTCTAGATCACAGAAAGTGCTCCCATATGGATACTCCGCAAACGATGGCAGCTATCCGCGAAAAAGGAAAGCAATGCACTGCTATTCAAAATTACGGCAAGCTGCAGTATTTGCACTGCCACCATAATATGCAGAAAGTGCTTTGTTGTTGAAATAAATGGACATTCCAGGACGGTCAAGGTTCAGAAAACCCACAACCTTCCATTTCTTAATGCATTTTATGTTGTCTTGCTTTATTACAATAGATCCACCCTAAAAAAATTAACTTTACAATGAAAAGAGAAACAGACAATTCATTGTTTAAAAAGAACTATAGTTTGATTTATTCGGTTAAAGTTGCATTAAAGTTAAATTGCATCTTGTGTTGCACAGATTTGCTTTGAAAGAATTAATTTATTGAATTTGGCATAAGACTTCACTTTTTATTTGAAGTATGCAATTACATAATTTAAGAATTGCAAATAATCTGCCAAATAGTAAAATAATAATGCTCTTTTCAATAAGTTTATCAAATGCTGTCAGCTGACTAAAAATATAGTTTGCATTTACTTATAATGCAGATAGTGTTAGTCATATGAAGTTAAAATTGACAGAATTTCAGTTGTTAATACCCAACAGCTACTGTACCTAAAATACCATGTTTCAGAATGAGAAAAAAAAACACCTGTGGTACAAAAGATGACAGATGCTTAGAAATAGTATATGATTGCTAGCTCCTCTTAAACCTTTTAGCTGTAACAATTACATCACGAATGATGGCCATTACATGTCTCTCTAACTGCTCATTTGAATAAAATAGCAGCTTAACGACAGACAAGTACTTTTAAAACATTAAGTATTTTTCCCTTTTGTAAATTCCATTTTGTTTGCAATTAAACCCATAAGTGCTCAGTCCTTGCCGTTAAAATCTAGAAATCAGATCAAATTTTTTAAACTACAAAATACAATTTATACATTTATTACATTTGGAATGACCAGAGACCAGCTGGCAAGCAGCTTTACCCAAATATTACGTATGTATTTCATGCTACAAGATTTAAAGATCCTTTGCCAGTGTCACATCAGGTCTTGTCACCATCAGAAAAACATAGTAAGTACTGTTACTTCTAGTTGCAATTGTGAAATATTGATTAACATGCAAGATATCTCATTTGAAGTTGTTTAATAAGGTATTGTGATTTAATACACCAATTTTAATTAAGTCTCACTGCAAGGTTACCTGAACAAGAACTATAAATAGATTTTTTTGGGTGTATAAATTCCTGTGTTTTTTCGTTTGTCTGTCACACACAATATCACCAGTCAAGATAACACGAAGGCAACCTACTGCCAGGTCTGTGCCAATCCTATTCTTCAGCACTGCTAAGTAGCTCACAATAGAGGCCTAAGGATGACTGTTCCTCCAATTTCCCTTTTTCTCCATGGAACGTGTCCTCAATTTAGAAATTCAAACAGCAATGCAGCTCAGATCAGGAACTCAACAGAGCTAGGAGAAAAACATAATCTTCCCCAAGTTCTACCATTTCCTGCAACTGGCCATTGATGCTGCACAGATTTCAAACCAGGAAAACTAAATTCCAGAATACTGACATTACTAGTTTCTCTTTCACAAGTACAAACCTCCAACTTTTGAATAGACTACATTCTGAGTATTACATTTTTTATACTGTTGTGATATTTCCATTTTAAAAGTTTATATAACATGTTACAACCACACAGTACACAAAAAGATGCAGTTAGCAAAACTAAAGCATTATTGGTAAAAGACAAAGCCGCATAAGTTAGTGCCATAACAAGATCATCTACATATCCAGAACAGAATAGTGAAAAAAAAGCTGAAAAACCACTGGCCCAGTTTTCTGAAGTTTCACGATATACAGGACTATTCAGGAATACATCAGTTCTGCATACGAGTTTTTGTAGCTCACATCCATTTTAACAAACGTGGGCCTTGAAATTACACCACAGAAAGCAAACATATAAGCACTTAATGAATCTGTCTGAAATTCCTATCTCCACTGTTAGTGGAGGCATTATCCTGTTTGAAATAAATGGGTTAACACTTCTGCTAATATAGTGGAAAGAAAAATGTAAAAACAAATGTATTAAGCATTCGGACATGAGTTCAGACTCAGGCCAGATAAAGGGGATGAAATGTGTTTGGACAGACTCAATCCAGTTTCCAGTTACAGAAGTCGATGACACAATGCTGTCCATAATTCATTCCTAAATTGGCACTAATTAGGGCAATCTCATTCAGAGGCTATTAGGATGGATGTTGCAGAAAACAGAAAAATCATAATGGTCCAGTACAAAGAACTCCTCTGAGATTGAGGTACAGGAACATTGATGTGGGTTGGCAGAGGCGGGTGGGGAAGACAAGAAGAAAGAGTTTTCTATGCTGCAGTCCAAATTATATCCATCGTAGGAATGTATGTCTTTGGGTTCAAAGAGGAAGCTCATTCTATTCCACAAACTTACCCAAGTTGATGAGCCCAATATTTGCACCACAAACACACTCGCACACAAAATATATACACACACGACACTCTCCCAACTACACTCCAAGAACTGCTTGTGTTTCAAAATTGCCAACAGCTAACAAATGCAACTTTACTGAAAAACATACCACATCCAAAAATTCAAAGCCATGTAAAATATAACAAGCAGCATCAATGTATAATTAGACCTGAGGATATGCACGTAGAAGACTCCCCTCTTGCAGTATCCACAGTTGTCTTTCTCCAGGATTGCCACAGCTTTAAACTAATTTCATTTACCTTCATTTCAGAGATTCATGTATGCACCTCATATTTGTTCACACTTTTCCCTCCCTCATACTAACTCTTACTTTATGTAACTCATAATCAATCACATGTTCAGCTACACTTCTGCCACCAACATTACACTGCCTCCTTACTGTATCATCATAAACTGCCTTTGGCTTCACTAGATGCTTCTACTAAACTTCCACCGACATGATCAGCAAACAGCTTGGCAACGACACTGATGAAAATTAAGAACTTTATTTCAATTCAGTCCAGTATTACCCTTGTGTTACCACTATAACAGACAAATGATACACAGAGCGATCTCAGCTGGGAAAACCAGAGGCACAGAGGCAATTCTGGCTTCAACTGATTCTTTTTTGCAGTTTGGAGCCAACCAGGATTATCCCAACTCAATAAAGCATGATGCCTGGTGCCAAACTTCCCTTCGGATTGGAATTCAGCCAGTGAGCATACATTGACTTCACCGAAACGTCTACCCATTGAGACAGCAATCAATCATCAGCTCCATTCAAATGGTAATAGAAAAATACCTTAGAATCAGACAGAATGTGTGATAGGCTCAAAGACTGACAAAACAACAAGGTTAGCACTTTTAGAATAGAGTAACCTTGAAAACATTACTTTTGACAAGTTCCCCACATCCATTACCATTTAATTGAAAGAACATATGAATAGTCACTTCTAGCTTCAAACAGATTCAATTCAGAAACACAAAATCTCAGTGCTCCCAAATTTACAGGGAATCTCCTTTTCATAGGAATTGGGATTCAGGGATGAATTAAGGAAAGAACTCAAAGCCTCACCAATCTAGAGTTCTGTGCTGCCAGTTTTCAAATTGGGCTCTGAAATTCCTCCAGATTTTGCACAAGACAAGACATGCTTTTTTTCCCCCCTATAATGCTGGTAGAGATTACACAACTTTGCACTAAAGTTGTTCCTTACCAGCTCCCCAACGATTGCTCAGATTGTGTACTTTTAGAAGCAGCAAATCATATTAATCAAAAAGTTATTAAGTCAGTAACCGCTAATCACCATCATTGAGAATCAGAAGGACAGGACCAGTTAGTTAAAACTAGTAGCGAGAAGGATGGTGCAATAGGCTGGATTCCGACCTTTCACCTGCGGGACTTGGAATAAATCAGCACAGACTGTTGGGGTGAGAGTCTCTTGTAGTATGGAGGCTATAAGGTGTTAAATGAAATGAGTTTGGGAAGTCTAAATGCAGTGTCTAGCGGATATAGACCCAGAGTGAATAATTAATTTAACACTAATTAGGTGGCAGCCTTGGCTCAATGGTAACACTTATCATCTCTGAATCAGAAGGTCATGGGTTCAAACTGGGGTTACTAACCCTCCCGGATTGACCAGGAGTCTCCTGAAATTGGGCATGAATCTCCTGGGCTAACAGCTTGGAAGAGCTTCAAATGTCCCGCTGCAGCAGCAGCACCGCCTCCCCCCTCCCCACCCCCACTGATTGTTGGCATCAGCTGCCGCTGCTGAGAAGCCTCTGACTCGGTAACATCATCCCAGCCGCCACAGAGACGGTCCCGCTTAGGGGTGATCACAAACGGGACCAGTTGGTTTCCGGGAGATGCAGGTCTAGGGGCTCGAGGGTGGAAAAGAGTGGGTGACCATGGATTGGGGCTGAGCGGGGGGGGTGGTGAAACAATGGACTGTAGCTCAGGGGAGAAGGAGATAGAGGACCAGGGGATTGGGAGAGAGAGAGGGAGACAGGGGAACTGGGTTGGGATGGGAGCTCGGGAGGGAGAGGGAGACTGCGGAATGGGTATCAGGACGGGAGCTTGGGGGGGGGGGGGGGGGGGGGAGGTGGAGGGAGGGTAAATAGTGAAAGATTATTTCCATCATTGGACGAATGAGGAACAAGTGATGGAGATTAAGGATTCTTACTGGAGAAACCAAGGAGAGAAAAGGAAAATTTTTGAACTGAGGGCTAAAACATCATGGGATCCGTCACCACAAGTGGCTGTTGAGGCAGAGACGAGAACCTCATTTAAAAAGGGAATGTGATACATATTTGTAAAAGAGGAATATAAAAGGATCTAGGGGGAATGGAGCTCCAGAAGAGAGCACCAGCACTTGGGGCCGAATGGCCCCCTCCTGTGCTGTAATTTCTATCATTCTATGAAAACTCTTCTTTGTTGAGTCCGAGCTCAGAGAGTAATTTAGAAATGTTGATGCTGAGCTCAGTTTAGGACAATGTGCCCTGTGAGAATTGCCCCAAAAACCAAGCCCGCTGCTCTTTGTGCAATCTCTCTGTTTGGTTCAGGTCGGTCTATGCTGGCCGGTTTTAACATGTGATGTCCAAGTACAGATTGGCTCTGACTGAGGCTCCCAGTTCAGAATTGTCACCTTCAAACAAACCCGTCTGACAGCACTTTCTGCAGTTCAGGGGAATTCTGGCTGTAGTTAAAGGGTGAATATCAGCGGGTTATAGGATTACTACTAGTTACAGGAAGAATATCTCACCTCTGGTTTCCACCCTGCCCCATCTTGAATTTCTCCTCTTCCCTGCTGTCAGTTTCCCTTGTTCACCTGCTCGCAGAGGCCCTCTTAATTCTCGGAATTTCTCACACAAGAGATGCTGGTGCGAAACCACAAGCGAAGATACTCAACTACAGGGGACCCAACCTTTACAAGTTAAATGCAATAACATCTGTAGACCTTATGTGGTCAGGTCTCCAGGAATACGTCCAACCAGAATTGGCAACCCTAGTGTATATCCCACTCCAAAGACTTGAGCACACAATCTAGACTGACAATTCAGTGCAGTACTGAGGGAGTACTACACTGTCAGAGGTGCCATCTTTTGGATAAGATGTTAAACCAAGGCCCCATCTGCCTCTCAGGGGAGTTCTTCCGATGACCTAGCCAATATTTATCCCTCAATCAACATCACTAAAACAGAGTATGGTTATTTATCTCATTGCTGCTTGTGGGACTTGGCTGCGTGCAAATTGACTGCTGTGTTTCTGTAATTTACAACTGTGACTAAAATTCAAAAGGACTTCATTGGTTGTGAAGCACTTTGGGGCGTCTTGAGGTTGTGAAAGGTGCTATATAAATCCAAGCTCTTTCTTCCTTTAATCAACTCGGAGCCTGATTGATAGTTTGTGAAAATGGAAATTGTCACACTGGCGCAATAGGGGATGCTCTTACATAGGAACAGCAGTAGCCCCTTGAGCCTGTTCCACCATTCAATTAAATCATGTCTGATCTGTACCTCAACTTCATTTATCTGCCTTTGTTCCATATTCCTTGATACCCTTATCTAACAAAAATCTATCAATCTGAGCCTTGGAAATTTTTAATTAACCCAGCATCCGCAGCCTTTTGGGGGAGAGCTCTCCAGAAGCAGGTTATTATTTTCTGCCATGTTTTCAAGGAGAGAAGTGAAATTGAGCTAAGTGGAATTTGCTTTGCCCATTATTCAATGTTGACTTGCTGTTTGTCAACTTAAATTTTATGTCTGGCCTCATTTCACCAAGCGTTTCAGTCCATCTTTGGCAAGATTGGAGGGATACATGTGAGGCCATGGGCGAAAGATACGATGTTCAGTTCAGATCACAAGAGGGTCCGATTGTTACATCCCTGGGTTACGTTATTATATAGTTAGATATCAAACAATATGGGCACACCCCTAAATGCAAGATACTTAGATTCCTCGCAGGTGTGACCAGCACCATTGTACCCAAGAGAATGTCTAAGGCAGACCTTAAAATCACAGCAGTTACAAGTGAGGGCACCACTGTATTGTAGCAAAATTCCCTACATTCTGAATAAGCTGATGGGTTATTCATTATAAAGGTCTGAAAATTTGCATATAAAATGAAGAACAGCAGATGCACATGGATCCTCTTAACTAGATCACATGAATCCGGTTGAATTCCGACACTTGTATTTGTTATATTGGAATGGCTTTTACATTTTTGATTTGTAATATTAAGTATTTTCTGCTTTCAGGAAGCCATCTATGGGAATTTCCCACGCTAAATGGATAGGATGAGTCATTACCCACTTTGGTCTGGCGAAAGCAAACTCTTAGTGCTTCCCATGATAAATGGTAGGTTGAAATCTGGAGACTTTTTTCAGATCAACAGTTTTCTTACGGATTCTGATAATTGACCAGTCGACTACTTTATAATGTGAGGTTCACACTAGACACTTCAATTTCAATTAATCATTACTGAAGATAGCACAGGTGATGAAAGCAGGCAGAATTCACCATCTACATTCTTACTGTTTATGAATACAAAGACTTGTTGGGCCAGAAATCACGCAGAGCGGCGAGGCAGCGCACACTGCACCTCCTGCGAATTAAGTTAAGGAAAATACTTACTGCGGGCTCTGTGGTGTCGAATTGCTTGAATTTGACTTTAAGCAAAATGTGTGCTATCACCCCAGCCTCTGAGCAACGTGAGTTGCCGCATGGCTGGAAAAATCTGAGGAGAAAACACGCCCACAAAATCTGTCAGGAAGAGAAGTCATGCCCACAGATACAGACTGCATTACTCAAGCAAGCAAGCAGTCTTCATTCAAAGTTAGTTTTCTATATGTCATTGTAAATAAAAATTTTAATTTTTTTTATACAAAGCTAAAGAAATAATTGAATTAAATTAAAGGGACAGAAGGGAAAAAATGAAAAAAAATATTTTAATTTTTTTTTTAAAAATGACCAAAAACTATTAAAAGGAGTAATATGAGACTCCACATTTTTAAAAGTTAATTTTTAGTTGTTTGGTAGTTATTAAGACTTAGTTTGGACCTGGTATTTTTAAGCGTACCTGTTTGGTGGCGCAATTAGTTCCTTTCCAGCTGGACAGATAAGCAAGTTGGCGCTTTTACAATGATTTCTCTGATTGCAGCGTATGATGGCCCTTTAATTCAGAGCTGTCATATCGCCGGTGAACCACTAGGCGCAAGTTCCAGATTTCCGTGTTTCACTGCACATGTGCAAAGGCTGGAACTTGCTCCTTCAATTCACCACTAAAAACTAAGCGCGCTGTTGAGCGTCTCGCTATTTCGGGAGCGATTTCTGGCTCATTATGTAGGGTAATTAACCCACTATGGACTTTTTGTTGTATTTATACTTTTCTCCATTCTCTAGTATCTATCGAACATTTTGTACATCATTGTTGTAGTCTGAGTGTACATTCGGTATTTCCCATGTGCAGTGCCATCGCATGAAACCATATTTAAATCGGTAAGCAGAATAATGCAAGTAAGCTCATTGTTAACCCTAGTGAGTTTTACAACTCTGCAAGGACAAAGTACTGGAAAAGTACATATTCCAGATCATAGGATATGAGGTTTATTTATGAAAACTGCAATGAAACCTTGAGAGTGAAAGCAATTCGATAAAAACAAACCTGTAAGGCAGGCTACAAGAACACAATCGCTGGTTCAAATTAACGGAACATAGATTTGGGCAGATTGGAAGAAAGGGACAACTGTTCTGGTTACAATATTATCCACATAAATTATGTATTGTATTCATTTGAAATTCAAGGGTGTTACAGAAAAATTCAAAATATATTTACAAAAATAAGTAACACAAATGTTAAATATGAATACTTAAATGTGAAGTGCTGAAGGAGGGAAGTTGCTTTAATTGCAGAGCAATTTGCAACATGTTTTTCCTGTTGTTCCTCTACTAAATGAGCATAATACAAAAGCTACTCTTCTTCTGAAAGGTTCCTAAATGCAACAGCCAAATGCTCACTTTTTAATGTACATGTCACAGTAATTGTGTATGACAAAATCTGAAAGCAGATCATAATGGTATCTCGAGGAAAGAATCCTTAAAGGAAGGTAACGTTGTCTTTAGCTTATAGCACTGAAAATGTTCCATCTTTCTGACTGTGCGCTGTGCTGCATCCATCAGGAAACTCAGTAATGAAGGTAAAATCTCTGATGGGTGATCTGATCTATTTTCATGTTGCCTTTCAGAGTATTTTGTGACTTGCTATGACAATACACCAGAAGACAGACTTCTTTAAAATATTCTTTCCCTTTAGCACATGCAGTTCACTTGTTACAAATAATTCAAAAATCAATTATAGAATTCAAACAAAGAAAATGATAATCCATGAAGAACAGCACACATCACATTGTAACATAGCTGTCTGTTGCAATTTTGCAATGACAACAATGCTGTCAGTTGATGGGCAGAACATGTGACCAGTGACAATCAGGCACCATGATGCATCATTAGGGCAAATGATTTGTTGCGCCGCAAATCCTGCAACATAGCGCACAATTCTCACCTTAGAATGTACCTTACCCACCAGATTTTTCTCTTCATCAGCACTTCAGTTTTAATTAACAAAAAGTGTTGGTTCTCTACGCATCTGAACGCATCTAAGTGTAAAGGAAATTTTCAACTGTAACATTTGCTCATGCAATCCTAATGCACTCAGCTCCACTCACGGGCAGTGTTCAAAATTAGTCTGAATAAAAATGCTGGTGAGCAGAGCGAAGCCGAGTTTGTAGCCAATGGTAAATCCGTTGCAATAATCAGCTGCAAACTTTCCTCATTCTTAGGTCAGCTGAGTGAAATAGAACCCTGGTACTTCAAGAAAGTCTGCTGATTAAAACTGAAGCACAGTGAACAAAAACTTGGGCTGTGACAAAAGTATGCCCTGTAACTGCTCTGCAATTCTTACCTTGGAAAATCATTTGCCCATTTTACTCATCTTTGTACTTTTGGTTAAACATTTTAAACTGCTTGAGCATGTTGCCCTATTTCTCCTGTAGATATCATACTCAGAATCAAAATCAGTACTTCCTATAGCAGATTTCCACGTGAAGGAGTGCAGTCCATACAATAACACAGGAACACCAAAATGCCATTGCGTCCTTTAACTCACCCTATTATTTAGGTCCGTTTTCAGAACCTTTAACTTTTAAAAAATTTGGCTCATCGCCCTCTTCACGCTGAATCAGAAATCTGTCCAATTCTTGAACCACGTTTAGATTCTTGCTATTGTATTTATCTTTTTGTAAGTACAATGTATAAAACTTAAAATACTCCATAGTTTCAGGAATGGTTAAGAGAATATCAATATTACTTCCTTGGGCTGGTACACTATGGATCCATTATATCCACTCCAGGACTTGAGCACATAAATCTAGGCTGACACTTCAGTGCAGTAGTGAGCAGTGATGCATTGTCAGAGACGTTGGGCATAATTTTAACTTGGAGCTGGGAACTGAGCGGGTGGATAGATTTTCACATGGGAAAGCCGGAAGTGAAGTGAGTCAGAATCTGCAATCGCAACTCAATTGAAGGCAATTGTTTTTTCTTCCGGGTTTCCCATGTGACCGCCAGCCAGATTGACAGGCTGGCAGGCTGTTGGGAGGGAAAGCAGCCGGGGAGTGGATGCCAGGTAAGTCTGAGATCGCGGGGTGTCTCGGCCATCGGGAAGGGGGTCTCGGCCATCCGGGGGGTATCTAAGGGTGAATGTTGGTTTAAATCCTAACCAGCAATTTCTGAGATTGGGGTGGTTGGGGGTGAATGAGAGTTTGTGATCCAATGCCAGAATTTCAGCTCAGTGATGGGGAGCAGAAGGTTTGTTGCCCTATTCTTGAAAATCTGCTATGTGTTTGTAGTCCTCTGCTGTGGGGATGCATTTGAGCTTATGGTCATTTTTTGGGGGGCTGTTCTTGGATGTATGCTTATTGGCTTGGTTCCAATTTTTGCTCAGTGGGTGGCGTTTGATTTGTTTTTTGTTTGCTCTGTTGAGTGTGGGCCACATTTATTCTACCGGGGGATGTAGAATGTGATGCAATGGTGGTGCTGTGGGGAACAGATTTCGTTTCATTGGTTTTATCAACTAGCAAAAACTGCAACCAATGAAACTTTTCAGGGAGATAACTGAACTAAGACAGGGAGGGGAAGGGTGAGAGAAAGGGAGAGGGTGAGAACAGTGAAGGCAGACAGAGTGAGGGGGAGAGGAAGGGTAGGGAAGAGAGAGGCAGTAATGAGGAGGAATGAGGGGGGAGAGAGGGTAAGGACAGGGGAAGGGTGAGTGAGGGAAAGACGAAGGGAGAGGAGAGAGGGAAAATGAAAGAGATGGGGAGGAAGAGAGAAGGAGCAGGAAGAGAGAGGGAGAGAGAGAGAAGTGGTGAGGTGGAAGAGGAGAGATGCAGGTGAGAAGGATGAGTGGGGAAGGGGCAACGAGGCAGGAGCTTGAGATTTATCAGATTTCTCGATGGGGCATCTTGGTGCTTCCCAAAAACTCAGCAACAAGTCCGTTTGGTAGTTTCCTCAGCAGGTTGGAAGTTTGCCAAGTTATTTACAAGACAGGTTTACCTGCCGCCCGCCACAAGTGTAAGTCAAGTAGATTTGTTAACAAACTTTTTCAATCATTTTTGGTTGGCTTCTGTGTTTCATGTTATTTGGGATTGCATTTTGCTCAGAGGATTCTACTGCTCATTTTGTGTGGATTTCCACAAACATTTACTCTGCCAGTTACACATCTTACTGTATTTTTTAAAGGTGCTCTACACTTCCTTATGTTTACAAACAACTTTAGATTTTTTTTTTATTACGGACCATATATTGGTGGGGAGAAGCCAGCAGACAATATATACCAATATTAAATGAGGAATAAGGAATATATACCAGGGTGAGCAGGAGAGAAGTGATTTGATCATCAGTGCAGTATAAGTGACATTCATATTTTGAACTTTCTAACAGCACTAGCATTAGCATTAAAAGATGAAAAGCATAACGGATGTCCCTAGCAGTTATTTTCTGCTGCATATGAGAAATGTGGTGGATTCAATCAAAGGGCCTGTCAACCATTGCTGAGGAAGACTCAGCTGAGGAAAAAGAAGGCACCTTTAGGAACTCTGGTGTGGAAAGTACATTTTTTCTGACATATCTGCCCTGATAAGAGAAAATTAGAGAAAGGGATGAAGCATTTACTGGAAGTGGGGTGGGAAGAAACACAATCCAAATATTTGTAGGAGTCTGAGTTAGTAATAAATATCTATGGAAAGTCTATTGCCAAAGATGGAGAGAGAGAAAGCCAGAAAAAGGGAAGAGATGGACTACACAAAAGGTAAAGAATGGATGAGAATTGGAAACATATTTGGAGTGAGAGAATTTGTATTAGTAAAAGAGCCAAGTTCTTATAAAGTGCTATGATTCTTTCAAGTAACTTGACTGCAGAATACTCCAATATTTCAGATTTTGTCATCATTCTTAAAAATATGATCTTGTGCACATACTCAAGATTAATTCAGGATGTTAACAATTGATTATTTTCTGAATATTTAATTTAATTGAGTGATGGCTGGAAGAGTGAATAGAGACCCAACACAAAGAACTCTCAGCCAAATGTTTGCATGAACGAACTAAGAGACCAGCTGCAATACCTGAGCTTTAATTGATATGAGTCAATCGCAGGTTTAAAGGGCTAAATCAACTTCAGTGGCCTCTCACCTACGATTCAATTCAGAAGCCATGGAAAACCCATGCAGGTGAAGTAAAATTTGTTTCAGGTTCAGAATCAACAAAAAGTTACCCACCTCAAGTATTTCAGGTAGGTAAATTGCCCTATTAATGATCTGCCTGCTGGCATTAATTGGGGACGCGACTTCCGGGTTTTGGATGTGCGTGCACACCCAAGTGCACCGATGTTAGACCCAAATTGGAGCCGGATTCCTGTCAAGCTGGATAAAGCTTCTATTTAACCTCCCACCTGCCCCCAACCCACCCATTCTTTGGGATTATAATTATTCCCGTTGTCTTTTGGATGAGACATTAAACAAAGGCCCCAACTGCCTGTTCAGGAGGACAAAAAAGATCCCATGGCACGATTCAAAGAAGAGCAGAGAAGTTCTCTCACTGTCCTGGCCAACCTTTAGTCCTCAGACAGCACCACCAAAACAGTTAACAGATTAACTGGTTATTTATCACATTGCTGTTTGTGCGATGTTCCTGTACCCAAATTAACGGCTCCATAGCAACGGTGACTACACTTCAAACACTTTGGAACATCCTGAGGATATGAAAGGCACTAGATAAATCTTTCTTAGGTGTTAGCGTTGGCTCAGTAATAGCACTTTCGCCTCGAAGTCAGAAGGTTGTTGGTTCAAATCCCACTCCAGAAACTGGAGCGACAATCTAGGCTGAATTTCAGTGCAGAATTGAGGGAGTGCTGCATTACCAGAAGTGTTGCCTTTCAGGTGAGACATTAAACCAAGGCCCATCTGCCCTCTCATGCAATGTAACTGATCCTACTCCAGCACTATGAATAGAGCAGGGGAGTTCTCCTGCTGTCCTGGTGAAGATTTGTCCTTTAATAAGCATTACCAAAACAGATTATTTTATCATTTGCCTTATTGATGTTTGTGAGAACTTGCTGCATGCAAATTGGCTGCCATTTTTCCCTACATTACAATAGTTACTACAGTTCAAAAGTACTTTACTGGCTGTAAGCAGTTTGCTACACAGAGGATGTGAAGGGTATTATGCAAATGCAAGTTCTTTCTTTCTTACTTCTCAATAATTACCTGCCTTTGCAATCATTGCTGTATACTATTAAACTTTCCACATTTGATCAACGATTGAAAACATTTCATTTTCATTGACCAACTTAACTTTTTTAATGATGTTATTTTTGTAATTTAATCACTCTTGCCTTCCACCCTATCACAGACCTCTCCCATGATTTTTTTTCCCACGCCCCCCACCCCCCCACCTTTCCCTGGCACTGCACCTGCTTCCAAACATGCCCACGTTAAACCTGCTTCAGTGACTCAGGGACCAATCCACTAGGTTTTATTGCAGGTTGGGCGTTAGGAGAGACTTCCACAATTTTGCTTCAAAATAGCGTCCAGGTCCTAATTGCATCACACAACCCTGATTTACAACCCTGTATTTCAGGAGGCCCCCGTTGGAGGCGCCTCAGCCAACTCTGAAAACTGCCCTGGTAAAGTAGCGGCGGGCAGAAGAGTGTTAGGACTATAGCTGTAAGTACTCTCCCACTATTTTAAACACTCGCTTGCCCTATTCCAATCATGCAGGCAGCGTTAAAATGGAGCCTTACATTTTTTTTCCAAATATCCTGTTCAGTTTGATACAAGATGGTATTCTTCATCTTGAATTATCCTCTTTTCCCACAAAACTTGGTGTTCACAGATCGCAAAGGTTATTAAATCCATCTTCGTTCATTCGTCCAGAAAGACCCTTAAGTCCTCGCCATCACATTATTCAAGCGTTTCTTAAACAATTCCAGGGTTTTTGCGGGCATTTCCTATCCAGAGGTCCATTGCGTGCATTGTTTTTTCAATTTGCTGTGTCCCGAGCAAAACTGCACTTATTGCTTCCTTAGTTGCTCTGAGAAGGTAGTGGGGGAAACTTCAAAGGGCATTAAGGGTCCACATGTTATAGGACGAGAGTCATGTGTAGGTCAGACCAGGTAGGGATAGCAGGTTCCCTCCCAGAAAGACATGAGACGAGTTGGGTTTTCACATCAACCCGACAGCTTTATATGATTATTTTTTTTGATGCGAGCCCACAAATTATCAGATTTGAGTTCAGTTTCACAACTTGCTGTAGTAGAACTTAAATTCACAACCTCTAATTTGCTAGTCCAGTGCCCTGCTGATAACTCCCTTAGGTAATGAACTTCCTGATATCAGTCTCAAATTTGCCTTTTACTAATCTGAACCTGGGTCTCTTGTCCTACTATGATGGTTTAGTTTGTTCTGATGTACCAGATTAAACCTTCTCCATACCATTTACTATCTTATATATCTCTACAAGATCACTTCTCAAACATCTCCTTTCAAGGCACCAGCCGTTGCTAGTAACTCATTCCTCTGGTGATAGGATTGTGGCTCTTCTCCCTTCTGCGCTGTCAGAAATGCCGGGGGGAATTTTAACCTCCCAGAACGGGTGGGACAGTGGTGGGGGGGGGGGCGGGTGTTAAAATTGTTAAAAATGGGAAACCCGACACCAACCCGCCGCAAACACGCCTACATCCGATTTAACCGGGGCAGGTTGGGAATCAGGTTACTAACCCGCTCTCGAGAGGCAGGTCAGTAGTTATAATATATTAATAAGGCAACGTGCCTCAGATTTTGTCAACCATTTAAATTTAACGGCTGTGGGCAGGTTTCCCAGGGCTTGGGAGTCCGGCAGCTAAAGGGAGTCGAGAACCGTGGATCCAGCAGGGAAATGCTTTTCCAGCACTGCTTGTGGGCCAGGAGGAGCAGGAGTGCTTCCGAACACACGCCCACTCCCCCCCCCCCCACAAATTAACCTGCCGCAATCTGACTCCCTCCCCACGATCGATCGACCGACCTCCTCCCTGTGATCTCCAGACCCCCACCACGAACCGATCTCCCCATGATTTCTCACTTCCCCGCCCTCACCCCCACTTCCCCCATGATCTCTCCCTCCTCTCTGTTCACTGGCTGCGTCATTGTACAGCAGGCTTTCTCGCCCGGCAGAGTCTAGCCTCTCAATCTGGCCATCTGCCAGGCGGGAAACGGAGTACAAAATTCTAATGAGGTCCTGCTCCCTTCCGGCCACCCCGTAAATATCGGGGCCGCTATCTTTTGGATGAAATGTGGATGTAAAAGATCTCATGGCACAATTCAAAGAATTGCGGAGTTCTTCCCTGTCCTGCCAACATTTATGCCCAAACCACCACCACCAAAACAGAATAACTGTTGATTTATTTCATTGCTGTTTGTGGGATAATGCTGCATCTGCCTACGTAACAACAGTGATTGCACTTCAAAAGTACTTCATTGTCAGTGAAGTGCTTTGGGATGTCCTAAGGATGTGAAGGGGGCTATATAATTGCAAGTTATTTTTTTCCTTCCTATCTAGTTGGGCTCACTGTTGTATAAATGTGCTAATTGCCAGCACCTATTTATAGTTTCCTACTGAATTCCAGAGGTGAGGTGAGAGTGACTGGCCTTGACATCAAGGCAGCATTTGATCAAGTGTGGCATCAAGGAGTCCTAGTAAAATCGGCCTCCTCCTGATATCCCCACCATCACGGAAGCCAGTCTTCGGCCAATTCGATTCACTCCACGTGATATCAAGAGAGTCTAACCACCTCCCCTTGACATTCAACGGCATTACCATCGCCGAATCCCCCGCCTGGATGAGTGCAGCTCCAACAACATTCAAGAAGCTCGACACCATCCAGGACAAAGCAGCCCGCTTGATTGGCACCCCATCCACCACCCTAAACACGCACTCCCTTCACCACCGGCGCACCGTGACTGCAGCATGTACCATCCACAGGATGCACTGCAGCAACTCGCCAAGGCTTCTTCGACAGCACCTCCCAAACCCGCAACCTCTACCACCTAGAAAGACAAGGGCAGCAGGCACATGGGAACACCACCATCTGCACGTTCCCCTCCAAGTCACACACCATCCCAACTTGGAAATATATCATCGTTCCTTCATCGTCACTGGGTCAAAATCCTGGAACTCCCTACCTAACAGCACTGTGGGAGAACCTTCACCACATGGACTGCAGCGGTTCAAGAAGACGGCTCAGCACCACCTTCTCAAGTGCAATTAGACATGGGCAATACATGCTGGCCTCGGCAGCCACGCCCAGATCCCATGAACGAATAAACAAAAACTTACAAAGTGGCTGACTTTTTGGAATGGTTAATTTGGAATCACACAGACCACTGCTATTGTGTGAACCAAATTAGTGAAAATTGCTAGGGTGAAAAGAATCTTCAGTTAGCAAGGATTTGAATCTGTCAACAAAACCACATAGTAAGTATATTCAAAGCCATCAGGGTGGTGTGGCCCTTTAAAAAACACATTTCTCTGCTCAACTGGAATTGTTTAGCTTCTGAAGACTGTGCTGATGTATCATTTCATGTAATTGTCATTTACAGTAAACAGTTCTAAATTGGTTCTCCAGCAGAAAATAGAACCAGTTCATGTTAACCTGCTCCGTTAAAATTATTACTGCAGTGATCCAATATATGACCTGAAACAATGTAAAATTTCCATTGTGCACATACAGTAGTCACAGCATTGCAAGCCATTTACCAACATTCCTGGTAATAAAAGAAAATGTGTGAATTTGACATTTGTTCATTTATTCCTGTTGTAACACATGACCAACAATCTTCACCTACACTGATGGAATAAATTGCACAGAAGAATGACATACTTTTAAAGATAAAGAAGTAGAAACTTCTCTTCACTCAACCATAATCATAGACCTAGAGCTTCAGGCTAAGACCCTTAGCTTACTGACTTTCTTGCAAGGGTACATATGCCTAGAGGCCTTTGTCTAACACAGAACAGGCAAATTCTTACAGCTAGACCTCACACAGTTTTAGATTTACCTGTCAGATTAACAGAAAGTGCAATTTCCCTTCAGCTAGATTTATAGCATCTAACAGACAGCAATTAAATCAAGAAAGTCTACAGATCATGACCAAAGTTTAGGTCAAAAGCAGTTCTAAATCACAGTAAACTGTAAAAAGCACTAAATTAATTGATCAAAGTTACTTACATGAAGAGTTAATGTTTGAACACCTGAAAGAGATTGTTATAAGATTAAAAAGTCAATCTTCCCACAGAGTCTTCTGCTAAAATTGTGTTCATCATTTAAGTTATGTCTACATGCAACTGAAGGCTCATTAAAGTCAGTTGTCTTAACCAAACTATATTTGTACTTTGATGTTAGCTTACATGTCATGTGTTACATATAAGTTGTTGCACCGCATTAGTACCATTTATTCGCTCTCCCCACCCATTCATGGAATATATTAACTTTGGAACGATCCTAAAAACCCTTTTAAAGTAGTTGCATTTGTTGTTAATTTACAGCTCACCCTTGTAAACATTGGGAGTTTGTTGCTCTGATCTTAATTAAGTGGAAGCAGTTTTTTCCACCTCTTAAAAATGTTTTCAGAATGAGGTACAAAGCAGAAAATTCATATTTGCTTCGTACAAACACCAAATGTGAACCTTCTGCCAGTTTTTACTGCAGGAAAAAATTTCAATGCAGGCACCTATTTGATCATTTAATAATTAGCGTATGAGAACTAAATCATAAATAAGGCAAGTGTAAAGGCTACAAAATTATTTCACACTTTTTGCATCATCCTGTGATCTTATACAATAAAAGTTACTTCAAGCTGCTTCCACTGTGAAGTTAGAATTTCCTAAGTGCATATTCCATAAAGCTACTGCACCCTAATTGAAATGTTTAGATGCAGGGATTCTTGAACCATTTAATTTTTTGAAAATTTGGATAATAAAACTCACCAGAGCCCACAATGAGCTAACTTTACTTCGAATGTTACATTATTCACAGGTATGGAACCCTTGTTCTCTAAATGAAGACTTTCTTTCAGATTATGCATTTAGCCATGTCTATAAGGCAACACTTCCATCTAATTAATATTTTGTACCACAACGATTCAAGACCTTTTTTCCATATGAGTGTATCCCTTTCCCTTTTTCAGTGAGCAAGTTTGGATGTATCTATACAATGTTTAGCATCAGTGTGAATTTTTGCATTGATACTAATCTTATTGGATAAATCTAGAACCTTGGCCAGGCCTAACTCCAGGTCAAAAATGATTGAGCTCCCTGGAGAAGAGTCTCACACCACTTGGAGATGACACTGCATTGAGCGTAAATTCAGTGCAGTATCAAATCCAATTTACAAAGGCTATTTGACGGACTCCTTGGGCACTCTAAACTTACTGCACCCTAATTGAAATGTTTAGCCGGTGTTGGTTGAAGGATAAATGACAATCCAACTTCCCTCCCTGGCCCCATACCAGCTGATATTGTTAATGGTTCCTCCTCCTCTGGTACTGTCACCCTCCCTTTCTGCTGTTATCACCCCCCTCCTCAAAAAACCCATCCTTGACCTCTCTGTACTTGTAAACTACCACCCCATTGCCAACTCCCCTTTCCTGTCCAAAGTCCTTGAATGTGTTATTGCCTCCTAAATCCATTCCCATCTTTCCCACAACTCCATGTTTGAACTTCTCCCATTAGGTTTCCGCCCCTGCCACAGCACTGAAACGGCCCTTATCAAAGTCACAAATTACATCCCATGTTACTGTGACTATCCCTCCACATCCTTGTTGACCTGTCTGCGGCTTTTGATACGGTTGACCACACCATCCTCCTTCAACGTCACTCCTCCATTGTCGAGCTGAGTGGGACTGCCTGCTCCTGGTTCCATTCTTAGCAATCCAGTCATAGCCAGACAATCAGGGAGAGTTTCCTTGCTCTTCTTCAAATGCACAGCACGAGAGTTATAATTGAAGCTCATTTACTTCATTTAAAAATAATAAATCACATCACACTATCCCACATTAGAGGGTGATCTGAACTTTCCCTGGTCGCCTGCTGGTTCTGACCAGCTCTGAGCCCAAGGCTTCCTGTGTTACGTCAGGCTCCCGTCACAGACTTAAACCTGGGTTTTTCTCCTTTGATAAGAGGAGAGACTGGTTGTCCATCCAACTTCTTCCCAGTGAGTGATTTACGAGTAAGCCTGTCAATTAAACAGGTTACCCTGTCCCCATAAGAGTGGATTCTTAGCAGACACCCCAACAGGAAGTTTCCTTTAAAGCCATAGCATCCAATCACAATTATTTTCCATAGATAGTTAAGAGTTAAACAACATTTTGTTTTTCAAAACATCCATTTTAAAGCCACTAAATACTTGACAGTAGTTATCATTATCACTAATTTATGGATTGTATACACAGCCAACTCAAAGCTAGAATTCAGGGATAAAAGGAGCGGTGGATCAGCTTTAATGAAGGGTCCATACCCGAAATAGGAATTCATTTGTTCTCTCCATAGATGTCGCTAACACATTGAGTGTTTCCAGCATTTTCTGCTTTTGTTTTAAATTACCCACATCTGCAGTTCTGTGCTTTTTGTTCACAAAGAATCAGGTTTAGCAGGAGAGGAAGAGCAAAACGTAAAATAGAGGTGCAGCAAATACCTATTAATATGTTGTGGAGATGCCGGTGATGGACTGGGGTTGACAATTGTAAACAATTTTACAACACCAAGTTATAGTCCAGCAATTTTATTTTAAATTCACAAGCTTTCGGAGACTTCCTCCTTCCTCAGGTAAATGTTTCAGGAGCCTGAAACATTTACCTGAGGAAGGAGGAAGTCTCCGAAAGCTTGTGAATTTAAAATAAAATTGCTGGACTATAACTTGGTGTTGTAAAATTGTTTACAATTATTAATATGTTAACAGCTTCTTCTAATGCAGTATGTTAATAGTTCCCACTTTACAATCTCAGACTTTTCTCCATCTGCTACAGGTAAATAGTTGTAGATAATTCCTTTGGAGTTTGCACATAGATGAATTGAACCAGACACTTCACCTGCACTCCAGCAGGGTTGAATAAGTCAATTTACCTGCACTCCAGCAGGGTCGAATAAGTCAATTTGAAACCTGCAGTGAGAAGTACTTCACTTTTTAAAAAAAATACACTCTTCACAGTTTTTATGAGTTAATTTGTGCTCCCACAACACAGACAATATCTTGTATTTTATAGAGAATGATCAAATTAATTCTACGTGGGTTTATAGTAATGTAGCAGGGGAGTTTGATTTGGCAAAAATCTGATCCTTCTTATGGTACTCAGTGCTCCCACACAAAAAAATAAGAACTGTCACAAACAGAATAACAGGTTATAAATGTTAGTATAAGTTGTTTTGGGACATTACATATTAAGTGTGTGACCTTGTCTATACAGGTGAACCGTTATCGATGAAGGTCTGCATACACCAGTAGAATGGTTCATTCTCCAAATAGGTGCATATTTTTAAATTTATAACACTTCAGCATTGCAAAAAGAGCTAGGATCACACACAATAAGCGGACTAGGCAGGTTAGCAAGCAATTTGAATGACAAAGTATATAGAATGCTGAGGGTGCAAAAATACAAATACAAACAAATCCTAGTACGTATTCTGGTATTTGAATGCATAAAATAACTTGGATTTTGGTATTTGACTTGGTAGGGGGGAAATGGGCAGCCATGCTCAGAAACTTAGGAGGAGTGATTCTGTACTAAGTATATATGTGTATTCACAAGGTAATTTTAACAGATAATCCTATTCTTCAATGTTTTCGCACATTAGTTTTAAAGAACATATTTTGAGATTACCCAGTTTGTTGAGCTCCATATCCAGCTGTATGTTAATTAAAAGTACTGCCCACAGTGATGAACTTAACAGCAGCTCTGCCAGTCTAAAGTGCACTGCATAAATTCCATCCGTAATATAGTCACTATTCCCATACAGAATATAACACAACACAAACAAATCTATTTCTCTTCTGTGCCATGCCTCCCATCTTTGTGAACTATAAACACAACCTAAACATTTTTAATCCACGGCAGAAAGAGAAGAAACATATCAATATGCCGTTGCAGCGCAACGTAAAATTTAGGTTTTTAGCTCTGATCGCAAACTGGTCTGTCTACTGGGGGAAGAAGGAGGAACATGTGGATATCGCTGGCAAAGCCAGCATTTATTGCCCCATTCCAAGTTGCCCTTAACTGAATGCCCTCTGAAGTGGTCTAGTAAGCCAATTAAGAGTCACGTTGGTGTGGGACTGGAGTCACCGGAGGGCTGTGGATGCTCAGTCGTTGAGTATATTCAAGACTGACATCAATAGATTTTTGGGCACAAAGGGAATCAAGGGATATGGCGGGTGGAATTGAGGTAGAAGATCAGCCATGATCTTATTGATGGCGGAGCAGGCTCGAGGGGCTGTATGGCCTACCCCTGCCCCAATTTCTTATGTTCATACATATAGGCCAGCAGGTTTGCTTCCCTAAAAGACATTAGTGAACCAGTTGGGTTCTTAATGACGATCCGACAGCTTCAGGGTCATTTTTGATACTAAAATTCAAATTCTCAAACTGCCATGGTGGGATTTGAATTCATGTTGTCTGAATTGTTAGTCCAGGCCTTCCAGTAACATAACCACTATACTACCCTACCCATTATAGTGAAATAGGATGTTTGTCCCCAGTTGATTTATCTGTGATAATTGATATTAACATGTTAGAAACATGAATGAAGGCAGAGAATGGCCAATTGTTGGTGTCAAGAGTGTATACAATGTTTCACAAGGTTACAATTACAAAGAGAGTTGGGGAGATGCAATTGTAACAAAAATATATTTTTGTCTGCATTAGATCATTGATTCGAATCTCTTACTATTAACGGTGCACACAGGATTAATTATTTTCCATGGGCTGTTTCTGCAAGGTACAGAAATAAACAAACAATTTCCTCCTAACAGGTCAAAGTCCAATTAATATGCATCCAAACCTTGGTTTCTCAATTTTAATATGCAAATGTCGATTGAATGCACAGGCATTAAGGTATACCTGTTTTATAGAATCTTTGGCTGGTTGGGCAAAATGTTACATTGCAATTATCACAGATAGATCAACTAGGGGACAAACATCCTATTTCACTGCCAAAGGGTGGCTAACCATCTAATTTTAATTTAATTACAGGAAATCTAGTTCTTTATGAGTGGGCATCGTTCAATATATCTCCAAAAGAATTGGAATGATACTTCTCCATAGGTAAGATTGCTTCACAAGTCAGTCTCCAACTTGCAGAAGATCTATGCTTGTTTGATAAGAGTGAAAGCAGTTTTAAATTTTCATATATAGAGAGACTTGGTTCAGAGAGAAACACATAGTTTTGATGGATGGGGGAGGAGAGCAAAGCTTGCAATATACTTTTATGCTGATTATTATTCACTTACCTACTTTAGCTAAATAAATTGTCTGCAAGTTCTTAGCCCAACCCTCAGTCTAAGAGTGTATATTCAATCTGCCTACCTAAAGAGGAGGGAAATTACACAGCAGCACATGATACATTTCAGTAAGCCACTGTACAGTGGCAAGTGTTCTTGGATCTTGCTATTGTTTTCCTAAATATTTGGTAGATTAAGACACAACGGATTGTGTGGGGGGAAGGGGAGTTGGGAATAAGGTCCACTTAGAGTGCTCTGTGATGCTGAACTAGGGTGGAATATCTTGCATTACACCCAAAAAGATATCATAGCTATAGAAAGGTTGATGTAGTAGCAGAATGGGATACGGTTGACACAATACAGCTAGAACTGAGTAAGGATAAGAGTAGTAAATAAACTGGTAACTGTTATACCCCATTACCAAAAGGTAAGCAAGCAGATTGGGATTCATTTGGGAAGATAAGCCATGGAAAATCATAATGTGATAATCTATGGGGATTTTAATAACCTAGAGGTTAAATAAAATGGTCATAGACAACTACGGGTGTTGATTCAAATAAATTCACGCAAGCAAGTGTTTACCTCCACATCATCAGGCAGACTATTACAACGTGCAATATGCTGGATTTAGAAAATCTACAAGAGCTGGTTAGTATCCTGCAGCTTGGTGAGAGTTTGAAATCTGATGATTATTATATTCTTAGATTTGATATTGTTTGCAAAGCTAAGGCCAAAAACAACAATGTGGTAGTACAACACTTTGGAAGAGCAGATTTGCAGCTATGAGAAGACTCATAAGAAAAATAAGTTAGTAAGCCATACTTAAAAATAGAACAGAAAAAAAATGTATTTTAAGGCTAATATACAGAATAAGGAAATAAAATATATTCCAGTTTTAAATAAGACGAAGAAAGTGAGACCTGGACAACAGCCGTTTAATAAGAAATTTTGAAGGAATCTAAAAATCAAGCAGAAACACTTCAGAAGATACAAAGAAATAGGGACGATAGGGAAGAATGGCAAGGGAGGACAGCTAAAGAAAGTATTAGAAAAAGTAGGACAAATAAGATACAAATCACAGAGGGCTACAAGGGGGACTCAAGAAAGTTTTAGAAATATGTGTTAATAGCTGAGGAAAGTCAATGAACAGGTGAGTCCATGAAAGGATAAACTGGATAAAACTAATATAGATGATCAATCTAGGTAAGCTTTGTTTACACTGAATGAATTCTTCACATCAGTTTTCACCATGGAGGATTGTAGTCAAATTCCAGTCATAGTAAATGGGATCATGCAAACCAACATACATAACAAAGTTAGTGAGGCATGCGTTAAGCAAAAACTGAAAAGATAAAATATCCTGGACCAAAGAAATCTCAAAGAATTGAGAGATGAAATTAGTGATGAATTGGTTGTTATTTTTCCAGAACTCCATAAATACTGGAATAGTACATGATGACTGGAGGTTAGGAAATGTATTTCCAATATTCAGAAAAGAAGATTTGAACTTGGTAATTATCAGCCGGTTCGCCTAACATCCAAAGTGGGTAAAAATGCTTTGGTGGTATTAATAAATATGAGTGTGACCTGAAAGGGTGCGATTTTAAGATAAGATTTCCACCGGGTTTTGAACAACCAAGTCTTCACTTGTAAAGTGAATATAACTGGTAAAGTACAGAAATCAGACTGTTCACTTGCAAGGCTGAAAAGTAAAAGGATTTGAGCATGATCATTTATCATACCTTGAAAGCAACTAGTCAACTCGAAGTAGTCATCAATAAGGCAAATTGGACACTGAAATGCATCAAGAAATCACTGCATTATAAGTCAGAAGTTACACTATAAGATCAATGGTAAAGCAACTCTGGAGTAATACATTTAGTTTTGGTCAGCCTTTCTCAAAAAGGATATAGACACATTAGAAAGTGTTCAGAGATGAATTGCCAGGGTAATTTCAGGCCTTATGTGACTAATTGCAAAGAAAGGCTTAGACAACTAAACTTATTTATTTTCTGAAGAAAAGACATGAAGGCAAACACAATAAAGATCTTTAAAATAATGGAAGATACAGATAAGCAAGCTATTTAACTTGGACAATAAGCACAGAACTAAAGCTCACAAGTATAAAATTCACACGGCTCAAGCAAGGTTAGAGATTAGAATTCCCTCTTCTCCACAATGAACAGAGGACTAGCTTCCCTGAGATGATAGATGACTCAAGGCCAACTGACCCCTTTAAAAGTGAGTTGGCTCAATATGTGTTGAGAAAGGAGAGCAAGGATTATAGAAATATTAACAGCACTGCTTAATTTTTTTCCAAGAATAAACATGTCCTTCAAAGTGGGGGATTAATTGGTATTAGTGGGTGGGGGATGTACACAATGGAACTATCATATATAAACTCTGGATGGAGTAGGCTGGATGTGCAAATGGCCTCTTATTTTGAACTTTTTGTAACTATATTGAGCACGACAAGCTTGATACTACCCCACAAAGAGAGATTGGTAGTTAAGCCACTCTAGTTCTTCTCGTGCATTTCCCACCAGCCAGCTCAAATGAGGCTTGTAAACAGTCCAGAAGAGGCCATTTTTTCACATTGTATATTGTGTGGCAAGGATGGACAAACCTAAAAAGGGGAGAAAAGAAATAAAAAAGGAAACATTCACACTGAAAGCAAGCAATTTCTTTCTCAGTTTCTGACTGATAGCACACCACATAACACCCTGAGCAAGTTCTTCATTTAGTTTATGAATGAGTTTCCATTTAGAAATACCTTTTCGAAAGCTCAACAAACTTCATACTCGGACCCATGTTACATGGCATGACTCGACTCACAGAGAGGGAAAATGATAGGGAAAACATAGAAGAGAAAATAACTCTTAAGATGTGGACAACAGGGAATAATCAGCTTTCTTTGTGTGCAGTAGGTCAATTAAAAACACTCTGGCATTTGAAACACTCCATGAGAAAAGTGCAAACATTTGTGGAGATATGCATTGGAAGTGGCATCATAACTTTTGGAGAGGTGGAAGAGAGCCTTCTTTTTAATTCATCACTTTGGACTCAGTGTAAGATATTCAATCACTACAATCTATACAATAAATTAACAAATAAGTAAAACTAAGAATTGGTGATGATACATATTAAGAAACATGTTGTGGAAATATACAACAGAATTAAGTTTGAAAAGCAGTCAAAGGTTTTCCAAACTACTCAAGTGGAAGTTTAGTTTTCATGGTTCGGCAAACAGTTCACAACTTGCCTGTTTTCAGAAAAACAGTGTCTGATGAAAGTTATTTTTCAAGTTTTGTAATGCTCTCAATGTACATTTTTAAACTATTATTAATAAGGTAAGTTGTTCTTGAAAGATGATAATGAGACATATAGACAATTTCTAGCACTTCAATGGAAACTCAGTCTTATGAAAGGAAGTTATCAGGGATAAACTGGGTACCTGATAATTGGAGAAAAATCAACAAAAATGTATTTCATAACATCATCCTGCTTCATTATATGAATAAAATGTATGGAATTCACACAGGAGGGATAATATGCAATAAGAACAAGGTGTCAGTTTGGCTCAATTGGTAACAATCTCTGTTCTGAGTCAGAAGGTTATGGATTCAAGCCCCACTACGAACCTGAGCATGTAATCTGGGTTAATACTTAAGTAGAGTATCGTCACAGGTGCTGTATTTCAGAGGTGACATTAAACAGAGGCCCTGCCTGCCTACTCAGGTGCACATAAAGGATCCCAGGGCACTATTCAAAGAAGAGCAGGGAATTTTCCTGGGGTCCTGACGAACATTCTTCCCTCAACCATTAATACCATAAAACAGAATATCCACATTCATTCACTTGTTATTTGTGGGACCTTGCTGTGCACAAATTGGTTGCCATGTTTGTCTGCATAATATTCAGGTTCGTTCTTTCAAGAAGCTTATAGTTAGAGCACATCTCAGAAACAGTGACCACAAAATAGTTGACTTGAAAGTCTGCCTTAAAATGGAGAAGGGAAGGAGTACTACTTTCAATTTTATGAAGCTGGATTTTGAGGGGATGAGGACACAACCATGAGGGCTGTATTGGAATACACTGTTAGCAAGGGAAAAAACAAAGGAAAAAATTTGAGTAGATTTTGTAAAAAGCAAAATTTCACTCAGTCTTGGAATTACTGGCCAGTGAGCTAGACATATGCTTTAGGTAAAACATTATTCTTTCCTTCAAGATTCTTCAAATGAAGCACTTGGAAAAATATGGACAAATGAGGAAGAGCCAATATGGTTTTGTGGCAGTAGATCATGCCTGACAAATCTATTGGAGTTCTTTGAAGAAATAACAGACTCGGTGGACAAGGGAAACTCAGCAGATATCAGGCAGGTGGTCTTGATGCCAAATTCATAAGGCACTGAACTCAGAGGGAGAATTATTATTTCCTTTTTTTTAAAGAAAGGATTTCAGAGGCTATATACAGAACTTGTGTGGGCCTCATTATACCTCATGTTAGGCAATCGTATGTAAATTGATCCCATGGTGAATTCCACAGTTCTTCTGCCCTGCTCATTCCTTTAACTGGCATTACTGAGCTTTCCTGCTTTGGCCTTCAGAAATTGGATTCTTAAAAGGTGTGAATGACAATTTACTACTGCCTTACAAGTCCCAATTATTGTTGGACATCTCATATAGTAGCTTGTGCATTACCTTTGGAGCATTACTTTCTCCTGCTGTACTTATGCCTCACAAGAATCTTTTTGCAGACACCTTGTGACCACAGCACTGCTGCTGACAGCAGTTTCATTGACAGTAACCACAGGTTCAGCATAAGAATTCCACTGAACCTTCCAAGGGCAATGAAGGATTAGCAACGGGAAGATTGAGTTCAGGCAGAGGGAACAAAAACAAGTGCCCATTCAGCCTTGTTCCAGGATCAATATCTTTAGATCTTAGCACACTTACTTGGGGATGTCAGAGGTACCTGCGTTTGCTATCTACGCTCCATGAAGGAGAATATCATGGAGTTAAGCTGTCAACTAGATCTAGAAAAGATCAACCAAAGAGACAGTCCTACCTGTTGTTGTGAAGGTAACCACGTTATTGAATTTGTGTGTGACTGGATTCTTCCAAGCCATCACTGTTACAGCCTTCGGACCACTGATGCATGAAGTAACAGAGTCCTTATTCACCATGGGAAACATATTTGTCACTTTGTATTTGGAAAGAGTGCAGCCAAGACTGAAACATCAATCATGGACAGTACTATGGTTTTCGTCATAATATACTGTCCCCATGAACAATATGTTCTGTCTAACCACTGTCTACTGCATTAATATGCCCCTTCTCATGATAAATGCACATGCAGCATTTGAAAGAAGATGGGGAAGGGGGCTCTTGACATAGCTGTAGTGCTGTTCCTCTGCACTGGGTCTTGAGATGACCCTGCAATCACTTTGGCCCCCATGTTCATTGGCTGTCACATCTACTCCCCGTCATTTCTTTGAGGGGGGGACAGCTTGGTTTGGAGAACACGTCACCCTGAGATGAAGCTACCTCATCCATGCCTCCTTGTGCCATGCCCCACCTGATACACGGCCCCTCCAGATGATCAGCGATTCATATGGGAACAGACCCACAGTCTGCCATCAAGATTCTTTCACGCCACCTTCCAAATATTGTATATCTGATATCAATTTGGAATAGTTAGCTGGTGTTTTATCCATCTATTGTGCTTTATTGTACATCTATGGAGCAAAAACAAAGTCAAGTATCATATGGTGCCTCAGGAAATGTATCTAATGAGTAGCCGAACCATACAGATCAGGAATGTTCCAGGCTCAATTACTTGGCTGTGCTGGGTTAGCTGACCTCAACTAGAACCTTTGTCCTTTGTGCAAGTGCTACAGTTGACCTCAGTATTCCGACATGAGGGAGGAGGCAAATTGGTCAGGGTTGCTTTCGAGAGACCCCTGCTGGATGTGAACATCAGATAAAGACAGAATTGAGGCCGGCTGTAATACCCACGCGACACTTTTCATGATGACTCAGGCTTCAATAATGGTCAATTGGATGAGCTACTCAAGTGTGCCAGATGCACATGTAACCATACTCCCCTAAGAGTCAAACTTTCAAGAAAGGGGAAGCGGGAGGAGGAAAATTAGTGAGATAAAAATTAAAAATTGATAAAATATACTCGCAAACTCATGATCGCCAGATAAATACTGTCATTTTTCAAGTATTCCCAGTTTAAAGCAAGCTGGATGTTTCAATGCTTACCGAATACTGCTGCACTGCATTATTCAGTGCATTTCAAGGAAGCATCGCAGTCACTGACAGCCTTTCAAAACCGTTCTTTGTTCTTAAAATCATAATTCATAGCATCATTTTATGGGGTCCATAGGCTGGTGATTCCTTTTTGTAATTCTTGATATTTAAAAAATTTGCCCCTTAGTTTCTGTCCACTAAGTTTCTACAGTTCGCAAGAGTAGCAAATCAGGTCTTACTTGTTCACAGAAAGCATTCGATATTCCCAAGCAGGTTGTTCTCTCTTTAAAAAAAAATAAGAATGTTAAGAACTGTGAAGAGAAAAGGCCCTTCAGCCTGTTCAGCTTGCTGTGATTTGGAATGTGTATCATATACTACCTTACAGAGCAGGGCAAACCAGAAGATAGTTATCCAACTTGTAGTGAGGTTTGAAGACATCTGATCCAAAATCAGAACTCTCTCACTCTAACCAAGGTTGCACTTATACTACAATTTTAGCAAACAATGTAGTTCTGGCTCAGTATCAATGCTAAACCCATGTATCGTAAATTGGTTATTGAGTGTTTATTTAACTCCAAAATGAGTGGTGTGAGATGATCCCCTCGAAAGGAGATTCATTCCATTTCACTCCTGTATGAGGTCAGGCTCAGACTCTAGATTCACTTTGCAGCAATAAAAGCTGTAGTGTAAATGCATCCTTAAATTATAAAAACTACTTTCGAGCATTGTAACTCCTGTTTTGTCCACAACATCATCATTACCCAAGGAAATTTCCAGCCTAGGCTGAGATTGGGCTCTGATTTGGATGTGGGTGCAGTGGTGGAGATGGGAGCAAATTCTTTACAGCCTTGGTCCAAACATGGACAAAAGAGCTGAATTCCAGAGGTGAGGTGAGAGTGACTGCCTTTGACATCAAGGCAGCATTTGAACGAGTGTGGCACCAAGGAGCCCTAGTAAAATTGAAGTCAATGGGAATCAGGGGGAAAACTCTCCAGTGGTTGGAGTCATACCTAGCACAAAGGAAGATGGTAGTGGTTGTTGAAGGCCAATCATCTCAGCTCCAGGACATTGCTGCAGGAGTTCCTCAGGGCAGTGTCGTAGGCTCAACCATCTTCAGCTGCTTCATCAATGACCTTCCCTCCATCATAAGGTCAGAAATGGGGATGTTCGCTGATGATTGCACAGTGTTCAGTTCCATTCGCAACCCCTCAGATAATTAAGCAGTCCGTGCCCGCATGCAGCGAGACCTGGACAATATCCAGGCTTGGGCTGATAAGTGGCAAGTAACATTCGCACCGGACAAGTGCCAGGCAATGATCATCTCCAACAAGAGAGAGTCTAACCACCTCCCCTTGACATTCAACGGCATTACCATTGCCAAATCCCCCACCATCAACATCATGGGGGTCACCATTGACCAGAAACCTAACTGGACCAGCCATACAAATACTGTGGCTACAAGAGCAGGTCAGAGGCTGGGTATTCTGCAGCAAGTGACTCACCTCCTGACTCCCCAAAGCCTTTCCACCATCCACAAGGCACAAGTCAGGAGTGTGATGGAATACTCTCCACTTGCCTGGATGAGTGCAGTTCCAACAACACTCAAGAAGCTCGACACCATCCAGGACAAAGCAGCCCGCTTGATTGCCACCCCATCCACCACCCTAAACATTCACTCCCTTCACCACCAGTGCACTGTGGCTGCAGTGTGTACCATCCATAGGATGCACTGCAGCAACTCGCCAAGGCTTCTTCGACAGCACCTCCCAAACCCGCAACCTCTACCACCTAGAAGGACAAGGGCAGCAGGCACATGGGAACACCACCTGCACGTTCCCCTCCAAGTCACACACCATCCCGACTTGGAAATATATCGCCGTTCCTTCATCATCGCGGGTCAAAATCCTGGAATTCCCTACCTAACAGCACTGTGGGAGAACGTTCACCACACGGATTGCAACGGTTCAAGGCGGCGGCTCACCACCACCTTCTCAAGGGCAGTTAGGGATGGGCAATAAATGCTGGCCTTGCCAGTGTTGGAGATGGTCATTGCCTGGCACTTTTCTGGCGCGAATGTTACTTGCCACTTATGAGCCCATGCCTGGATGATGTTCAGGTCTTGCTGCATGCGGGCTCGGACTGCGTCATTATCTCAGGGGTTGCGAACGGAGCTGAACACTGTGCAGTCATCAGTGAACATCCCCATTTCTGACCTTATGATGGAGGGAAGGTCATTGATGAAGCAGCTGAAGATGGTTGGGCCTAGGACACTGCCCTGAGGAACTCCTGCAGCAATGCCCTGGGGCTGAGATGATTGGCCTCCAACAACCACTACCATCTTCCTTTGTGCTAGGTATGACTCCAGCCACTGGAGAGTTTTCCCCCTGATTCCCATGGACTTCAATTTTACTAGGGCTCCTTGGTGCCACACTCGGTCAAATGCTGCCTTGATGTCAAGGGCAGTCACTCTCACCTCACCTCTGGAATTCAGCTCTTTTGTCCAAGTTTGGACCAAGGCTGTAATGAGGTCTGGAGCCGAGTGGTCCTGGCGGAACCCAAACTGAGCATTGGTGAGCAGGTTTTTGGTGAGTAAGTGCCGCTTGATAGCACTGTCGACGACACCTTCCATCACTTTGCTGATGATTGAGAGTGGACTGATGGGGCGGTAATTGGCCGGATTGGATTTGTCCTGCTTTTTGTGGACAGGACATACCTGGGCAATTTTCCACATTGTCGGGTAGATGCCAGTGTTGTAGCTGTACTGGAACAGCTTGGCTAGAGGCGCAGCTAGTTCTGGAGCACAAGTCCAAACAAATGGCAAAGATTGCTGGAAAATTGGGCATCCGGAAGTAACTTCAGCCCTCTGTCATCAATGATGACTTCAGTCCGATGCTGTAATATTCTAGCTCTGTTTGGCAGACTACAGAGAAAACCCATCTCTTGCTCTTGAGCTCTGTACAATTTATAGCAATACAGACAAACAGACTAAAACGTCTAAAGCTGGTGACTGGCCTACCATCCGTTCATGATGATGAATGGTGCAGCACATAAACTTCATTCATATGCAAGCAATGCAAGACATGGTGCCAATGTATCTCAATACCAGTAATATCATTTCATATACTGCTCATTACAGTTGACAGCAACTGTACCCCTTTGTTGCTCTATCTGAAGTACAAAGAATATACATTTAATACATACTTATGAAGCAGTTCTATTCCAACACAACAAAATTTCTTGAACACGGGCCTAAGGATACAAGGTGTTGCCTTTGCATCCATAACCACATGGTATTTCTGATACTGACGTCATGTGGCGGAAAAAACAATTAAAAATAGCCAAACAAAACGGGGCCTTTCAGCTCAATTTTGCTTCACAAGTTCTTTTCCATGTTGGACATTTAACAAATGCAACTGAACTAGATCTGAGCAAAACATCTACAAATGGGAGAATGGCAACTATAACCATGGTCTGGGGGAATCAATTTCATTTTTTTTTAACAACTTTTAAACTTGCTAAATTAGACAGGTAAAAATTGTTGTATAAATATTTTGTAAAGGAACATTGCAAACTCATGCACTAATTTCAATTAAACTAGTAGATTTCCCATGGTGTTGCTCATAGTGAGTCGAAAGGTGCACTGTTTTACAAAGACAGAAGCACTATACCTTGCAATAGACAACGTATTATATTGATCTCCTATGGCAGTCGTCATAGACAAAAACACTTAATGCTGCTTTCTGTAATTGTCTGTCTGCTTCTTTCCACATTCTCTAATTCTTTATGTTTCCCGCTCTGTTTGTCTTCCACCCTATTTACTCTCTTTTTCTCGGTATAGCTGTTAAATACTTTTCTCATTAGGGTGGTACGTGTACCCACCTCTGCCTGACTTATTTGCTCATTATTTCTGCCTCAATTTTTATGTAAGCTTTTATTGTCTATGTCTGTTCTTTTATGTCACCAATGTCTCTGTATTGTTCGCAGACATGGGGGGTAATTTTAACCCCCAGGAAGCATGGGAGAGGGCTAAAAAGAAAAAAAATGGGAAACCCGACCCCAACCCACCCACTTCCAGTTTTAATGGAGCCGGGTTGAAGGACGGCAACTAACCCGCACTCCTGAGGTGGGCCCATCATTTAAATATATTAATGTGGCTGCGTGCCTCACATTTTAACTCTTCTTCAGATTTAACAGCTGGGTTCCCCCGGCCTCGGGAAATCCAACAGCTGAAGGGATGCGAGAATAGCCGGATCCAACAGCTAAGTGTCTTTGTGCCTGCTTGTGAGCCAGGAGGAGCAGGAGTTCTTCTCCCGGTCCCCCAAGCTAACCTGCTTCCATTCCAGTGATCGGAACGCCCCCCACCCCCCACACCGATGTCTGACCCACGATCAACCCCCCCAATATCTGTCCCGCGATCTCCGACCCCTCCAATGTCCGACCCGTGATCTCCGATCCCCACCCGATTACCGACCCGCGATCTTCGACCCCTTCAATGTCCGACCTGTGATCTCCAACTCCCCCACCCTCGATTACCGACCCGCGATCTCTGACCCCCCTCCACCCCCGACCTGCAATCTCCGACCCCTCCGATGTCTGACCATCTCTGAAAAACTCCTCAAAACCCACCTTTTCAACCATGCGTTCAGTACTTTTTCCTAAATCTTCTGCTCATGCTTGACATCTGTTTCTCCTATGATAAGTAATTGGGACATCTTCTGCAATAAGGGCACAATATAAATGCAAGATCTTGTGTCTAAGTCCCTTCTTTAACATTTTTCTTGAGGCCTCAGCCTTCTGAAAAGCCTAGAATTGATATTCTTCCCACAGCTACCACTCTGTCAGCTGAAAAACTTAACAACTAAAATCCCCAGCATGCCACAGTCCGAGCACATACACAGTGGAGCCATGTCCCAGCATGCACAATATTATTCTCTCAGGTAGCTGCATAATTCAAAGAGCATCTTTGCTCAGATTATAACAATAATTATGAGACAAAAACAGAAAATTATACAGACGCACAGTAAGTCAATCAGAAACTGTGGCAAACAGTCTGCACCTGAAGCTAACTGATCTGTTCTTTCCACATATGCCAGCTGACCTCATATGTTTCCAGCATTTTCTTGTGTGTGTGTGTTTGCTTGTATCTGTGTGTGCAAATGTGTACACGAGAGAAGGAGAGAGAAAGACAGACAATGAGAAAGAGAGACAGTGGGAGACAGACAGACAAAGAACAAGAAAATATATTCCATTTTGCAATATATTCTAAATGACTACTGATGAAGGACTGTATTTTTTCTTAATACTGCAAATTCAGCAACAATGATTGTTCATATAAACAGATTTATTTATATAGCTGGGGTATCTATTTATCTAGCAGGAGTGGATAAGGAAACACTTTTTTAAAAAAAACAGGAAACAATCAAAAAAACATTTACTTCATTGTCTCTTGAGAAATGTCTTCGAAACGTCTTTTTGAACTCTCTCAGTGGAGACCTATAAATGCTGCCCTTCCCCACCATGAGCAGTACTTCAGGAGATCTGTTAGTACATATAGACCACCTTTCTGTTTTCATTATAGTATAAGATCTTAAGCTGCAGTCTGATATTACATGTAATGAATGAGAAAGTAGTATTTTAATTCAATAGAAATGCTCAACTATCTCAGAAGAGGGGAAAAAAAGTCAAGCTTTCATACTGAAAGTGTAATCTAATATCATCAATAAATTTCAAATGAAGGGGCAGCTTCCTCCACATTTGCAGGTGATAGAGCTGGTGTTATTGCTAGTTCAGGTATGTGTTCTCATAAATGTAAAGATTTTGCAAGGTTCCATTCCTGGCACAAAGGCCAGCATGCCAGATTATTACAAAATATTCCTAAACCTGTCCTTGCTTGTTCAAACTGAAAATTAAGAACACTAACTAGTCAAATCATTGAATTGCAATAAAAGAATAATTTAGTTACAATTTTTGTGTTTACAGTGCTAAGAATGATAATTCTCAAATATCAGCATTAGGTTTTTTAGCATTCTTAAAAGCAGCTTTCCAGAGTACACCAACTTGTCAACACTGCTAATTGAAGAAAAGGTACAGGATGAGATTGGCACAAAAATAACCAACTTCCAGTGTAGCAGTAAGAACACTTTTTGAGGAACAATTTCATGATCTATTATTGTGGTAGTGAATGTTGGATCAGAAAGGGGAACTTGTGCTGAAGACTGGAAACAGCTTAAATGTCAGTTTTATGAAGGATCTGTGGTAAAATTAAATGTGAATTATAGATAAAATTATTACTAATAAAGAAAATCATGAAAGAGCTACTCATCATTACTGCTGAGAATCCATATGGAAAAACTGGCAGGCATGGACACAAAAAGTTCAATAAACCTAAAGCTGATATGGAAAGGAATGCACCAAGACAAAGGTTTAATTGTAGGTATATTAAAATGAATGTGCTTGCATAGCATTGGATGTTTTGTGCTGTGGATTCATATCGATTTGGAACAAAGTCAGAATAAATTGGAACAATTTCAAAATTTACGGATAACATCAAATTGGAGGGTATAGTTAATATTGAGAAAGACTGCGACAAAATACAAGACGACATTAATAAACTTGCAGAATCGGCGTGTAATTGGCAAATGATTTTCAATATAGATAAGTGTGAGGTATTACATTTTGGTAGGAAGAATAAGGAGGCCACATACCCCTTGGAAAATATGAGTTTAAATGGGATAGAGCAGCAAGGGGATCCAGGGGTACAGATACACAAATCATTAAAAGTAGCAACTCAGGTTAACAAGGCCATTAAAAAGCAAACAAAGCACTGGGGTTCATTGCTAGAGGGATAGAATTGAAAAGCAGAAAAATTATGTTAAACTTATATAGAACCTTGGTTAAACCACACTTATAGTACTGTGCACAGTTCTGGTCTCCATATTATAAAAAAGATATAGAGGCACCGGAGAAGGTACGAAAAAGATTTACAAGTATGATACCAGAATGGAGAAGTTATACCTATCAGAAAAAATTGAACAGGCGAGAAATGAGAAGGCTGAGGGGTGACCTCACAGAGGTCTTTAAGACTATGAAAGAGTTTGATGGGGTAGCTGTAGAGAAGATGTATCCTCTTGTGGGGGAGACCAAAACTAAGGGCCATAAATATAAGATAGTCACGAATAAATTTATTTTTACCTTCTTGAATTTCAATAACAAAAGCAAATGTAATATCCAACTTAGAGCAACATATCATATAGGGAAATCAAAAAAAAAAATCTAGTAGGTATCTTTCATAGCATTTGTTACACCTGAAGAAGAAAAACTTCTTTACTCAGAGAGTGGTTAGAATGTGGAACTTGCTGCCACAAGTTGTTGAGGTGAATAGTATAGATGGATTTAAGGGAAAGCTAGATAAACACATGAGGGAGAAAGGTATAAAAGGTTATGCTGATAGGGCTGGGAGGAGGCTGATGTGGAGCATGGACCAGTTGGGCCGAATGGCCTGTTTCTGTACTGTACATTCTGTGCAATTCCTAAAGTCAATTCGGTAACATATAAGAAACCAGGAGACTTGAATCAAATGAGTCTGAGCTCTATTCAAACCCAGGTCCCACATAACTCCATGTGAAGTAATTTTTGAATTACTGGGTTTCCATTTGCTTTTGTTATTGAAATTCAAGAAGGTAAAAATAAGTTCATGTAATATCCAACTTAGAGCAACATATCATCTAGGGAAATCAAAAAAAAAAATCTAGTAGGTATCTTTCATAGCATTTTTTCCTGACTTTCCCCTTTCCCTGGGTTCCTCACGATATACATCGCTGTTGGCCAAGAGGGAAGCAAAACCGCAGTCAGGCTTCTGCCCTTAACACGCCATTCCCACCGAGTAGGAACTATTGAGGGATGCCTGGGGAAACTCTTCCTCCAATTTCCTTCCTTCACTTGTGTGAAAGCGTCAGGTATCTACCCTATACCTTTCTATAACATGGATAAAATTGGTTATTCACCACGTGGAGAATTGCAGGCAAAAACTCACATCCTATCACTTCACAGTGATGCCCATTAGAATTCCAAGATGTTTTAAAATTATTTAACTCAGATAGAAACATCCTATTCATTGAGGAAGAAATATTAGAACAAGCTTTTGAATATAAACAGAACTTGACTTTGCATATACAATCTTACATCGTGTTAAATAGGAATCTATCAATTAAAAAAAAATGAAATTACAATTAAGGTAGGCATAATCGTTCAATTATAATGGAAAAATGATACAATTTGTAATGCCAAAATAGCAAATATTGTTTTCGTTAGGACTGCAAAAGACGGCCCGGCACTATAAAAGGAACATTACTTAAGCACGATCTGCTCAAATCTATTTTTCCTGAACACACCACCCCCACTTATTGAGAGAAAAGCGAAAAGCAGTAACGCTTTATGATTTGAAGATAACAAATTGCATTAAAACAGTAATTTCACTGAGTAGAGTGCTGAAGAATAAGGCAGTCAACTTACATTACTCTTTTGGTGTATGCAAGTCATTAATTAAGTCACGCCTGACTGCCAGCAATGGACTCATTCTACGTGCCTGTTTGGGGATAGTGTGTGCTGAGGAAGTCTGGCCAGTCTTCTCTGTAGCTCTGCCCCGATGGCGTTGATTATGTATGATTAATGATTTAAAGGAATAAAAAGAGAAAGGTCAACTTCTGAGTTCAAGACAGAGCAGCTACACAGGGAGTAATTAAGATACTTGTGTAAGCATGATTAATAAGCGCAAACTGGCATAGTGTGCTGTAAACAAGAAATAACCAGATGGTTCAAATGAAAAAAGATTTTTTTTTCCAAAGGCAGCTTGGGCTTCAAACAGCAAGATAAAGTTTGCCTTTTTCTCTAGTCAGGTTTAAATCATTATTCATATCTTACAGCTGCACCAGAACATGCACACAGCAACTTTTTTTTTCTCCAACCCGTGATCTGTTTCAATATACCACAATAACCTCAGCATGCATGTAAATGGTCTCTCCTCTTCTTTGCTTAATGTTGCCTTTTATGTTATGTTATATGGATTACCAATTCTGACAAGGTTCATTCGGAGTCTTTTAATTCCCACCCACGATTTTTCTTTGGCTGTCATGTGACTGGCAGTAAAGAAGGATCAGCTATGGCATTTAGGGAGAAGCCTGGAAGACAGGTGTCAGAACGGTCCACCAAGCAAACCTAACGAACGATAATCAGGTCTGCTGTTCTTTTACAATTCATGTCTAATTCACAAGTTTCATTCTTTCTGAAAAACAATTACTAGGTTTTGAAGTTCATTGTGCATTTACTCAACCATCTTTTCAAATTAATGTGAATTGAGAACAAGAAAAGAAGTCAGCAGGGAAGGAAAAACGAAAGCTCCTGGGGTGGATGCAGCTTTGAATTCAATTTATACAATTGTAGGTACACATCAGTGTTACATGAGAAATATAAATTTGGTATACTCTGAATTACACCAACATGTTAGTGGATTATTTCTGCATAACAACAGCCCTTTACAGATCGAATACTGTAATCAAAGAGAGAAAAAGAAAACCGTGCATTAAAAATGTCACAGAAACTAGGACAATAGGCATAGTTCTGAGAATTTATTTGGGAAAAATATTTTATCCCATAGTAGACTTTTACACTTGTCTGTTATGTTTTTCTCATCATTCTATATCAAACAGCACAGAATATAAAATCCTACTTATTAATGAAATCCTACCAATTTTCTCATGCTTGCAAGTACACACTGTACAACAATGTCCTCAGCATCTTTATAACCAGACTCACTCTGGCAGCATCTCTGGTTAACGATAATTGTGAGTGACTTTAGACATCAGGCTGACGTTGTTCTACACATCAACAAAACTGAGAACTGACAGGTAGTCGACCAACAATGACAGTCACCAAGCAGCAACTAGGTTAGCTTTGCTTTTTTAGGGCCCTTGGGGCTTGAAAGCCTGACCATGGTCTACAACAAGAAGACATGCAGATAGACTCCATATGGTCTTAGTGCATTTATCAAATAAAGGTATAAAAACAGTGGAAAGAAAGCAGATGAAGGCATAGCTGATATCACCAGCATCATTCATTTTACTCCAACTAAAATGCAACAGTAAGATAAGTACCCCACCCAGTCATTTATTCATATTTCTTTAACTGTGTCATTACCACACCATACTCAAGCAACAGGAGGCACATTTACAGTGGTGAAAAACAGCCTATGTTAGTTGTAATAAGGCATCACAATGGTCTGCCTTCCAACCAAAACAAAATGCACCATGAAGAAAAATTACAAGGTGGAATTAGGTGCCAAGCAGCAATGGAACTCAACAAATGACAAGACTGAAGTGAATGATTTCGTAACAACACTACCAGTCCAGCCCACTTTGGGAAAAAAATAGCTTGTTTTTTTTATTTCCTAAAATAATTTGGACCCACTGCCACCATCTCACAGCATTTCCTCACCAAAGTGGGAAGGCTGCAATCCTTCTTCTCCGCCTAGAACCAATATCAAGCTCAAAAAGACATTAAGGATGCAGTTATACTCCAATTTTCCCGCCAAAGCAAAGTGAGTTTGGATACACATCAAAGCAAAAGCGACAGTACAACTTGAGAGTTAGGTGTGTAATCCAATTCTTGACCTTAGAATAGAAAATATATGAAATCACTTCTATCTTGACAACTTAACTTTAATGACAACTATGCTGTCCACTGTACCTCCTGGGAGCTTTATAAATTTAATGTTTCAATGTGCAAAGCTCCTTTGTTGCTGAATTCAGTGCAAGCAGCAGTATAACTTGGTGGTATCAACGGAGCACTGGACATTACAATTACTTCTATCCGTCGTATAGCTACACCCTAAGATGTAGATGGAAGTGATCCACAGAAACTTGACCACCAATTTTCCATCACTGCTAAAGAATAAATGCTGAGCTTCTTTTTGGTGCCCTACCCTGATGAATGGCCAACCTTAGGAACCTTATGTGGGCACACCAATTCCAAACCATTCACAGCACAAACGTAAAACTTATTTTATTTTCCAAATCATAATTCAACAAATTAAGTGCTGTCTGATAATCTGAACAGCTTTATTCTTTAAATGCTCTTTTTCGATTTAGTTTGTTTTCTTATTTTTACTTCAATTCTATATACATTCCACTTATTTTTACGCAATGAAATTACTTTTAAATTCGTATCTATTTGAATACTTACACAATGTACACTGCTAGGTAACCACTAGTGGAAAAATTGTTCTAAACATAAATGACATCAAATTCATTACATGTGGTTAAATTTTAATACTGTGCAGTTTCAGATTGGTGCATAAGGTGTTTTCAAAGTGCCAGAAACAGTTAGTGACATCTTAGAAAATGTGGCAGCAAAATTAAATTAGAATTTATAAATCATGCTAATTATAAATATGTAATTAATGTTACAGAAGTACAGCGTTTCCAATTGCATATTCCACCACAAATAAGTTATAGAAATAATTTTAATTCTAGTAATCATCAAACTTTAGTGGTTATGAACAAATGAGCTGTCTTAGGAGTATTTGTTTGTAAAATTTATTTTCTGTTCCAATAAATCAAACTGTTTAAGTGGCACATCAGTCAATATGAGAGAAAAGAGCTTTCAATACTATACACCTGTTCTTCATTTAGTAACACATTGTTAAAAGTCATTAAACAGGATTAGAATGGTTTACCAATAATTCCGATTATAGTAGTGCCCCTGTAAACACTTCACGAGAAATAAGGGCAACATCATTAAGTAGAAAATTCTACTACAGTACTTATATTTACTGCACTTAAACTTGGTTATGATAGTTCTTTCAACTAATGTGCTGAATGATCTCAATGTGAAAATCACCTATTTTCAAAATGATAATGATAAATCTTTGTTTAATGCAACACAATACTTACAAGGATAAAAACATAGGTTTCTGTTAAAACTACAAACAGTGCTATACACTCTGATGATAGGTTACTGCACTGAGTATATTTTTGTACATCAAGCTGCATTGCTTATTAAGCTTCCATTATGCTGGCAAGTCTTAAAATTACAGGGTTGTAAGTACAGAGATCTTCCCATAATATAACTGTAATGTGCCTTATTATTCAAATTACATTTTATACTAATGCTTCATAATAATGCACTGCAGACTGTACAGTGCAATAAAAACTATACTGTTGCGAGTCCCACACTTACTAATCAGGTCAAAGATCAACCATTTGCACTGTTTTAATTCAGTTCTATGACCACTAATGATGACATTTAACTGAAATCAGTGTACACATCATCATTACACCCAGCCACCTAATACAAATTCCAAGGTCTTCAAGGCAGATTATATTATAGCATAATATTTTAAAGGGCTTTACTTCAAATTGATAGGTAGTACTCAAATTAGCCACATCTACAAGCATTCAGTGAGATTTATATGTTGCAATTGGAAAAAAAAATGTCAAAACAGTCCAGTACCAAAAAGAATTCTATCCTAATATTGAATATCAAATGTAATTTTAAAAAGGCACCTATAAACAGTACTAAGGAGTCAGAATACTGAAGATTAGCTCACACAGCACAAAATAAATATCTCTATACGGACATAAAATCCTAGAATAAATTTATTATACAATGAACATTTCTAATTTTGTTAGATAATTTATATCATGGTATTCTTGAGGAACCAACTGCAGATTACAGATTTTGAAAATTTAGCAGCAATGACATCATAATAACTTATCCTCTAATGGAACGCTGCAACAATTGGAAGGAACATTTACAGCCAACACTGCTACAAAAATGGATGCAAAGTTAACCAATTACCCCCATATTAGGTAAACTGAAATGGTACATAATCAAATATATTTGCTTCACTCTTGCAATTAATCAACACTTGAACCACATGATTGCATCATTCTCAGTTAGCCATTATTCTTTATGTATAAACAGTGATGAATTGCAAGTGTTTTAAGGAAAATAGTCTTGCAATACCTTGGTACTCATCACATAATACTGCATCATGTTATTCACTTAGTCTATTGCAGTGCTGGTTCACTAACTAAACATTAAAGGAAGATCTATTTTAAGACAACAATCTAATGGTACACACAAATAACTTTTGCCTTCACCATTTTAACTTTAGTCTTTCTCACAGGATCAACAGGAAAAAAAATGAAATCTACCAAAGTCCAGGGAGGGGGTAGTTATAGAAATTTCAGCATAGAAGGAGGCCATTCTGCCCAACATGCCTGTGCCAATGCTAACTTAACAATGAAACTATTGAATCCCATTTTCCTGCTTTTCCCCATACCATTTAATATTTTTCCTCTTGAGGCATGCGCCTAAGGGCTGATTCTACAGTTGGACACTCACAACGTGGAATAGCACTCATAGGCGGCACTGATGGGAAAGTCAACGACCCACAGTTACTGATGTTCCATCCATTTAAATGAATGCACCAGAATCAGCCCTTTAATTCCCTCTTAAATTGTGTGATTGACCTGGCCTCAATAACAACTTGTTGAAATGCATTTGAGAAAACCGTAGTATGAAAAAAAACCTTTTAAGCTCCTCTTTATACTTTTGGGACTCAACTTAAGTTTATGCCCCTTTTTACCATGACTATATCCTCATATACCTATTAAATCTATGTCACACCATTTCCACGGCTCCAACATCCTTTGTATAAAACCATTATTCAAGAAGGGGAGTAGGGAAAAACCGGGGAACTACAGGCCAGTGAGCCTAACATCAGTGGTAGGAAAATTATTGGAAAAAATTCTGAAGGACAAAATTAGTCTCCACTTGGAGAAGCAAGGATTAATCAGGGATAGTCAACATGGCTTTGTCAAGGGAAGATCATGTCTGACTAATTTGATTGAATTTTTTGAGGGGGTGACTGGGCGTGTGGATGAGGGTAACGCAGTGGATGTGGTATACATGGATTTCAGTAAGGCCTTCGATAAAGTCCCCCACAGGAGACTGGTCAAGAAGGTACGAGCCCATGGAATCCAGGGTGCCTTGGCACTTTGGATACAAAACTGGCTTAGTGGCAGAAGGCAGAGGGTGATGGTCGAAGGTTGTTTTTGTGACTGGAAGCCTGTGGCCAGTGGGGTACCACAGGGATTGGTGCTGGGTCCCTTGCTGTTTGTGGTCTACATTAATGACTTGGATATGAATGTAAAAGGTATGATCAGTAAGTTCGCTGATGATACAAAAATTGGTAGGGTGGTAAATAGCGAGGAGGATAGCCTCAGTCTGCAGGACGATATAGATGGGTTGGTCAGATGGGCGGAACAGTGGCAAATGGAATTTAACCCGGAAAAGTGCGAGGTGATGCACTTTGGAGGGACTAACAAGGCAAGGGAATACACAATGAATGGGAGGACCCTAGGCAAGACAGAGGGTCAGAGGGATCTTGGTGTGCAAGTTCACAGATCCCTGAAGGCGGCGGAACAGGTAGATAAGGTGGTAAAGAAGGCATATGGGATACTTGCCTTTATTAGCCGAGGCATAGAATATAAGAGCAAGGAGGTTATGATGGAGCTGTATAAAACACTGGTTAGGCCACAGCTGGAGTACTGTGTGCAGTTCTGGTCGCCACACTACAGGAAGGATGTGATCGCTTTGGAGAGGGTGCAGAGGAGATTCACCAGGATGTTACCAGGGCTGGAGCGCTTCAGCTATGAAGAGAGACTGGGAAGATTGGGTTTGTTTTCCTTGGAGCAGAGGAGGCTGAGGGGGGACATGATTGAGGTGTACAAAATTATGAGGGGCACAGATAGGATGGATACGAAGGAGCTTTTTCCCTTCGTTGAGGGTTCTATAACAAGGGGACATAGATTCAAGGTAAAAGGCGGGAGATTTAGAGGGGATTTGAGAAAGAACTTTTTCACCCAGAGGGTGGTTGGAGTCTGGAACTCACTGCCTGAAAGGGTTGTGGAGGCAGGAACCCTCACAACATTCAAGAAGCATTTGGATGAGCACTTGAAATGCCATAGCATACAAGGCTACGGACCAAATGCTGGAATATGGGATTAGAGTAGACAGGGCTGATGGCCGGCGCGGACACGATGGGCCGAAGGGCCTCTATCCGTGCTGTATAACTCTATGACTCTATGACTCTATATGCAGCACTCCAACTGTATCATAACAAATGTCATATGCAGATTAATCAACACTTTATTACTTCCATATTCAATAGCATGATATAAAACCCTGAATCCCATTTGCCTTTTAAATAGCTTTTTCTATCTGCAATCCTGCTTCTAAAGATCTATTCACATGTACTGCAAGATCTCTGTCTTTCCATTCCAGAGAACGCCACCATTTAGGTTGCATTTATATCCCATTTCATTACACAAGCTACTCAATTTCCCCTTTTAATTGTGTACTGTATAGACAGTGACAGGAAACATTGGCCTGAGCCATACACACCAGGAATATTCAAGCTTAATCCCATGTCTATGCTGAGTCAGTCAAACTCAGTGGGGGCTACAAAAGTACACAAATGTCCTCAGTGTTCCTGGTTAGGTGAGGAGAAGAATGGGCAGGATGAGTGGGGAAAAAAAAGCAGGGTTCATGCCCCGGATGACTATCCAGTGACCACTATCAAGTGTGATGGCAGGAATAGGGCATTGCTGTGATGTCCCCACCCCCTCCAATTAAAAACAACAATGCGCATTTATACAAAGCCTTTAATGTGGAAAAACATCAAAGTGCTTCACACAGATGTAATCAAAAAGTAGACAGCAAGCAAAAGGAGGCAATATTAGGGATAACTAAAAGCTTGGACAAAGAGGTGGGTTTTAAAAAGGGTACTAAAGGAGGAGAGGGAGGTGCAGAAGCAGGGGGGTTCAGGGAGGGAATTCCAGAGTATGGGATTTAGATGGCTAAAGGCACGGCCACCAATGGTGGGAAGAAGGGAGGGGGGGGGTTTCACAATGGGCCAGAGTAAGAGGAATGGTACGTTTGGGTGTTATAGGGCTGGAGGAAATTACATAGATAGGGAAGGGGGAGGCCATGAAAGGATTTAAACATAAGAATCAGAAATTAAAATCTGAGGCATTCAGGGCCCAGGATACAATGTAGATCAACGACAGGAGAGATGTGAGTGGAACTTGGTGTACAACAGAATATAAGCAACAGAATTTTGGTTGAGCTGAAGTTTATAAAGGGTGGAGGTTGGGAGGTCATCCAGGAGAGCATTGGGATACTCGAGTCTGGAGGTAATAAAGACATGGATGAGGCAGATGGGATGAGATGAGGCCGGAGGTGGGTGATGTTAGAGGCGGAAGTTGCTTGCAAACACTGCAGTTCAGCCTTAGACAGTGGTCAGGAGGGGGATGAAATTGGTAGTAAGGGTATAGAACTTGTGGTGGGGACTGAAGATGATGGCTTTAGTCTTTCCAACATTTAATTGTGACTCATCCAAGACTGAATAACAGACATACAGGATGACAACACAAACACAGAGGCAATAGAGGGATGGTGAAGAGGTACAGCTGGGTGTCATCAAGGTATGTGTTTGAACTGACTCAATTTCACTAGATAATGTTGCTAAGCGTCAGCATGTAGATTGCACAGAATTATATAGAATGCACAGCATACAAACAAGCCCAACTGGTCCATGCTGGTGTTTATGCCTCCTCCCATCTCTCTTCATCTAACCCCATCAGCGTAACCAATGAGGAAGATGAGGGGGCCTCGGATAGATCATTGGGAGACACCGAAGGTGATTGGGGGGGGCGGCTCGGTCAGAGAAGCCATTGCTATAGATGCTCTGGCTACAATTGGAGAATTAAGTCGAACCAAGCAATGGCAGTCCCACAGAGCTGGACAATGGTGGAAATGAAGGAGGATGGTGTGGTCGACCATGTCAAAGGCTGCAAAGAAGTCGAAGAGGGATAATGCAATATGGTCACAGTCAGAGAGGATGTCATTCGTGATTTTGGTTAGGGCTGATTTGTTTGCTGTGGCGGGATGGAAACCTGATTGGACAGGTTCAAACAGGATGTCGTGGGAAAGATGGGCACAGATGTGGAAGGCAACAACAACTCAAGAACTTTGCAGAAATTGGGGTTGGGGCTGTAGTTTGCAAGGAAAGAGGGGTGAGCGTGGGTTTTCTGAGGACTGGGCTGATGACAGCAGTTTTGAAAGGGAGGAGGACGGTACATGAGGAAAGAACACCATTTACAACGTCGGTCAGCCAGAACAGGAAGTTTGGTGGTCAGAAATTTAGTAGGAATGGAGCCAAAGGAGCAGGACTTAGGTCTCATGGACAAAGGGGGCATGGGAGGGGGTGCGTGATAAGAGAAACTAGAGAGAGAGTTCATGGCTAGTGCGGGGGAGAAAAATGGCCTATTTGATGAGATACCAGTGTATCTCACTTTTCACTTGTGGGTCTGGTCTTATCCAAGGCATGGTAGTTTAATTGATTACGCCGGGCACCACAGAGCATTATTCTTTGCGTCTTATTCCACATAGGCCTGGATTTTTAATATCATTTTTTGTGTATGGTTTGACAACTCAGAATTGAAATCTGCCCAGCTTGGTTTTGTGGTTTGCTTCTTTGTTCATTTTCAAAACGAACAAAGAAGCAAACCACAAAGCCAAGCATGGCTGATTTCAATCCTGAGTGGCCAAACCATATACTGCATATGATGTTAATAATCAATGTAAATGGACAGCACATGCTTGATATCTGATTGCCAGAAGCATAAGAGAAGCATTTCAAAATTGGGCAAGAGAATTTTCCATCAACAGTAAGTTGCTACTGTCTAAAGAGATTTTTTTTAAACAAAATGTGGCCATGTGACAAACTCAATAGTTTGCACTGTGCATTCAAGCATGTATCTTATCCCTTCTCCCCCAATTACATAAGATGTTAAATCATTGACTTGTAGAAAAAGAAAAAGAAGGAATTGACAAAAATCAAGTGAATGTACCCTGCTATGCCATTTCCTTTTTTTATGGCCACATTACCATTGGGAAACTTCAGGTCTCAATCCCTGAAAAATACCTGACTCTTGTCTACACTGGGACAGTGTGAAGTGGTTCAATGCTTCATGTGCTCATTCCTCCAGCCACAGTTAACAAAATACTAATTGCATATGCATACATGCACCATCATCCTATCAACATCCAGTTCAAATATAAATCTTTCCTCCGAAGTATCTTCTAGGCATAGATTTTGAATTTACATAGCAAGAAAATTTGGAATAATATATTTAACATTTTTGATATTCTACTACAAGAGAGGCTGAGCACATAACCAATAAGTGATCATGTCTGAAGTTGAATGGTTAGCCTGAAGTGATATCTCACACAATCACACCATAGATTCAAGAGTGATACATCATTCAATAATGCCATCATCATAGATGCCATAGATTCACTAGATTGATTCCTGGGATGAGAGGGTTGTCCTAGGAGGTGAGATTGAGTAGAATGGGCCTATATTCTCTGGATTTTGGAAGAATGAGAGGTGATCTCAATGAAATGTATAACATTCTCAGAGGGTTTGACAGGGTGGATGCTTAGAGGCTGTTTCCCTTGACTGGAGAGTCTAGAACTAGGGTTCATTGTCTCGAGATAAGGGGTTGGCCATTTAAGACCAAGATGAGGAAAAATTTCTTCACTCAGAGTTGTGAATCGTTGGAATTCTCTACCCAAGGGGTTGTGGATGCTCAGTCGTTGAGTATATTCAAGACTGAGATCAATAGATTTTTGGACACTAAGGGAATCAAGGGATATTGCGCTAGGGCGGGAAAGTGGAGTTGAGGAAGATGATCAGCCACGATCTTACTGAATGGCGGAGCAGGCTCGAGGCCCCGTATGGCCTTCTCCTGCTCCTATTTCTTATGTTCTTATGCCAGTCTTCAGCCAAATTGGTTCACTCCACATGACAAAGAAACAACTGGACAAAGCAAAAGCTACAGGCTCCGATAACATCCCGGCTATAGTGAAGACCTATGCTGCAGAACTAGCCATGCTTCTGTTCCAGTACAGCTACAGCACTGGTATCTATCTACCTGACAAATGTGGAAAATTGTCCAGATTTGCCCTGTCCACAAAAAGCAAGACAAATCCAATCCAGCCAATTACTGCCCTACTAGCCTACTCTCAATCACCAAAGTGATGGAAGGAGTCGTGAACAATCCTATCAAGCAGCACTTACTCACCAATAACCTGCTCTCTAGTGCTCAGTTTGTGTACTGTCTGGACCACTCGGCACCAGTGCTCATTACAGTCTTGGTCCAAACATAGACGCAAGAGCTGAATTCCAGAGGTGAGGTGAGCGTGACTGCCCTTGACATCAAGGGAGCATTTTACCAAGTGTGGTGCCAAGCAACCCTAGTAAAGCTGAAGGCAATGGGTATCAGGGAGAAAACTCTCCACTGGCTGGCACAAATGAAGATGGTTCTGGTTGTTGGCAGCCCATCATCTCAGCCCGAGGACATCGTGGCAGGAGTTCCTCAGGGCAGCATCCTAGATCCAATTACCTTCAGCTGCTTTACAATGACCTTCCCTGCTTCATAAGGTCAGAAGTGGGTCTGTTTGCTGATCATTACATCATGTTCAGCTCCATTCATAATTCCTCAGATAATGACCAAGTCCATGCTTCCATGTAGCAAGACCTGGACAACATCCAGACTTGGGCTAATAAGTGGCAAGTAACATTCGTGCCACACAAATGCCAGGCAATGACCATCTCCAACAGAGCACCTAACCACTTCCCTCTGGCATGCAATGGCATTGCCATCACCAGGTCTCCCACCATCAACATCCTGGAGGTCACTATTAAAGAGAAACTAAACTGGACCAGCGACATAAACGTCGTGGCTACAAGAGCAAGTCAAAGGCTAGGTATTTTGCAGAGAGTGGCTCCTGACTACACAAAGCTACTCCACCGACTACAAGGCACAAATCAGGAGTGTGATGGAATACTCTCCATTTGCTTGGACAGGTGCAGCTGCAACAACACAAAGTCCAACACATTCCAGGACAAAGCAGTCCATTTGATCATCACCTCATTCGCTAGTCGAAACATCCTCCCTTCCATCACTGGTGTACCATGGCTGCAGTGTGTAATACCTACAGGATGCACAGCACAAACTTGCCAAGGCTTCTTTGGAAAACCTGCGACCTCTACCACCTATAAGGACAAGGGCAGTAGTTGCTTGGGAACACCACCACCTCCAAGTTCCCCTGCAAGCCACACACCATCCTGATTTGGATATAAATCCGGTTCCTTCATTGTCGTCAGGTCAAAATCCTGGAACTCCCTATCTAACAGCATGTGGGAGTACTTCCACCACACAGACTGCAGCGGTTCAAGGCAGCTCACTTTTCAGGGCAACTGGGAATGGGCAATAAATGATGGCCTTGCCAGCGATGCTCACATCCCGAAAATGAACTAAAAAAAAATTTTACGCCACAAATGCCCATTATCTGCTCTGATTAAATCAATTGATGGTAATTCAATGTGTTTGTGGGTGAAGAGAGTCATGTGTATGGCACAAGATTTTATACTGTAATTCTAAAGGCTAAGACTATTTTTTTGTCTTCATAAGGCTACATGTTATTTCATAAGCGTTTTATCACAACCTGGTATTGTGAAGTAAATAAAGCACAATTAAAAATTATGGCGGCTTTAGTTTCAAATATTTTCTATAAACGTAGTCAAAAATACAAAAATCAAAAACATCAACATTTTCTGAAACAGTGCTGTGAGCAGTTCTGATTTAAATACATCAATTTAGATGTAGCAATTATTTTTTTTAAACGTAAAGATGAAAATCTGTATTTCAAATATGTACAGTTTTAATTAGCATTGAATTTCCACTGTAACAGCAAAATAACCAGGATATCATACAATTAAATCTCACCAGTCTGTAGATAATTACCAGCTCTTTTTTTAATCTTAACTATGGAACAAGCAAATTAAACTGCTCAATAGCTAGATCAACTTAATTTGTTATGACATTTTATATGTAGGCCAGTCATGTATTTGCTGAGTACATAGCTACATGAACCACTAAGAAAAACAGCAAGTCAAGTCACTGAAGTTTTAATTCTGGACATTTAAAATTAACACGTCAGCATTTACTTTAAGTGCCAAATGAAAGGCCGATAATTAGAAAAAGTGAATATAACTTCTTGTGATAATTATCCGCAGTAAAGGTGTGACAAGACTATATTCTTGATTGCAAACTGGCTTCACAATGGGGCATTATGCTGAGATTGAATTTATTTAAACTGAACACATTTTCTCATTGTTTACAATTTCCATTTGCCACAATTGTTCTCACATGTCCAGTTCATAACACACTGATCTACAACCTGCTTTTAACCAGTACTGGCAATAACAATGTCTACTAGGATTAGAATAAACTAGGATTAGAATAAATTAACTGTACTGTTCACAAGGTTCACTTTTCTGGGAAAATCTGCTGCAAATGTGCAACAAATGCAAAATCATGTAAACAAGGCACTCCATGGAATATCCTTGCATCACATATCATCTTCGACAGAGACCTGCTCCTCTCATTAAATACCCCCTGCTCTTTTAGTTTCTTGATAAGATTTGGTCAGAGTTCACTGAAAGGTCAGCACAGCTTCCAGAACCTCAGAACAACAGACCTTCAGCCCTCTGTCATATGGATGTTGCTTTTGCTATTTTCCCACCAAAGAAGGAATTTACATTAGATGATCCCATAATGCCTTTTTTTGGCTCTTGAGAAAGGGAATTCCATGCCAGGAGACATGACTACCAAATTTACCCACATTTTACTGCGATAACTAAACAAAAGGTTTTGTTACTCCAAAATCGTCCAAACAGTTTCCCGGACTCTTTAGCCGCCAAAATTAAACAGAACAGTGGCTAGTTCCTCTGAGTAAAAGACGACTTCCAATTCTGCTAAAAAAAAATTCTACATGGGAAAAGGCTATTTAATATTATGGACAACCAAGTAGTAAATCTGCATAAATGCCTTTGAAAAGATTGAGGAGCTGTCAGCTGCTTTAACATTTAAGAAAGAGCTAACAAATTCCATCCAGAGCTAGGCTGGCCTGGAGGTGAAGGAACAAAAGTGGCTCTAGGACTTTAATCAGCTTGGTGCAGTATACATAGAGTGTACCCTTATGCAATTTATTCAAGCACTATCAGTCAAATGCTTAAACAATACTGCCAAGCTATATTAGTGAAATGTTAAGCCAAATTTTACAAGATATTCAGTCAAGTCAACAGATACACTGTAGACATTGTCCAATATATGCTGAATTGTACCTCTGGGGTCATCCCACTCCACCAACAAATCAGTTTGACAATCTCTATCCAAGTTTCCTTTAAGAACAAAAAAGTAGCAATTAATTTATCAATGTATACGCCCTTCTGTCACAACAAATTTCCCTAGCCCCTTGCCAAAAAAAGTGTCCATTATCAGCCAGGTCCTTGTCCTCACAGGCAACAATACAGCTGTATAATTACACTTCTTTCCTTGACAACTTGCATGATTGTTTTCCTAACAGTATATTACTTCGTTAGTACTTTCCAATATACGTTATTTTTAAACTGTCACTTTCCCCGACTCATCCCGATTCACAGTCGTCTGTTTATCATAACAATCATTAATAACTGTCACTCTTCGCCATCAATTTAACGAACTCACTCCCTCATTAGCATGTTCTAGCATTTGTTCCATGGAAAGGCTGATTATTTTCTACAACAGGCCAAGCCAATTACTTTAGTGAAATGGAATCACATTAATCAAAACTTAACAAGGTGGCAAATTTAAAGATATCAGATTGCAAAAGACAGCATAACTAATATGTCACTGTCAGAGGTACTATGTAGGTATGCAGCAGCTGTACTAAATATATCTCTTCACACAAGCCACATGAATTTTGACGTTTCATACGATCTGACAAGTACTGAAGTGATATTGGAGGGCTAGAGGCTGGGCAGAGCTGCTCATGATGACATTTCTAGATTCTGGCAAGGACAGCGAAGAGAAAATGATGACCGTGTCTAGTTGGGCCAGCAGACGGCAGTTCATCATGTCTCTCTTTGCAGAGACGTTTTCTTTTACACTTTAAATGATGATACTCATCAATCACAGCTTGACAGCTGCATCACACCAGCTGCAAACATGCAAAGCCCAGCATTCTGAAATATGCTGACGCCACTAATATAAACACATCAAAAAAATTCTCTTCAGATCAACATCACAGTCTAAGCTAAACATTCCCAACACACAAAACATAGTTGTTTATTACCAAACATTACAAGCTTTTTACATCTTTCAGTTTACAAAATTGCACTATTATTCATTTTTACATTTGAGTAGCTATTTGGTTCAGGTTGCCAGGTTAAGGTTGATGAATGTGACTGATGAAATGGACTCAAGAGAAGGCCCAAGGCTCAAATTTAAATTGCATTAGTCAACTGACTCCTAAATCCTTCATTACTTTTTTGGTTCTTCTACTGAAATCAATACAAAAAATATTTCTCAAATATTTAAAGTACCCTTTTTGGCATACAGACATTATAGATATACTGGCTCCTTAAGGAGCAAGCTATTAGATAATATGCACCTTATATTTGTCAGTCTCATTAAAACTCAGCTTTAAAATTTTCAGCATTTACATGTTATGGTAAAAACATGTTCAGCTTTAATGATATTTGACAATGCTATTTTCTCTTGGACACACACAATGGCAGGGAAAGTGTACATAAAATTTATCCACATCTTGAATTGCACTGTGGGCCCAAAAAACCCTGTAATGTGATTTTAAATAAAGGATTATCCAACAACGTGTACCACAAATGTAGCTTTAAGTAAGCACATTTTAAGTTGAGAGCTGTGTTCTTTTGAATTTACAGATATATTTATTCTATGTAAATGTGGTCTGTAGCATTTTACCTGGATAAATGTAGCACACACACATTTTCCTGTCCAACAGATTATGTTGTGTACCTTAAAATTACAAAAAATGCATGTATATTCTGACCACAGCATATTTTGTTCTCTAATAATTACTTAGAAACACTAGAATACATGAATTTTCTGTACAGCAGAAATTAAAATTGAGAGACTATATGTAACATTATATACGATAACTTCAAATACATTTTGAAGCAGTACCCTTATATGGCCTATATTCTGCATATCCCACTGGATGCATTTTTTCCCTGGTCTACCCTCTCTCTGATATTTAACACAGAATGCAGCAGATGGATGAGAATTCAAAGTTTCCTGATCTTTAGCAGAAGTTATGGTGGGTTATCTTTGGCAGTATATCTTTCTCCTGGCAGCACTCCCTTGGTGATGAAGGATTAACCACCGCAGCTGTCTCTTCCCCAAATGATGCAGTGCAGCACTCCTCAGCACGACAGCATCACTTAATCTTAATGTCCGCTCTTCCAGCGCAGCCGCATCGGACAAAGCCAATCAACATCAGATGCCACCAGGATGGACCTACTGCTTGGCCCTGGAGTCTTTCACTCTCGCAGGACTATTAATCAACTTCAGCCAGCCCAATCCTATATTTTGCTTTTGCTGAAATCGCAGCTGAGCTATGCTGGGATGTCTAGAAATGTATGAGAAGTACTACAATAGCCCACAACTGGCAATCAGCATAGCAGATGCATAGCAGAAGCCCCCTCTTCTCTCTCTCCCTCCCTCCCTCCCCACAACCCCCCCACCCCACCCCACATCTCCACACAAACTTAAACTGCCTTTTTTTCTCTGAGATGCAAGATATATATCTTATATATCCACATAAAAATATTGTACATTAAAAGGGAATAATGGTCAGTGGAGTAAAAGTACATAATGAGACAACCACGGAGCAGTTCCAATCCCTTTAATGGCAACCAGCACTTTCGAAAGACCTGGAAGCTGATGTGAAGCAAACCAGCTGAGTAAACTATTCCTGGGGTTGGTGTCTCCAGATCAGCCCAAGGTCAGTCCTAAATGCAGCTCCTATTCATGAGCGAAGCCATTCCAAGATACCGCCATAAGAGGTGCTATATAGGATCATATGCATTTTTTTTTTGAGAGCTGGTGAAATGTATGAAACAAAACGCCCTCATTCCTTCCCCTTGAAAAAAGGAGAGACAGAGAGGATGTCAAACATTATTATAAATTCAGAGGGTCTATTTCTGGTCGAATCAGTTTATCTTCCCCCCCCGCTACTCCTTGCCAAATTTCTTGCCTCCCTGCCTGAAGCATTGAGTCCATTATGGAGTCAGGTTCCATTAGTGACGGGTACCTGCCAGTAACCCTGTACCAGTTATCACCAGTAGGAAAGTCAGATCAGACATGTTTATTTTCCCGTTGCCTAAACCTAAACCAAGGGTGCTAAGGCTAATTGTATCACCCTACTTCCACCCTGGTTGGCAGGATCTAATAGTTCAGGGATCGAACCTAGGAGGCTCCTAGTCTGTACAGCTCAGCCACTCACTGGATGAGTCATTGGGGGAACAGTTGTTTATCGTATCGAGATTTAATCAACCTCTACTGACATAAGAACATAAGAACATAAGAAATTGGAGCAGGAGTAGGCCAATCGGCCCCTCGAGCCTGCTCCGCCATTCAATAAGATCATGGCTGATCTGATCCCAACCACAAATCTAAAGAACACAAGAAGTCGGAGCAGGACCCGGCCACATAGCCCCTGGGCCCTCTCCGCCACCCACAGGGCATTGACCGATCCGAACTCAGCTTCATGTCCAATTTCCTGCCCGCTCCCCATAACCCCTAATTCCCTTTACTTCTAGGAAACTGTCTATTTCTGTTTTAAATTTATCTAATTATGTAGCTTCCACAGCTTCCTGGGGCAGCAAATTCCACAGACCCACCACCCTCTGAGTGAAGAAGTTTCTCCTCATCTCAGTTTTGAAAGAGCAGCCCCTTATTCTAAGATTATGCCCCCTAGTTCTAGTTTCACCCATCTTTGGGAACATCCTTACTGCATCCACCCGATCAAGACCCTTCACAATCTTATATGTTTCAATAAGATCGCCTCTCATTCTTCTGAACTCCAATGAGTAGAGTCCCAATCTACTCAACCTCTCCTCATATGTCCGCCCCCTCATCCCCGGGATTAACCGAGTGAACCTTCTTTGTACTGCCTCGAGAGCAAGTATGTCTTTTCTTAAGTATGGAGACCAAAACTGTATGCAGTATTCCAGGTGCGGTCTCACCAATACCTTATATAACTGCAGCAATACCTCCTTGTTTTTATATTCTATCCCCCTAGCAATAAAAGCCAACATTCCGTTGGCTTTCTTGACTATAATGGAGCTTCTGCTGGGACTTGAGAAATAGTTTGTCATAGTGAAAAGTTCAGAATATTAAGCTTCCAAGATACGGATAAATCGCATAACAGCTGGCTTGTTGTACATTTTCATAGCATGTGACAAAAATTGAGAGCTTTATAAACTGCTTAAAACTCAACTCCTACCAGTTTATTAAATTAGTTGAACCCCAAAATTCTGTAACAGCCTTATACTGCACTAAGCAAATCAACTATTATTTATTTAGAATGTAATGAATCCATCTGACATGCAATGCTTCAAATCTAGGAGCGGGAACTTGTGGAGTCTGTATTTGCATAAAAACAGCTGAGGCAACACAAACCACTTAATGGTCGCACAAAAGTTAAACTTGAGAAACTTGAACTGAATAGAACATGATACCACAGAATAGGGGAAACTTAGACTTTAAAAACTATAAACACATTTTGTAGATATCTAAATTACATACAAGTGGTGTTGCCTGTAAATTGTTAACTTATTTTGACATTCCGGTTTCTTCCTTCCAACACAGCTATCATGACAAACACGTACAATCGGACAGTATCATGACATAGTAGAAGAGATTTATACCAGCTCATTTACAATCTTGTATGTAATTATTTTTCTATCTTTGCCACCTTCTTTGGAAAAACTCCACTCCCCTTGCTCGTTCCTCAGCAGAGAGGGAAGTCGACTTGTTCCCAAATCTCTGCCAGCCTGTAATTCGGAGGTACACATATCTGTCTTTCTGACACAAACTGCATTGATAAACAAACATATTGCACCAATGAATAGTAGGAAGAGATTTGGACTTGCACTTCTCCACAGGGCAACTCACCGATTTCACATGAGACACCAAGGAGGGAGACAAAAATCAGAAAACAAGTCACCCCACATCTGTCTCATGCACCTCCTAGTGGCTGGTTACAAAGTGGTATTCGGACAATCTTAGGAGCTGGTCACATACTCAGCCCTTTAGCCAACAAATGCTCACAGTGTGGGAACCTAATAGACAGGAAAGACTATCTTAAAACATGATGAAAACAAAAGAAACCATCATAATAAAGAGTCCTTCAAAAATACTGAAGTCTCAAAAATCTAACCATGTTAAACATTTACAAGCACATACTTGAAAAAAAGTTTAATGCCACAATTCAAGCCCTTTAAATTTATACATAGACACTTCAGTACAAACAGCCTTGGCTTGGTAGACACCCTATCCACATTTTCTTTTATCCCATTTTAGCTATTTTTCTCCTTCAGCCAATTTAGAGGCAGAGAGGGAGAAGCAAAATGACCAGCCCTCCAATTCTCCATCACCCCAACAAAGGAAGCATTTTGTATTTTTTCAATTGCCCACAATCAGCAGACCAACTAGATGCCATGACCCACCCCTCCAGAAAGCTATAGCCATTTACTCCTCTTCTTGTTTTATACAATTTCAGGATCAATTAAATAATGTAGTGTAGCTACTATGCTACAAGTTCCGGTTTGAGACCAGTATCTGCTTTGTACCATGTGGAACAGGCAAACACAGGTTATACTGCCAGTGCTGTGTTGTTCTAAGACATGCAAAGTACATCTCATTTGCTTCACACTATTGCAGCCAGTTAAAAAAAAATTACAAGTGAAAGAAAACGATTAAAAAAAGAATTAATTAAGCATTGTGGGGACCACATTGAGACCAACTCTTGAAAGTGGTCTTGCTAATGTTGGCGTAATTGAGGTCAGTCAAGAACCACAACCCTACATTTTCCAGCTAGCAAAAAAAAACTAATGCTAAAAGCACAATATAATCAAGGTGGAATAGGGTATGGCATTTACCGGAAAATAAACTCAGTCTCCACTGCTGAAATTATTAGACAAATAACTGACAACTGAACTGCAGCCTCTCTAAAACCAGACAAATGGCAGCTTGGCTTAAAAATTGGAGAACGGGAACAGTTATTATTTTAATTATTAACCTTCAGGATCAGGCCATTATATAGCATTATCCTGATGCATTCTTTTAATAACAGTGGTGGTCACACAATGCTGTATATCTTCAAGTTGAAATCATAACCAGTGGTAATAGGTTCAGTCTTATATCACACAACCTTAACCTCAGCACTCCAGTTCAGCAAGATCACCAGTCAACAGCAAGAAACCAAACATTTAGCTGAAACAAAAGTGAGTTACAAAGCTATAATCCAAATAAGGGAGTCAGATAATATTCGCAAACTGCACAAGCATGCTCTCGTGGTTTATTTAAGAAAACTTTAGTAAATCTTGTACTTGTCAACAAGAGGAATATCAACATCAAGAAGTGGAATTTTTTCCCACTTTTGCACTGGGGAGTGCTTGATATTAACAGAAAATAAGCAGCAGGGGTTAGATCCAGAATGAAATTCTTTCTAATCTGTCCCAACAGCATGTGTTAACTCCCATTTACAGAACAACATCTCCTACTTGAAAAGGAGGAATTTGCAGGGCTAAGAGCAGCGGAATGGGACTAATTGGATAGCTCTTTCAAAGAGCCGGCACAGACACAATGGGCCGAAAGGCCTCCTTCTTTGCTGCATGAATCTATGATACCACAGCAGTACATTTCCATTTCTGACAGCAGTCAACCTTGTGCCATCTTTAAGACAAAATGCCAATTTCCAGGTTTCATGGGCAGGTTTTGTTGTGGGTTGGATTAAAACTCCCCAAACTCATTTTATTAAAGGCACTTAAGGTATTAAGAGGATGATATGCAAGTGAAATGCCATTTTCAATTTGTTGCATGACCTATTTCCTACTGACACTACCGTGGAACCTTGATTTTCCACTATAATGAAGGGGATCCCCTCCCTGATGGATAACCAAAATTGGCAGTACCCTATACTGGCACAGTGCAGTCCCTCATAGTTTGACAGAGTTTTTTTAGCTTGTGAGTGGCTTATTTACATTATCTAAGCAAGTGCCCTGCATGTACAGATAAAACACACATTTTTCAGTTTTAAAAAAAAAAATTGCTCACAGCCTGATTTCTGCTGGCCTGTTGGACAAGAGCCTGGACTTCTACTCGTCTCCTGACCTGAAGCTAAACAGCAGAGCTATGCAGGTAGTAAATATACCAGGTCCTAGACATCCAGATAAATATTCATCCTGCTAGATCAAGAAACTATAGTTTGTAAAAAATGAATTTAAAAATGCATTATTGTTAGTTTCTGCAAAAGCCCGAACTCCCTTGAAAATGCTTGCAGATAATAGAGCGCAGATAATGAAAGTTCCGCTGTATATCCCCTTTGAACTAATTTTGTTTGAATTAGTTTTGTAACTTATTGCCTACTTTCTTGAGGTATTTTCCCACATGCCTGCAACAGCAGTAATAACAATATTTACATTTCAGAAAAAATTAGTGACTTGTACTTTGGAATAAAAATATAGATAACTGTTTTAACCTCCGTAATTTAAATCCTAAGTATATGACGGAAAAAAATCATCAGGTCAAGGGGCTATTTTGCAAAGGACCAAAACATCATAGATGTGTAAGAACAGTTTAGCTTCACAGTGCCCCTAGATGTCAAGGAGGCAAACTGACGGAGTTGAAGTAAATGAAAGCTCTGCTGATTGGTATTTCACTTCATTACTAATGGTATTTATAAAAGTCATCTTCAAATTATGAAAATTAAAGCTTTTATATTAAAATGGGAAATTCTAAAGGGAAATCATTAAAATGGCATGTTCAAAATATTTTCTATTTTAGGCAGCAGAGCAGTTTTTGCAGCAAGTTTTGGTCATCAAGTCAATGCTTGAATATGCACAAAACTATAAAAATTTCAAAGAGAAACAATGAAAATAGCATATCATTTGCCCAATTTTATAGCATGTATTTTTTCAAAACCATAATTGCAATTTTTTATCATCAATGTTTACATATATAATGTGTTAAAACATATTTAATTCCCACACAATCTATAGTTATGGGGCTCAATTTTGAAATGGTGGCAAGTTGGCAGCGAGGGGGGGTGTGAAGGTGCGCATGGCAAACCCACTTAAACAAAACTTAGCGTTTCTGACGCGATCGCATCGTGATTGATGATGGTTAACGTCCTCTCCGGGTTTCACGTCCGGCAGCCAACCTGATTGACAGGCTGGCTGCCATCAGGAGCTGCAACGTGAGGGATGGGGGAAGAGAAATAGAGAGAGAGTGAGACGTTATCCGGTGCCGGACGGAAGATCGGGGGGGGGGAAAGAGAGAAAGCGGGAAAGATCGGGGGGGATATCAGGGAGGTGAAGAGGGGGACATTGGGGAGAGATCGGAGCAGGGTGGAGAGGTAGGCTGGTTTCATCAGGCGTGAATCAGAAGCAGTGGGCAAGCCGCCCAGGTAAGTTAAAAATCGTTCTGATCACGTGATCTGTCGCAAGTAAAGTGCCTTAAGTAGCTCAATGAGGTACATTTGGCTCTTTAACTATCATCGCACTGGCTTTAATTGCTGGCGGGACTTCCGGTTTCGGGACACCCGCGTGCACACAGGTGCGACCGCGAGGAACTCTTAAGTTGGCGGGTTGGAGCCGGCTTCCAAACCCGAATGGGATTTCAGCAATTTTCGGAGCCCCGCCGCCCCCAACGCACCCGCAATTTCCCTGTAAAATTGAGCCCGTGATTTTAAAACTTCATGCATTAGTTGTAGGCAATGGAAATGTTTTATTAAGATTGGAAAACTAATACATTTTTCATGAGATATTTACTCAGATTAAATGAAGTCTGCAGAGCAAAACAAAAGTAAGCTGCAGAACTAAAATAGCATACATCACTTTGTACAATGCATTGATGAAAACAGAAAACTTTTATCTTGTATTAAAATGGTGTGTGGAGTAAAAATATCTCCAATGTCTTCAAAAAGCCACGTTTCTTATTTGGTCATTTTCCATTGAACAAATCAGATGTGAAAAAAAAAAATCTGAGTTCTCAAAAGAAAACAGATTATAAAAGTGTCAACATTTACATGTCATGTCTATAGGTGGTGCTGTGAAAGGGTTTGCCAATGTAAAATGTCACATAACACCAGCTACTAAAACAACAGCAGCTCTAAGTAGCACATTGAGAGCTAACAGCAAAAATTGGTAGCGTCTGCATGTAGTTACAGGCTCTAGCCAAATATTGCTGTGGAGCAGCCTAAATTTTTGAACCTTCGTTTTCTTAGCCAACAGCCACGTTGCTTTGGATAAGTAAAGGAGGAATTATCAAACTGCATAAGTAATTGTAAAACTTTTAGAAACTTCTTTTGGCCCTATACAGTTCTCCTTGTTGTCATACCACTTGACCCCACAGTTTGCATTTTGTAAGAGATGATCCACCTCCTGCCCAATATTTAATTGAAGGAAATTTCTGCTCATCCCAGCCAATGCTGTCTTTCTTCCCAATGAACAGCATTTCAGTAAGTTCCTACCCTCTCCCTAAGAGCATCCATCTAGCCACCTGCTTCAGCCACTGTCCACATTTTCCCAATGACTTGCTCCCCTCTTGTAACCGAGCAGCACCAGCCCTGTCCCCACTCCGATATCCCCAGCAGCATTTTGGTACTCTCCTTAAATACTCTACTCAGATGAGCAATCAACCACAGCCCAAGCTCCCACCCTGTTCGCAACTGAACAGATAAATCCTTGTTGGCCTACTGCCCTTCCCTCCTCAAGCATCAAAATGGGTTCTGCGAAACTGTTCTCTTCATCATTTACAATCCAAACATCCTCCACTCCTTCCTCTCTCCTTCCTGCCTTCCATCCTCCTCATCCTCTCCCTTTACCATCCACCTCCCCATATCTTTCCTCTCCTCCCTCCTTCTCCCCATCCACATTCCCCTACCCATTGCCCACTCCCTTCCACCCTGCCTCCTCTTAATTCCCATTCTTCCCCCCCCCCCCCCATCTTCCATCTACCTCTCCCTGCATCCTCATCCACCTCCTGCTCTTACCCAAAACCATCACTCTCCCACCCCATCCTCCTTCTCTCTCTTTTCCCTTCTGCCTATCCCTCTTCTCCTTCCCCTTTTCTTTCTCCCCTTCTCCGCTCCTTTCCTCAACCCTCCCCATCTGCTTCCTCCCAGGTCCAGTTATCTCTCTGCCAGCTTAGTCATCGGAAAACGATAAAATACATGGTCCATCACTTTTGTCACAACTATATTACATGCAAGCAATGCAATGACCCCTTTCAATGTAATTTGCATCATGTTACAGAATTAGGCAAACGCAGGAAAAAGACTTTCCATAATATGTTTTCAAAATTTTACACTTTTTTTCCCACTTTAACTAACTGGCTCAATTGGCACTTCAAATTGCCAGCCAATTTATATAACCATCATTACACTGGAGGTATTTTTCATTTGGTGCCCATTTTATTCCATCTTTACAGAACTCTTACATCTAACAATTCGATGATGGCGCTTTAACAGACTAAATCCTTACAGGATTTTTTTCAGAAAAAACACAATAGACAATCTCAATGAAATTCTAATGTATGTTTTCAAGATTTAATTTTGTCCGGTGTTGAACCATAGTCATTATGTGCTAGTTAACTTAATTTACCAACACTTTATTAAACAAATTCAGTCATTCCATTTCCTGTAGAATATTTAAGACTCGTATTAGGTCACATCATGCTCATTAGTCTATTAAAACCAGATTTTTTTTCCTTTGTTCATTCTAGGATAGATTTCTACTTCTTCATTGGGAGATAAGATTTCTGCAAAACATTAATTATTCTTCACTGGTTAATTAATAACATTTTCAGTAGTGGTATGATCCAGGGCAGTCCTCAGTTCCCTAACCACCCCTCTGTAGTGTTTTCCCACATCAAGGAAGCCACGTTTCATTTGCAGCCATTCAAAAGCTCAGCCGATCATGAGCCAGCTGCAGTCTATTACCGAAAGGCCCTAATATAGCCATCATCACCAATTCAAAGCAGATAATAAAGATCTGACACATTTATTATTATTAATTAACAGTTTTCAAAGATGGAATTAAATCAATATGCTGCTCTGATATCATTTTAACTAGTTACGCAAATCAAACATTTAGAGGCCATGAACAGATATAAATGCCATTCAGAATTCAGTTCTCACTTATTATTTTAATATCCGAGCTTTTGGCTTGAATGGAAAATGGACCTAATGCTCACTTAATTACAGCAAGGCAAAAAAAAAGCTTGGAAAATTAAAGTTGAAACAGTTCACTAGTTAGCAAGTAAAAGGAATAACTTAGCAGAAATGACAGACAATGTGATAATAATATGAAAAACTCTGTTTTGCATAATGTTCTAGTACATTAAGTTAAAAAACAAAAGCTCATTACCACACGTTAAAAAGGCCTTCTACCAACACCTATTACCTGTTAAGGGATTTATGAAATAAGAAAATTACACATGTAATCCTTCATTTCAAATAAGCAACACACAGTCATATACTTCCTTTGCCTTCTTCAGTGAAAAGCATTGTAGAATTAATGGTTAATTCCTGGTAATTTTTTTTACCCTCATGACTCCCGGTAGATCATCATTAGCCCTGCTTTACCACGGAAGCAGCAATATGATCCTCTCCTGACAAGAAATACCAGTGTAATTTATTGCATTATTACTCCTCTGAACTGAAAGCAATTAATTACCTACACCAGGATGCAGAATTGAAAATTCATCAGAGAAAAGGAATGAAAAATGTACCCTCTCTGTAAAAATAATAGGTACTTAATGGCTTTTGTTTGCTATGTAATCTGAAGCATCCAATAAACAATTGCAAGGTGTCTATCTGCTATAGTTTTTTCTTTAAATTTAAGATAAGCACAACCAAAATAAATTAAACAAGTACAAGCAATGAGACAACTAATTGACTAGCCCATTTATAACTGGAAAACAAGAGTACAACATTACAATTGTCACCTAAGCCCCTTTACTTAAGAATAAATCTACTGTCATGCACATAAGAAAATCAGAAACCCAGCTTAATTCATTGCATTTATTTTTGTATTATAGAATTACTGACATTTGTATGATTCAGTAATTGTTGTTTCTATGAAGTTATTGAAGTAATTTTGTTATGTATAATCCCGATCAATTTCTCCTCTCAAGGGCACAGTTGAAAAGTGATATTTGAAAACAGCTCCTGATAGATTGCATAGTTAGATGGGGCTGAGACAAACAACCTAATCCAACACAAATTAGTTCAGCTGCCAGTGATAGTTTTATACTGTACAACAATGTAAATTACATTGTCAAAATCAGTCGCCTTCTTGCCTGCTATGCAGCTAACAAGAAACCATTTTGCCTGATTAGTATTCATCATTTTTTTCCCCAATCTGCTAGCCACCTATTTCAAAAGGTACTACCTTGTTAATAAAACAGCTAGCAAAGGGGGAGGGGCTAAAAGGAATGTCACACGGTAAATAAAAAAATCAAGTTGAAGGCCTCATGTCATCCTTTGGGTCGTAAGGGGACCATTTTGTGTCACAGTAACAACTAACAAGCTGTTTCTAAACAACAGCACCTTTTTAAAAAATAGCAGGTGTGCTAGATTTTCATTTATCCAGCTGCAGTAGGTAAGCGAAAACAGTCTTTTTTGAGCAAAAATATTTCAGATCAAAGCCCACCCCCACCCCTCGCAGTGTTGCTTGGCCCCAGACTCTCCCATGTTACAAAACCTCTGGACCCCCATCCTAGACCATGCTCCCCTTTCTGCTACAAAGGTCCAAGTGCCTCCCCAATGCTGCTCAAGACAAGATACCTATTTCAAATTTGGTGCATTTTGTGCACCATCTTGCTGCATATCCTGGGCTTTAAGAGAGAAAATATTAAGTGGATAGGTCAACATACATTCAATAATAAAGCTCACTGTTTTATAGTTTAGACAGAAAGATAGAATCATAGAATTTGATCCCTAAAAGCACTGGTAAAATTCCCAGATTACCTGGTAAAAATCCAAGAATACCATGCAATAAAAACATAATTTGGCTTATTCAATCACCTAAACCAGTGACCCTGATATTACAGTATGCCTGTTTCACAAAGTATTCACAATGGGAATGGGGATCCTGAGGTTGGCAGAACTTCAAGGGGTAGTAAGACGTTGTGAGGCACAAGGGAGAGTTCTGGGATTTAGCAGAATTATAGTGGAGATTTTAATATATGACACATGGTATAACATCCCTGTAGTTATTGTTATTAAACAGCATATCCTCTGATTCATGGTGACCAACGCTATGGGAGATAGAGCCAACTGCTTGCGCACACGTACACACCAGTACCAGCTCAGGAAAACGTATTGCACCTCAAAGGCAGCTAAAATCAAATGCCCCTCTATTACATGTATTTTCTAATATAATTTCACTAAATCAATACCATGCATTGTATATTTGAAGGCAGGGCATCTTAACCTACACAATGTTAGAGTAGACAATAATTTCAACATGGTAAGTATACGATACTTTTCTTTTAAAAACCATCTAGAATCTGCTTCTTACAATTTGTAGATGCAACACAAATTTTGTAATCATGTATTCGTGCAAATGTCACAATAAGTTTAAATGTGTGCATGTGACTCCTGCAGCCGCCATAGTGCCATATATCTTTATTAGTTTCACTGGTCATTGCAGTGACCAGTTGTTTATTCTCATTACTCGAGTCTAAATGTACGACTTGGAACATATTGCAATCACAACTAAAAATGCATGATTTTTCAACAAACCGAAAAGGAGCTGCCACTTGCATGGGATGGCTTTGAAACAGATGGGAGAACTGCAAATACTTGATCGAGAAAAACATTTTAGGGACAGGTTTGGGAAGAAAAGAGAGAGAAACCAACAGGGAAAAGCAAAACAATATAAGCCACAATTTGAGGAAGGCACCAAAAATAAAATAGAAGTTATTGTTTGTAATACTATTCATTGATATGTAACCATAAATGAACAAGAACAAAAATAAGCTTTTTGGGGGAAGAAAAAAGAGAAAACAAAACAGCAAGTAAGGAAAACAGCACAGGGCCTATTTTAGATGAACGCAATGTAAAAGCTGGCTTTTTGATGGCACTGTGCAGACAAGGCAACTCTGAAAACGCTAATAGCCATGATTAATGAGAATGGGCTAGAGGAGAGCTGGGACACAGCCGACACATATATCATTCCTTCCTATCAGCTTCTCCTACTCCCTGCCTCTTTCTACAACCAACAAGACACCAAGGTACTTTAAAATAAAAAAGGACACTCTATTTTGGCTACTCTATACTGGTGTAAAAAAATTACACAAAATCTGACAAGAGTGGTCAAAGGAACAAGAAAACAAAGTGTAAGATAATTGAGTGACATTCAAGGGAATATGCACAGGCTGTAATCATTCAAGTTTTCAGCAACTTGACTCTTCACATGCTGAAGCCACATTTTCAAGGTCTTATCTGCCATATGGTTCCCTGTTTGGATGATTTATTAGGTGCGGAAAGTGCACTGATAAATTTTACTGCATTTCCCTGCATAGGCAACCTACGGTGTCAATAACGAAGCTCAGAACGCTTTAATGAAAACTGTAAGCACCAAAGGGTAACCATTTATTTATGAGTAGCTATAATATTACTGGTGCAAAATTTATCTTCCCTTCTCACGCACACTGCAGAAACCAAATCTGGTCAGTGAGAGGAAGAACATATCCATATGTCAGCTACAAAGTAACACCGCCTCTCTTTGCACTGTAGCTAAGCATTATGGATACTTGGACCAGATTACAATATTTAGAATTTGTACAGAAACCAGCAGGTGCTGCCTGTCAAACTGTTAAATAAAAAAAACACTTGTGTTAGGTACCTTCATTGTTTCCTTTTTAAAAATAACTTTGATTTGAATAAATTATGGAATTTGCTCTCCGATTTACAGACATTGAACAGCAGTAACATTGATTATTTAGTGAAATGTACCGTTGTGGGAAACCAAACAGAATTTTGGCTGAAAACCTCGCTTATGCCACATAATTGCTTATTTCACATAAACGTGCACTGCAAAACCTCACTTGTGAGAGACTCCCATGAAAACGATTCTATGAAGGGACTTAAGCAAATTTAACATTTTAATATCTCTGGGTCTCTTATGAAGAAAATTACTTAAATTAGAAATGAACTATGTAGATTTAAGCCAAAATGTTAAATTGTACCAAATGTTTTTTAAATTCCTGTCACAGGATGCAATTTACATTTATGAAAACTTTTTAAAAATTACAATGCAATCAAACAGTGCAATAAAGATCATTCTGTAACAGTGCCAACAGAAACTGCAGCCACACTTGTGGTTATAGTGAATAACATGTCAGACATAAAGTTCCTACCATGTAGAAACAGGTTACAAAAAGATTAATTTCATCAAGATTTCAACATGAACTTGAGGAAACCTGCCAAGTACTTATCCAGCATGTACGCAACTTGCAAAGCTTGCAACATGTGGCTCATAAAGTGATCTTTCACCTTGTTCAATCTACAAGTGGCACTCAGGTCCATTTGAGTGAGGTCCAGTTCCCATCAACCTTGTCAGTCTAGTACCCTCAGCCTGACCCTTTCTCACAGCTCCCTGGAGAACAATGGGAACAGTTTTATAGACAAAATTTACTAGAAAAGGCCGAAGCCTCTGTCATAGACATTTAATAAGTCTATTTTATGGTCAGTAATAAGTGAGCATTTCAGCAATTCAATTTGACAACTGTATGTTTTATTTGAGCTTCTCACAAGAAATGGTCAGTTTGTTATTGATACAATTTTTCAAAAGTATTGACTTAAATCACTCTTATTGGTAGGTTGCAATTCAACATCTCCAAACAAAAAATATGGATATACTCTTCAATCGTGATCAAATTGCAGCCAGGGAATGTATATCCGAAAGCAGCAATATCATAACTACAAGAAATATTTCATACATACAGTTCTTCAATTTGGTTTCGGACATATTATACGTATTCAAATAGCTTTGTTACTAGCAGTAGCAGTGTAGTTGATTCACGAACGGAGTTTTAATGTTTGCTGCCAATCAATCTTTTTGGAAAGTGAAGTGACGCATTATAAGATATTGAAAAGTTGAAAAAAATGTCATGCAATCTTTTTAAAGTGCCCATTTTTTTTTTTAAAAAGTGAAATTTATGATTTTTGTACTGTAGTAATTTCTCTCTCATTTATTTCTACTCAATAGTGTAGCTGGTCATGAAGACAAACATTCTGAATGGGAAAATTGAAGAAACCACTATTTTCCCCAGAGATTAAGCACACTACCTTGCTTATAAAATCAGTAGAAAGAGACAGGGAGAATTACATTCTAACTCTCCATCTCAACTACTGTTTCCATAGAGTGGCTTAATTACATTTTTTCTTCATTGATCAGGTCATTTTTTTAAAGAGAAAAAAGGAACTGCTTACAGATACCTCTTTAATTGTATTCACAATGATAGCAAACAAAAAATCCTTAAAAGTGCACATGAATAAGCAAGATATATTATTTTCTAATACAAATATATCACACCAGTGAAGCTGTATTTCTATTGTTCTTTTATAATGAACAGTAACTCATCAATGCCAAAGTGAATGATGCAAGTCTTTCTCATAAAAAAACAATAGGAATGCACCCATTCTATTTACTTCATGGGTATTTGGGAGTTCAGCCCCATGTATAGAATTGAACAAAACTACACTCTGGACTGCATTATCATACCGAGAGGTTTGAATGCAAGTCACATGAGATATCAGCATAACACACCATACCACACCCAACTGTGCTAGCTATAACTCTTCAGATTGAAAAATGTGTTAAAATTGAGAATTCTGCTTGCATCAGTTGTAGCTAGATGATATTTCAGTCAATAATTACAATCAATAATTTATTTCCAGTCAGAGCCTAAAAATTGCTTACAAAAGTGAGAGTGGATTGTGTGGATTAGCACATCATCCTTTTACCTCTAGGAGCTGGTTTCAAGTCAAGCTAAGATAGTGGAGATGAACATTCCCCTCATCCTACTAGCTATTTATGGTGCTTGGAAATTATTTTGGATAATCTCAAGTCCATTCCTAGTGGATTTTATCCACAACACAAAAATGCCTACAATATAGTACTAATTTGGCACTCTCATAAGAGAAGAAAGATGATGCAGGAAATAAATCACAATGTGTGCTTCAACCTCAGTGGATGATTCACCAGTGCACTTGAGGCTCTTGCATAAGGTATAAAGAGGAAAGGTATACCATTCTTCAGTGTCTCAACCACAATTTGATGAGCAGTTTTGTTTTATTGAAGGAAAATAAAAGCAAAAGGTATTTTGAAATTATCTCATTTTCTAAAACATCTGAATTGAAAATGTTCAAGATTTGTCATAAAAATCAAACAGACCCATATATTATAAATATGGCATAGTTTTGACTATATCTTAAAACTCTTGGATATTGTGCACACTCTCCATAAGTGTCATGCTTACTTCATGTCACACTTCATTGATAACACCTTTATTAAACAGTGTATCTTCCAACTTATTGTAAGCAGTGCCATGGGAGTTCTGATAGTATGTATAAATATCTACATAAAAGATCTTTTTTTTTTACTGTTGCCTGCCAAGTTATTCGAACAGAGCAATGGTCAATAGTGAGTCTTGTTAGGTGGTGATAGAACAAAAACCATTTAAAAAAAATTTCATCCAAGGCTATGTTTACATAATATTGGCTGTAATTTCTGGGCCATTATGGGAAAACATTCCACCTCAGGTTACATACATGACCTTGAGTGTTTAATCTCACCAGTTGGCTACAAAACAATCTGTACTATTCTGTGAATTTTACATCTACAGGTTACTTCTAAATACAAACAATATTTGTTTAATATACTTTACATAAGGAATTTTTGTACACTGCAGCTTCTCAAGGACTTCAATTTTTTCTTGTAAACGGTTGCCCTGCTTATGCATGCCTGACTGATTTGAAGAAGGCAGCCAAATAAACACCATTGCACTAACACCTGTCAGGTTACATCTTTGTACGAACTACTTATTTGGTTTCATCCAAACACAGACCACTCTTAGGCATGTATTGGCACAGCAGTCATGCACCACATATGTAGGTACCTGCGCAGGCATGCTGGCATTCCAAGTTCTAGAGGAAACCAGAGCAACCAATGTGTACAGCCCATATTACCCAGCTTCACATAGATTAAATCTTGGTTAATCGATGGACTCGAGGAGCTGGATTTGAGTCCGTAAGCAGATCTTAGTCAATTTTAATTGTGTGCTGAAACAGGCTTTAGGTGAACTAATATTGTGCTGCTCTTCTACAGATCCATCTTCTGGAGAGAACTCCATGAAGATCATGCAACAAAATTAGCTCACAATTCAATCACTTTAGTATAATTTTTGCACCAAGCTTACCATATAGGAGCAAATTCATGCAAGCACATGCACATAAAATAAAATCAGAATAGACAGCGAAGTGCTGCTGAACTAAGATTTCTTCAGTTACTGAGACTGGCCAGATGGACTACAATTGTCTTTTCCAGTCATGGACATTTCGACATAAAGATCTCAATGACAATCAATATTTCAAATATATTTACAAATAAGAAGAACATTGTTTGTAGAAATTTTTTTTAAATGGATTTTGTTCTATCACCACCTAACAAGACTCACTATTGACCATTGCTCTGTTCGAATAACTGTGGAAAGAATTAGAACAAGCTACATGTATTTAGGGTGTGAAAAATATATGTGCCAACAGATGAAATACAGGGACGTCAAAGTAAACATTCTTTAAACTGCAATAAATTAAGATTCTGTTTCAGTGCAATCCTATAAAACACGTACTTATAGTTACCAGTGAGGTCAACATTTGAAAGAAACACGTGGAATAAACAATTCAACATCATTTACCTTTCTAACATGCAGGACAAAATGGCAAACTTTGATCCTCAGGCTGCACCTTCTTAAATCTGACCGCATGATCAATTATTTCATGCTTAAGTCGTCAAATTCTGATAGCTGTTTCAGCTTTCAACTCAAATGATTCCATACCAGTGGGAAGAATGGGATGGTTCTGCACACAGACAACAATATCGCTCCTTGGTCAACTTGTAGGGAAGCTTGAACCCGCTTCAATAATACTGAAAAAAAAATCTGCTTCGTCGATTTCTCCCCATCCTACCTGCTCCACGTACACAAATTTAATGTTATAGTGCATTGATGGTACAAGTTTAGCGTCAGTATGAAGTGGTATTAGCTTTATCCTGACACTAAAACCATAGGGGATAATTTTAACTTCAGGCAATGGTGTAAAATGAGCGATATCAAATTGACCGCTCACTATACACCACGCTCAATTTTTCTTCCCATTGACTTGCGGCAAACTCGTTATCACCCATTGTACACCATCGCCCAATTAAAATTACCCCCGTGGAGTGTAAATCAGGTGTGAAAGCCCGAATCAACTCCAAGTTGTTTCAGACTCCCTTCTCCAGGGAGTTTCACACCATTGCATTTTGATGACAAAGCAGACCTTACCACTTGATTCTGGCTGCATTTACATTGTAACTGCAACACTGGCATAAAGTGAATCCACATTGTGGTGTAAATGCACCTTTAGTTAAGACTTGGATTTGAATTCAGGTCTCCTTGTTGAACATCTAAGGTTGCAGCTAAGACATAAACTTAGTTACAATCAAGTATTAATTACAGCAACTTTGGCAAGAAAAACAATGCAACTCTTCGAGTTAGTATTACACTACTGCACTTTCAGTATCCTAGCTTTATATAAATCACTGAAATGTGTAATGTGAATGATCAAATAAGTCAAACAGCAATCCAATGGGCAGCAGTCTCTCAAAATATGCTATGGTACCATTACCATATCTCAAAGCAACAAAAATTAAATCTGAACAAATAGTCATTAACTGCTATTAAAGAGCTTGACAATGAAGTTAATGCCAGGCTCATTCTATTCTTCTTCAGTGAAATGGCTTTTACAGACAAAGCCATTATAGCAGTAGGCTTATGAAAAATTATTTTATTTAAATGAGTATATTCATTAAAATGAATGCACTGGAATGTTTTTTTTAAAACTATTTACTTGGCATTAAGGTCAATCAGTTCAATGCAATTAAATTTGTTTATGCCAATTGTTTTCACAAATATTTGTTATTAACATATACAATACTCTTTACATCCTTGTATAAGATAGTCACTAATAATTCCAATAGGGAATTCAGGAGAAATTTCTTTAACCCAAAAAGAGTGGTAAGAATGTGGAACGTGCTACCTCAAGGAGTAATTGAGGCAAATAGCACAGATGCATTTAAAGGGAAACTAGATAAGCATACAAGGGAGAAATGATAGGATTAATTGAAGTAGGGAGGGAGGAGGCTCGTATGGAGCATAAATGCTGGCATAGACCAGTTGGGCCGAATGGCCATTTTCTGTGCTAACTCGTAGATTTGTCTATGACAGAAATGCATTTTAATACAAAGGCTTCCACACATTTCAAGAGATCAGGTTTAATGTACATAGAATCATAGAATGGTTACAGCATGGAAGGAGGCCATTCGACCTGTCAAATCTGTGCCGACTCTCTGCAAGAGCAGTCCAGCTAGTCCCACTCCCCCACCCATTCCCCATAGCCCTGCAAATTTTTTCCCTTCAAGTGCTTATCCAATTCCCTTATGAAAGCCACGATTAAATCTGCCTCCACCATTCCCTCAGGCAGTGCATTCCAGATCTTAGCCACTCGCTGTGTAAAAAAAGTTTTTCCTCATGTTACCTTTCGTTCTTTTGCCAATCACCTTAAATCTATGTCCTGTGATTCTTGACCCTTCCGCCAATGGGAACAGTTTCTCTATCTACTCTGTCTCTTCCCTTCATGATTTTGAATACCTCTTTCAAATTTCCTCTCAACCTTCTCTGCTCTAAGGAGAACAACCCCAGCTTCTCCAGTCTATCCACATAACTGAAGTCCTTCATCCCGGGAACCATTCTAACAAATCTCTTCTGCACCTTCTCTAAAGCCTTCACATCCTTCCAAAAGTGCGGTGCCCAGAACTGGACACAATATCCAGTTATTGCCGAACCAGCATTTTATAAACGGTTCATCATAACGTCCTTGCTTTTGCACTCTGTGCCTCTATTTATAAAGCCCAGGATCCAGTGTGCTTTTACAACCGCTTTCTCAACCTGCCCTGCCACCTTCGAAGATTTGTGCATGTATAATCCCAGATCTCTCTGTTCCTGCACCCCTTTTAGAATTGTACCCTTTAGTTTATATTGCCTCTCCTTGATCGTCCTACCAAAATGTATCAATTCGCACTTTTCTGCGTTAAATTTCATCTGCCATGTGTCCGTCCATTCCACCAGCCTGTCTGTGTCCTCTTGAACTCTTAGCACTATCCTCCTCACCGTTTACTACACTTCCAAATTTTGAGTCATCTGCAAATTTTGAAATTGTGCCTTGTAAACCCAAGTCCAAGTCATTAATATAGATATCAAGAAAAGCAGTGGTCCTAGGGAACACCGCTATTTACCTCCCTCCAGTCTGAAAAACAACTGTTCACCACTACTCTTTGTTTCCTGTCACTTATCCAATATCCATGCTGCCACTGCCCCTTTTAACCTTGATGACTTTGGTAGGAAAAACAGAAATGCAGAGTATTTTTTAAATGGTTAGAGATTGGGAAATGTTGATGTTCAAAATGAACTGGGTGTCCTTGTACATGAGTCACTGAACGCTAACACGCAGGTGCAGCAAGCAATTAGGAAGGCAAATGGTAGGTTGGTCTTTACTACAAGAGGGTGAGTACAGGAGTAAAGATGTCTTACTGCAATTATATAGGGCTTTGGTGAGAGTGTTGTGTACAATTTGTTTCCTTACTTAAGAAAGGATACACTTGAAATAGAGGGAGTGCAATGAAGGTTCACCAGACTGATTCCTGGGATGGCAGGATTGTCTTATGAGGACAGATTGAGTAGACTAGGCCTGTATTCTCTGGAGTTTAGAAGAATGAGAGGTGATCTCATTGAAACATACAAAATTCTTACAGGGCTCAACAGGGTAGATGCAGGGAGGATGTTTCCCCTGGCTGGGGAGTCTAGAACGAGGGGCCACAGTCTCAGAATAAGGGGTAGGGCATTTAGGACTGAGATGAGGAGAAATTTCTTCACTCAGAGGGTGGTGAATCTTTGGCATTCTCTACTCCAGAGGGCTGTGGAGGCTCAGTCATTGAGTACATTCAAAACAGAGATCGATAGATTTCTAGATATTAAAGGCATCAAGGGATATGGGGATAGTGCAGGAAAATGGCGTTGCGGTAGAAGATCAGCCATGATCTTGTTGAATGGTGGAGCAGGCTCGAGGGGCTGGATGGCCGACTCCTGCTCTTATTTCTTATATTCTTATGTAAGCCTATTATGGGGCACTTCATCAAACGCTTTTTGGAAGTCCATATACACCACATCAACGGCATTGCCCTCATCGACCCTCTCTGTTACCTCATCAAAAAACTCAATCAAGTTAGTTAAACACAATTTGCCTTTAACAAACTCGTGCTGACTTTCCTTAATTAATCCCCACTTCTCCAAGTGACTGTTAACTTTCTCCCGGATTATCGTTTCTAAAAGTTTCCCCACCACTAAGTTTAAACTGACTGACCTGTAGTTGCTGGCTTTATCCTTCCTCCCTTTTTTGAACAAGTGTGTAACATTTCCAATTCTCCAGTCCTCTGGCACCTCCCCCATATCTAAGGATGATTGGAAGATTATGGCCAGTATCTCCACAATTTCCATCCTTACTTCCCTCAGCAACCTAGGATGCATCCTATCCGGACCAAGTGACTTATCTATTTTAAGTACAGCCAGCCTTTCTAATACCTCCTCTATCAATTTTTAGCCCATCCAGTATCTCAACTACCTCCTCCTTCATTGTGACTTTGGCAGCATCTGCTTCCTTGGTAAAGACAGATGCAAAGTAATTATTTAGTACCTCAGCCATGCCCTCTGCCTCCATGTGTAGATCTTCTTTTTGGTCCCTAATCAGTCCCACCCCTCCTCTTACTACCCGTTTACTGTTTGTATGCCTATAGAAGACTTTTGGATTCCCTTTTATGTTAGCCGCCAGTCTATTCTCATACTCTCTCTTTGCCCCTCTTATTTCTTTTCTCACTTCCCCTCTGAACTTTCTATATTCAGCCTGGTTCTCACTTGTATTATCAACCTGACATCTGTCATACGCCACTTTTTTCTGCTTCATCTTGCTCTCTATCTCTTTCGTCATCAAGGAGATCTGGCTTTAATTGCCCTACCTTTCCCCGTTGTGGGAATGTACCTAGACTGTATCTGAATCTTCACTTCTTTAAATGCCGCCCATTGTTCAATTACAGTTTTGCCTGCCAATCTTTGATTCCAATTTACCCGGGCCAGATCAGTTCTCATCCCACTGAAATTGGCCCTCCTCCAATTGAATGTTTTTACTCTAGATTGCTCCTTGTCCTTTTCCATAGCTAATCTAAACCTTATGATGCTATGATCACTGTTCCCTAAATGTTCCCCAACTGACACTTGCTCCACTTGGCCCACTTCATTCCCCAGAACCAAATCCAGCAATGCCTCCTTCCTCTTTGGGCCAGAAACGTACTGGTCAAGAAAGTTCTCCTGAACATACTTCAAAAATTCCTCCCCCTCTTTGCCCTTTACACTATCAATATCACAGTCTATATTAGGATAGTTGAAGTCCCCCATTATTATTACTCTATGGCTCTTGCACCTCTCTGTAATTTCCCTGCAAATTTGCTCCTCTATATCCTTCCCACTAGTTGGTGGCATATAGAATACACCCAGTAGTGTAATGGCACCTCTATTGTTTCTGATTGTAATTTCAGTTCCCCTCACCTCTATTTTAGTAGTAATCCACACTCACTCAGTCAAACCCTTCTGATTGAGAGAACTCAACCCTATACCAGATTCATTGGCACTGTTAATATCATTGCTGATTTGCAAGGACACTATAAGGGGCATTTTATCTATTGAGCAGCCAGCCTGCGGAGCAGTGCGACCAGCCATCTGAAACTACGGCGGGGGGCCCAGTCTATTTTGAGGGCCAGGCCTCAGTAACATACACCCGGCGAGCTGCACACCTCGAACGGGTGTCACGCTGCAGCTTGCTAACCAGGCCAGCTTGGAAACTGACCCAACCAGCAGAAACGTAGGTCCCATGGAGATGTGGCGTGATCGTTGGGGGTGAGGGGAGCCCAGGGCGGCAGCGGCTGTCATTATTCTTGTGGAGCATGGAGGACCACGCCTGCTCCTCGAGGACCCGCAAAAATAGTTTAGCACTTCGCTTTTCGGGCCTCCTGCCCGCCAGGTTTTACCGAGTCCAGGTCCACAGAGAATGCTCCACCCACTAGGCTGTTAAAATTGGATCGGGGTCCTACATGTGTCATAGGATCCTGATTTGCATAGATTCATCAGGCTCCCACCAGATTCAGGCAGGTATCTGGGCTGCCTAGCAAAAAGCCCTGAGAAAAATGGCAGCAGAGCAGGAACAGGGAGGTCGACCCCTCGATTTTAACTCCGTTAGTGTCCTGTTTCCATTGAGCAGAGAGAGTTCAAATCCCCCAAAATGTTTCTGCAGCTAGGTGAGCTTTTTGCAATTTTTCCTGTATTTCTTTGGCCCAGAATCGCAATGCTCATTGCTGTGCCAATTACCCAACTTAGACAGAGAAGTCTTTGCTGATGAAACCGCAAGTAGAGACTGAAATTCCACCAGACTGCCAGCATATGTAATATCATTTTGTACTTTGAAACTTCACGTTAAAAAAGCTTGAAAAATTTGATTGCTTTCAGGATAAATTACAAATGAAAATGATCCAAAAACTGTTTCTGTGGCTCTTAAGTCACACTTGCTCTTGCATGGATAACTTGGAAATCATTTTTTAAAAAAGCGAATCAATTGACATTGTTCTAATTGAGCCTCAAAGATTACCACCATACACATCTCCTTGGAACTTTCAATATATGGCACTAACCTATTCAAATACTGAACTTTTTAAAACAGAAACGAAAGGAAACAAATTCAACTGAACAAAAATCTACAATAACAATCGGCACCAATGCCAAACATAGAAAAACTGAAAATAACTGCAAACGCACAAGAAATCATATAGATGACATTTTTTTCTGGTAAGGAAATGAAACATAGTAAATTTAACTTAAATGGCAACATCACCGCTTACCTATGAGCAAGGTCGTTTTATTAGCAAGAGAAGTGGAAGTGACTAATCAGTCATTTTTTGCCCCTCCACTCAAATTCAAAACAGATACTTCAAAAAATATAATTAACATCTATGACAAAAAACAAAGCTGACTAAATAAAACAAACCACTAACAAAACAGTACTCAATACAAGAAAAATGCACTGAAGCAGAAGAAAATGATTCTAAGTGAAAGACCACTTGACAGAAATGGGATAATCTTGTGCATGGATCAAATTTGCTCGAAAGCATTACGTCCTTGTGCAACTTATTCTCACATCAGAAAATCACAATTATGAAAAGGTTACCATCCACTCATCTCCCAGTTCCCAAACTTCTGATTCAAAGTTACTTTTGACAACATTTTATTTTTCCAACCTATGCTAGAACTTTTTAAAAAAAGGAATTACGAAAGCAGATTTCCTGAAACAATTACTGATTCACTTGTATTCAGCTACAACGTTTTTGTGAATGTCTGCATAATGATTTAAGGGGAAACTGCACAAATGAAAATATGGGAAATCCAAATAAATGTGAAAGGTCACCTTCATCTTCGCTACACCCAAGTCTTGCAAATTTGCATACCTGACATCTTGTTCCATAATAATACTGACATTTAAATATGGCTACCAAAGTTTTTGATGGTTCAAGCTTAACATTAATAGACCAATTTTTGTCCTTCTAGCGCCCCAATTTGGGCCTGAGCCAGAGAGTAGAGGATGGGAAATCCAGTGGAAATCAGTTGTACCAAATTTCCGCTGGTTTAAGTCTCCCTTCTAATCAGGCCTGGGACGGGTGCCTGATGTTCCCGTCCAAAGCAAACGGCAGCTTCATTAGGCTATGCAAAAAAGGGTGGAAAAGGCTTGAGAGCATTCTGGACGCAGAGTCTCCACATATCCAGTGAAACCTTGCAGGAACATAGCCTTGGGCAGACCTGCAGGCAGGAAGAACTTTAAGAAGTCCACACATTTTAAAGATGAGTGCATTAGGCCTTTTCAAGGCTTGTAATTCCCCCACCAACTGGCTCATCAACTTTCGTAAGCCATAGTGCCAGTTGCTGTTATTTATCTATTTTGCCCTGAGCTCCCTTTATTGGCACTGTCGGTTTCTTCGAGCTGACATGTCCAGAGGAAAAGTGGATTAGCAGAAGGATGCCAAGCTGCAGGCAACCTTCTGACTGCCAGAGAGGTGCTCTGTGCCCTCCTGTCCGCATTGGAAAGATGAACCTCCACTAATGATGCATTATTTGAAGAGCAGGCAGGGGAGTTCTCCAGGTGTCCTGGCCAAAATTTATCCTTCAACCAAAATCTAAAGCAGATTATCTGGTCATTTATTTTATTGCTGTTTGTGGGAGCTTGCTGTGCACAAATTGGCTGCCGCATTTCCTACATTACAACAGTGACTACACTTTAAAAAAATAAGTACATCATTGGCTGTAAAGCACTTTGGGATGTCCTGTGGTTGTGAAAGGCATTATATAAGCGCAAGTCTTCCTTTCTTTTTTCTGCCTTAAAATTGGTAATCGTCACACTCACATAGCTATTAACAACAAGATCATAGAAGGTTACAGCATGAAAGGAGGCCATTCGGCCCATTGAGTCCACACCGGCTCTATGCATGAGCAATCCAGCTAGTCCCACTCCCCCGCCCTTTCCCCGTAAGCCCTGCACACTTTTTTGTTTCAAGTACTTATCCAGTTCCGTTTTGAAGGCCATGATTGAATTTGCCTCCACCACTCCCTCGGGCAGTGCATTCCAGATCCTAACCACTCGCTGTGTAAAAAAGTTTTTCCTCATATCACTTTTGGTTCTTTTGCCAATCACCTTAAATCTATGCCCTCTAGTTCTTGACCCTTCCGCCCATAGGAACAGTAACAAGGCAGATCCACATGAATTGACATTTTTAATACTTCTGCATTTTTTCCTTCAGGATTTAATTGTTTTATAATTATAATCATTTAAGTAAAGTGTCAAAAGTAGTTAGTGGTGTGAAATACTCTAACTTAAAATCTGAATGTTACCATCAGAACTCCAGTTTCAAAAACACAGTTAATTCTGAAAACCTTGAACATCTTTTTGCTTTTTTCAGTTTGTCATTTTGCAGATTTGTAAACAGTAGATATTTTGCATATTTTTTTTATTTAACAGCAAGTCAAAGTAACTTGATTGTCAAAGAATTTATTATCTGTATTTTAGCACTGGGATCAGCAGCCAGGATCAGAAAGGAGGCTGACTGCCGACTTAGCTCAAAGCTTAAATAAGTACTCAATATCAACATGCTACTTTTAACTGCAAGTATTTCTTCCCTTTTCCTGCAAAGAATCTTTCAAGTTCTCCAACTTTCACCCCTTATCCCTTCCCTCCTGAAGGCAATGACTTATGCGGAGTTACAGTTGCAAGAGTGGGTGAATGTCCTCTAGTACATTGTGCAAGCTCCCATGCTTCACAAAACTTGAGCGGGAAGTGTGAGCAGCCTTTTTTGACTGTGGGTCCATCACAGTTGAGCCTGTTCCTGGCACCCATGAGGTTGCCAAAGAGCTAAAAGAAATAAGGCCCAAACTGATTTTGTCCTCGCTACCCCAGGAGTACTGCATAATCCATGTCCCCTTCCAAAAGGTTGAGATAAACTAATTCCAGAAACGAGTACACACCTGGGATCAAATCCAAGACCTCCCTGTTCTGCATGGCTCACAAACTCAAGTGACTTTAGTCAATGAACCAAACTCAGGGAACTTATATTGGTTCCTGTTAAAAACTGATGTTATTCTTCATCACAACTACACCCACCCCATGTACCTAAAATTTGTTACATATAGCCTTTTTTGAATATACCAGACACTGTAATCACACATGTGCCACCTCATGCGTCTATTTGGGAGGCAGACAGAAAAGCACTCTGGTAAGACAAGGTATGATCGCAAACCAACAAACTGGTTTATTTCACATCAAATACTTGAATGAACAGAATACAGTTTTCACAGTGAGATCTGCCAATTCCCTAGACTGCTTGGTCTATGAAAAACAAAAAAGACACAAACTCTACTGCTGGCCTAGGCAAAAACCCACTTTCAAGCTAGCTGTCTCTCTCTATCACAGACTGCACATGTTCACTTCACCATTCTGGTACATTACACACACAGATAGAGAGTTAGAGATAGAGAGAAAGACAGAAAGACAGAAAGACAGAAAGAAAGAAAGAGAGATCGGGGAGAGAGAGAAATTGAGAGAGATCTGTGCCCAGCCTTACATACCGATATGTGGACAATATGCCTGTTCTGATTTAATTAATCCACAATTGATATTCCTCCAAGAGTGGTTGAAAATAAAAGATGTGGAGATGCCGGTGATGGACTGGGGTTGACAATTGTAAACAATTTTACAACACCAAGTTATAGTCCAGCAATTTTATTTTAAATTCACAAGCTTTCGGAGGCTTCCCCCTTCGTCAGGTGAACGATGTGAAATGAAATCCTCGAAATGAAATCGCATTTATAATTCACAGAACAATGCTTGGTGAGTACAGACAGTTTTTTCAACTGCCCGTTGCCAAGGCAATCAGTGTGCAGACAGACAGGTGTTACCTGCCAGGTCTCACAGAATATACAAATCACCAAAAAAAAAACAACAAACAAAAAAAAAAGAGATAGAGAGGTAGAAACATAGAAAAGACAGCAACTGACCCGTTATATTAAAAACAGATAACATTTGTTCGCTGGTGGGGTAACGTGTAGCGTGACATGAACCCAAGATCCCGGTTGAGGCCGTCCTCATGGGTGCGGAACTTGGCTATCACAAGTTCGAGCAGGACTTCTTCACTGCACAAGACCTCCAACCAACACTATACACCAGATACATTGACGACATTTTCTTTCTATGGACCCACGGCAAGGAATCACTAAAGAGACTACACGATAACATCAACAAGTTCCATCCCACCATCAAGCTCACAATGGACTACTCCTCAGAATCAGTTTCTTTCTTGGACACACGAATCTCCATCAAAGACGGGCACCTCAGCACCTCACTCTACCGCAAGCCCACGGACAACCTCACGATGCTCCACTTTTCCAGCTTCCACCCTAACCACGTCAAAGAGGCCATCCCCTATGGACAGGCCCTGCGAATACACAGGGTCTGCTCAGACGAGGAGGAACGCGATGGACACCTACAGACGCTGAAAGATGCCCTAGTAAGAACGGGATATGACGCTCGACTCATCGATCGACAGTTCCGACGGGCCACAGCAAAAAATCGCATAGACCTCCTCAGGAGACTAACACGGGACGCAACCAACAGAGTACCCTTCGTCGTCCAGTACTTCCCCGGAGCGGAGAAACTACGCCATGTTCTCCGCAGCCTTCAACACGTCATCAATGAGGACAAACACCTCGCTATGGCCATCCCCACACCTCCACTACTCGCCTTTAAACAGCCATCCAACCTCAAACAGACCATCGTTCGCAGCAAATTACCTAGCTTTCAAGAGAACAGCGTCCACGACACCACACAACCCTGCCACGGTAACCTCTGCAAGACATGCCAGATCATCGACACAGATACCACCATCACACGAGAGGACACCACCCACCAGGTGCATGGTTCATACTCCTGTGACTCGGCCAACGTTGTCTACCTCATACGTTGCAGGAAAGGATGCCCCAGAGCATGGTACATTGGCGAGACCATGCAGACGCTGCGACAACGGATGAACGGACACCGCGCAACAATCGCCAAACAGGAGGGTTCCCTCCCAGTCGGGGAACACTTCAGCAGTCATGGACATTCATCCACCGACCTTCGGGTAAGCGTTCTCCAAGGCGGCCTTCGAGACACACGACAACGCAAAATCGTCGAGCAGAAATTGATAGCCAAGTTCCGCACCCATGAGGACGGCCTCAACCGGGATCTTGGGTTCATGTCACGCTACACGTTACCCCACCAGCGAACAAATGTTATCTGTTTTTAATATAACGGGTCAGTTGCTGTCTTTTCTATGTTTCTACCTCTCTATCTCTGTTTTTTTTTTGTTTGTTGTTTTTTTTTTTGGTGATTTGTATATTCTGTGAGACCTGGCAGGTAACACCTGTCTGTCTGCACACTGATTGCCTTGGCAACGGGCAGTTGAAAAAACTGTCTGTACTCACCAAGCATTGTTCTGTGAATTATAAATGCGATTTCATTTCGAGGATTTCATTTCACATCGTTCACCTGACGAAGGGGGAAGCCTCCGAAAGCTTGTGAATTTAAAATAAAATTGCTGGACTATAACTTGGTGTTGTAAAATTGTTTACGAAAATAAAAGAGACAATCTTTACTGATAGTACCCGAGATGCTCCTCAATATGACATGACCATTTTAGCTATTTGACCCCTGAAGTCTTCACATTGTTTCACAGCTATGGTAACATGCAATGTTGAAAATTGTTTGTTTTTATGGCTACGGGTTAATATTGAGTCAAAACTGCATTTAATATTATAAAACAGTATAAACTAACAAAATTTCATTCAGGTAACATAGGTGAAAACCAAAATGCGATAGGATCTCTTGTTGATGAGAATACAGGCGAGATGTTTTGTTGGGTTCTCCTGCACATTTCATATTACAATTCTCAGCAGATTTCAGGATTTCTTATATGAATAGAAATGAAAAGTTAGACGATTCATTAGAATTTTTGTTTTGGGTAAGAGGCAATATAAAATAGCACAGAAGCAATCTACATTCAATATAAAGATTAAGAAATACGGAGCTGATGATGTGACATTTAATATCATGAAACACAATTTGGGTAGAAATTCTGCTGAGTGCTATTTTTAGCAACACGGTTAAGAGACTTGTGAAAAATTCCCATGCGTACTCATTTAAAAATTATTCCACCATTTGAACTGAATAGAATTTTACACAAGCACATTAACCAGTGGTCTAAATATAGCATGCATGATATTTCAGCCCTAATGCATCTAGCTTTAGTTTATGTAGAAACATTTGAAAATTACAGAATGTTGCATAATTTTTATTCAGTGTTATCATCTCGCCATTGACGTTTGTGAACTGTCAATTTGCAATTTTGATTTTATTTCCAAAAAAGCAGTTGATGTTTATCATCTTTAAACTCCATAATTTTACAATTCACACAAATAGCAGACAATGCTGAACTGAATAAAATGATATTGAACATTGTTCTTATGTTAAAATTCTACTGACCAACTAAAATACAGAAAAAGCAATTTTAAAAAAGGCATATCAGGAAATTATGACTAAAATACAGCTACAAAAAAGTCCTTAAGAATTTTGAACATAAAACAATCCAGGAAATACCACCTGAACTTTTTCAATCTATATACATATTTCATGCACTGTGCTCTATGTAAACACAATGAATTCTATTACCAAAACCACTGCTGTACCCATTTCTGTGACATCTCTACTTACCCCACCTTTTAATGTTTGACAAGAAAAGACCATGTTTAGAGCAGATTTGACAAAGGTCATTCGATAACAATCACAAGAATGAAAACACCAAGGTTCAAAAGGGTCAGCTGCAACAACCATCTACAAAGCAATGATTGCTGTCAATGGAAGTGTAGCAAAAAAAATCTTAGCCACAACTTAGCATTAGGAAAAACAATTTGAATGGTCTATAATTCCAGCCTTTAACCAGGTCTATAATTTAAATCATTCTCTTCAAAATAAGATGTTTAAGAGCTATTTACAATTGATCAGTTTTTTTCTTAATAATGTCTTTAAACAGTACAATAATACTTATATAAGATACATGACTAATCTAGTTGCCATTGTTTTGTTTACTAAGATGTAATGCAATTGGTAACAATTGCGCCATAGAGTTGTAGATTATTGCTATGTAGAAAGCATGTAATACTTTAAGATCTGAACTGAGATCTATAGCACCTACAGTGTGTGTTGCAGACATATTCAGGCACATAAACCAACCTGCTGAGAGGTGGGGTTCATACTGGAATGACGCTGGAGGCTCACCAATATAAACAGTCTCCAGGTCTGAGGCCAGAATCTCTTATCCTGACAGGCTTCAAGAATGCCTGGCAACAAGATGCTAACAAGGCAACACTGGTTATGCCTGATGTCACCCTGCTGGTGTCTGCCCAGTCTTTGTACAAGCATTCATTGATATCAGCCAATGGAGCTGCCCTGCTGTGTGGAGCAATGTAAACAGGAGAAACTAGTTCCTCAGCTCAGGTCTGGAGTGAACTATGGCAAGCTCACTTTAAGTAACAATGAATATGCATTATTTAATTCATCACAGTACATATTCATCAATGTAACTGTGTATATTCATTACTGTAACATGAAATGCAATAGAAATATTTAAACTTTACATTTTATATTTCCACAAATATGGATGCCGTTTATCTTAATTCTGTAGACTTTATTCAGCCGGATTATTTATCATTCATGAAAGGAATATTTCATATGGCGTATCAAGAATCAATCTGGTTGGAATTGTTTTCCTACTGTTTTCTACAATCAAGTTGGTTTTGTCGAGAATTTTTAAACCTGAATTTAAAAGGAGCATTGGTTCCACATTTGGCATACCTTCTTTTTGGATTGACAAGAAAATAATGCCAGAAGAACTATGCATCATTTTTATCATGACATTATTTAACTGATGCATTCCAAGGTTAATTATCTTTGCATCATTTGTTTGTAAACAAATGAAAATGTATTGTTAAACACTTCCTCACAAAGAAAGCTTTTCAAAATGAGCACTAATCACGTTAGGAGTTCACTTTCATATAATGATGCTTTAATTAAATAAATGTATTATTAATTACAAATCATTTTAAGTTGTTACACTGTTGTTTATGTTTAGCTTTTGAAATACAGCACAGAATTCCATTATCTTTTCCCTACTTCAGCTATAAAAAGAAATATGATAAAGAAAAGACTCAAGTTACTTTGCCGTGCTAATGAAAGTTAGCAGACTGTCATTGTAAAATCAATAATCTGCCAGAGTTTACTCAGGGAAGAGGCTTGATAGGGTCATCACAATGTCATGGAGATTTCATCATCTGAAGCCCTCTTTAACACATCAATATGAAACTTCAGTGAAGCTTATTTTCTTCTATTATGTCCCTTATTATATTCTATCCCGTTTGAATTTAAACACTCAATTATATCTCACGTGGTTCGTGCTTCAGGGACACATGTACCTGGTTGGAACTACTTGTGATCAGAAGGAGCAACTAAAACAACAAGACAACTCACTTTGTCTTTCCTGCCAACTATTTTAGCTTATTTGCCATGAGTACAAGGTATAATTAATATCATGCTGGAGCCTACATTGTCATTTTTCAAATCATTTCCCTGGAAATGTTCTACACCTCTTAATGGCCCTGCTAATGCTGTAGCTGTCATGTCTTGGACAGCTGCACTTTTACAAGACAAACTCAGCTGTGCCGCAAGCCTCTCTGTAGACTTTTTAGCTCAAAGGCTCTGAGACCACGAGTGCCAGTTGGTAATGGCTATACGGAAACATGGATCTTTGATTAATTTTTTAACTCATGGTAGTGACTGTTGCTCAAGTGTCACCTTCCCACTTTCTTTCCCCAGCTATTTTCTCTGCCTGATAGATGATGGATCAGCCACTGGGCCAGAATGATATGACTAATTAAGGCAGGGATATACAACCCAGATGTGTAGAAAACAGGAAAGTCTGGACAGTGGCCAGGTTGTCTGTTACTTGTGATGTACCCTATGAAATGCAAGCTTAATCCTACATATAAGTAGTCTGAAGCCTCAAGTCTTTCAAGAAAAAAAATTAAAATTTTTCTTCGTCATATCTATTGCAAGCTGAGGACAGTAGCAGTCATCAATACAACAGCATGCTTCCATATAAAAACAACTAGCCCGGAAAAGTGACAAGAACAGGATGCTGTTAAACATGCACAATTCTGTGAACAAAAAATACACTCAAAATTCTTTTCTGCATGATTTGATGCCATTTAAAAGACAATAAACAGCAACTTATATTGTGAACAACATGTCATTTCAGGTTTGCTGTTGCTCAACATCAAGAAAAATCAATGCTTGCTCTACAGGCGGAAAAAGCCCATAGAATTGAGCTCTGTTTCAGATCTGTTTGAACTCATTTTCTCTCTCTGCAGTTGCCCCCTCACACACCCCCTCAGGCATCCCCTCGCAGCAGGCATGACAGCTTGACACATTGACAGCTTGCCGTGAATGACAACTGATTTGTACAAATTTCAAGCCTTATAAATCTACCTGTCACAACAACAGCATAAAAGAGCTTGGACCCAGCAGGTAACTCAGCAAAAGCTTCCCTTGACAGCACTCTCTGAAAGGGAATTGGTTGCCTCCTGCCAAAATTCCAACCATCATTCCCATACAACTTTTGAATAAGATTCAGAGCCCATTTTCTTGCCAACAGGCTATCAATCGTTTTATTCAAAGATTAAAAAGAATGAATTGAAAAATATCCACACCATTTCGTTTTATACCAATATGAAAGTAGCACCACCTGCTATTGCAGGATTACTGCACCATTCTTCTCAACAGTGCTCAGACCGAGTAATTGAGCAGGGCTTTTTTACGGTATTTAAACAATATCCCAGATTGCACTTGTTCTAAGCATCCCTAACCGTACAGTCATTAGCTATCAGTGGCAGGAGAGCTGCTACAGTTTCATAACAGACATTTTATTCCAAAATAAAACCTAAAACAATCTCAGATCTGGACGTTAACTTGAAGCATATGCAATAGGAAATGTATTTTTAAAAAGAGTTCCTTTTAAGATTTTCCACTGATCTCTACTGTAACAACTTAAGTCGATTTTCTGTGATGGCTGTTCCAGCTAGGCTGTTTTTTAAACAACAGGGACTTTCTTCTTTCATTTAATGATTTATACTATGGATATCGATAATTCGAGTTTATTTAACGTAGGCTGAGTTTGATGTGTGAGCAAGCAAATGATCTCTCCAGTTGACAAGAGGTGAGTCTGCAGCAGAGGAAAAAAAATTATACAAAGTTTTCCTCCTCCAAAAGGTTAAACATCACTTCATTGAGGTGCCAAACCCAGTTGCCCATTAAGATGGGTTTTTCATCAGTGAGCTTTGAACTCAAACCAATAGCCACAGAACTATGAAGTAAGCATCTTAAAAACTGGCTCCTTCATTTAAAATCATAGAATGGTTACAGCACAGAAGGAGGCCATTCGGCCCATCGAGCCCATGCCGGTTCTTTGTAAGACCAATCCAGTTAGTCCCATCCCCCCGCTCTTTCCCAGTAGTCCCACAAATTTTTTCCCTTCAAGTATTCATCCAATTGCTTTTTGAAAGCCACGATTGAATCTGCTTCCACCACCCTTTCAGACAGCGCATTACAGATGATCATTACTCACTGCATAAAAAAGTTTTTCCTCATGTCGCCTTTGGTTCTTTTGCCAATCACTTTAATTCTGTGTCCTCTGGTGCGCGACCCTTCCGCTATGGGAAGGGTTTCTCTTCATTTACTTTATCTAAACCCTTCATGATTTTGAACACTTCTATCAAATCTCCTCTTAACCTTCTCTGCTCTAAGGAGAACAACCCCAGCTTCTCCAGTTTATCCATGTAACTGAAGTCCTTCATCCCTGGAACCATTCTAGTAAATCTTTTCTGCACCCTCTCTAAGGCATTCACATCCTTCCTCAAGTGTGGTGCCCAGAATTGGATAATACTCCAGCTGTGGCCAAACCAGTGTTTTATAAAACCAGTGTTTTAAAAACATAACTTCCTTGCTTTAAATGTCATCCTCTGTTTTTGTTTCAGAGCGATTAAGCTGGAACATTTGCTGTTAGGTTGCCATTACACTCCCTATCTGATGTTGGATGTATACCTGTATTGGTGTAAATCCAGCACCAAACCAGCAGTATAATTCCAATTTATCTGGATCGGAGTTCTTATAGGTCAGACACTCAAAAATTAACACCTGGAGAGATGCAATGTAAATTAACTCTGATGAATCCACTCTTGGCTGTAAGTCCAACTTCCCAAACCATTACACTTATGCCAGAAAGTCTGTTGAACACACGTATTCAATTCTTTGCACACTCTGACTATCTCTGAAACACCAAATGCCACTCACTACAAACAAGTATAACATGATGGGTACAAGATTGGCTGCAACATTAAATGCTACCTGATCAACACAGTGTTCATTATGCTGCTGTGTTATAGGTTAACAGGGTTGCAATACCTTAATCACTTTAATTGCAAATGTCAGTGAGGCAGATAAACAACTGTAAACAATTATTGAAAATTATGAAGCTGAAATGTAAATACATTTAGGGTGTAATTAGGGTATAATTGATAACTCAGAGGCAGATACGCTTAATACTATAAGAGATGTTAAAACAATATCATGTTAGTTGAAATCTTTGATCGGATTACAGACATACTCTTTTTTTAAAAAAAAGCACAATATTTTTTTCTAAAGGAGATTCCCATTTCGTACACCACTGGCTGCATACACCTTTGACATACAACTTTCATAAATGTTATCAATGAACAAGATGTGGAGATGCCGGTGATGGACTGGGGTTGACAATTGTAAACAATTTTACAACACCAAGTTATAGTCCAGCAATTTTATTTTAAATTCACAAGCTTTCGGAGATTTTCTCCTTCCTCAGGCAAATGTTTCAAGAGCTCCTTGAAGCCTACGCATTTATACATATTGAACAATACATGGTGTTTACAGACTGTCCCTGCAACTGCCCGTTGCCAAGGCAATCACCGTGTTCAGACAGAGAGGTGTTACCTGCAGAACCCCCGAATACACATTCAACAAAAAAACAAACAGGGAAAAAAAAGAGAAAAAAAAAACACAGAGAGGCAGAAACATCCGGAAGGCAGAGAGAGCCAGCAAATGACCCATTATATTAAAAACAGATAACATTTGTTCGCTGGTGGGGTAACGTGTAGCGTGACATGAACCCAAGATCCCGGTTGAGGCCGTCCTCATGGGTGCGGAACTTGGCTATCAATTTCTGCTCGACGATTTTGCGTTGTCGTGTGTCTCGAAGGCCGCCTTGGAGTACGCTTACCCGAAGGTCGGTGGATGAATGTCCATGACTGCTGAAGTGTTCCCCGACTGGGAGGGAACCCTCCTGTTTGGCGATTGGACACCGCGCAACAATCGCCAAACAGGAGGGTTCCCTCCCAGTCGGGGAACACTTCAGCAGTCATGGACATTCATCCACCGACCTTCGGGTAAGCGTACTCCAAGGCGACCTTCGAGACACACGACAACGCAAAATCGTCGAGCAGAAATTGATAGCCAAGTTCCGCACCCATGAGGACGGCCTCAACCGGGATCTTGGGTTCATGTCACGCTACACGTTACCCCACCAGCGAACAAATGTTATCTGTTTTTAATATAATGGGTCATTTGCTGGCTCTCTCTGCCTTCCGGATGTTTCTGCCTCTCTATATGTTTTTTTTTTCTCTGTTTTTTCCCTGTTTGTTTTTTTGTTGAATGTGTATTCGGGGGTTCTGCAGGTAACACCTCTCTGTCTGAACACGGTGATTGCCTTGGCAACGGGCAGTTGCAGGGGCAGTCTGTAAACACCATGTATTGTTCAATATGTATAAATGCGTAGGCTTCAAGGAGCTCTTGAAACATTTGCCTGAGGAAGGAGAAAATCTCCGAAAGCTTGTGAATTTAAAATAAAATTGCTGGACTATAAATCAATGAACAAGGTTAAGGCACTATGAGTACCTTCCCCAACAGTTACTAGGTGTGTTCAGCATACATTATCGAATAACCAACTATTGTATATATGTACCCTTCTGCCAAATCGACAATACGAACTGAAAGAAGAAACAAACTTAAATCCATCAATAACCCAATTATCTTCAAGTTATGAAAGTGTGCATTTGCATACATTATCCCTTAATTTTGAAAAATGGTATCTTCCTGTATTTAGTTTAACATGCTTAAGCTTTCAAAAGACATCTTGCATGAAAATTATACAATCTCATTGAATGTTAAAGTAACAGATACCAAAGTGTAATCTACATTTTTTTCAGTTATTCACGCCTTTCTCAAAAGTAAAATAAAATTCACATTTTACAATCCTTATAATGTTATGTCTATTCTATATAGCATTTAAAAAAAAGAGTAAAACGTCAACTGTCATGATTAGAAATTTTAAAAATAAGAAATAGTTTAAGATGTTTACAAATGGATCACAGAAAAATTTTAGACGGAGTCAACTATGAGATTCACAAAGAGAATAGATATCTCAAATCTAAGTTGTAGGGTTTAATAAAACTAAGCAAAACTTTTTAGTGATTTTTTTTCACTATTATTTATATATCTGAAACTCAAAGTTTTTCATGTGAAACAGCTATCCTAGCTAACAAAGCAACAATCTTATTTACTCGAGTGAAGAAAAATCTGTGCAAATTCTCTGCTACCGAGGGAACAGTCCATCAATTTTACAAGGACACGTCAGATCAAAACTATGCATTTACCATACTGTGCTTTGTTCAACATTACCTTTGGAAATCTAGGGAATGTGCATCAAATTTTTTTAAATAAAAACCCACATACACTATTATTGTGTTGCTGAATAAATAGAAGCATTCATATCATCCAAGGTGATACTCCCACAAAAGGTGCAACAAAACAAGCTAAATCACTTTTTGTCGAGCTGTCCACTCATTGTGGACTTCAACATTGTGGATATTACTTCTTTTCTTAGCAATATGCATTAGTCCAATCTGCAGCCTGATAATAAAGCAATCTTTTAAAATCTACTTTTCCCAAGTTAAGAATGCCATCTTTCTACATCCACTAGTAATCACGTCAACAATGAATAACACTCTACACTCTAACAGCACTTAAATATAAGCTTGACAGGAAACAGAAGAGATAAATGTTACTTTTGTATTCTAAGCAATTAAGAATGCAAAAAAGGCAAAAACAGACAGACATGTTTGATATCCTTGTACATAAAAGGAATCAGGGTGCAGTACAGAGTTATAATTAAGTGATTATGGTCAAAATGATGGACATTAATCCTTGGATTTTTTTTCTTTTGTCAAATATCCTGTGGAACAGTTTCTGATATATTTTGAGTTATCTAAAGGATTATTCTGTGTTTTTATTATTGCAAATCAAAAATTATAAATGTTAGCCTTACAATTTTTATTCAAAATGGATTTTACCGAATGATTAATCATATTAGAGACTTAGATAATGGAAAATATCAATCTTTGGCAACTGTACAAAAATTACACCATGTAATTGCATACCCTTCCCACTGGAAAAATTCTCGTGAAAAACTGTATTGGAACAAGTTTTTTTTTTAAAAATAGGGTAATAGAAATACATAGAAGTTACAACATAGACACAGGCCATTTGGCCCAACCAGTCTATATCTGTATTTACCCTCCACATTAGCAAATAGTTCTAATCATATTTACCCACCCTCTTCCCATTTCCCTTCAATCCCTTTTTATTCATCAACCTATCCAATTTAACCTTGAATGTTGCATTAGTTTCTACCTCTACTGTTGACCTTGAAAGAGAAACAGCTTCACAGCTCTCTATGTAAAGAGGTTTCTCCTGCTTTCTGTTCTCAATCTCTAACATTTAATCTTATATCTTATGGACCCTCGTGCTTGACCCCGAACAACTGGAAACAGTCTGCTAATTATAAACTCTTCTATTAAATGCTCCATAATTGGTCTAATGAAAAAATAAACTTTTCACGTTTTTATTTATATTTGTAATTCTTTATACCAGGCAGCATCCTCGTAAATCTGTATTGTATCCTCTCTAATGCCTCAATATCCTTCCTATAACGTAGAGCCTAATATACTGCACACAGCACTCTAACTGAAGTCTTATTAAGATTTCATTTAGGCTCATCATTAACTCTTGACTTTTATATTCTATACCTCTGAAGATAAAACCTAGAATTCCATTAGTTTTTTTGTTACAGCCTTATCAAGTTGCGGTGCTGTCTTTAATGTCCTGTGACCTTATACTCCCAAATCTCTCTGTTCTTCCACAGCACCAAACCCACTTTCATTCAGTATGTAATTGCTGCTGTTTTTTTTACCATGAAGTATTACCTCACACATACGGACATTGAATTTTATCTGCCTTTTTTAACCTATTCCCCTATCTTATCAATATCCCTTTGCAGCTTCCTTTGGATGTCTAAAGAATTAACTATACCTCCCATTTTGGTATCACCTACAAATTTTTGACACCGATCCCTCGAGACCTATATCCAAATCATTGATGCACAGTAGTGGCCCCAGAGGGATATCACTACCTATTTCCAACTTCTGTGAGAAACTGCCCTTAACTCCTATTCTGTTTTCTTCCTTCTAGCCAATTTTAATCCACACTCCCCCTAATTCCAAACCTCTTAATCTTCTCTAGTAATCTCCTGTTTCATACCTTGTTAACGTCTTTCCTAAAATCCATGTACACTATATCCACGGCATCTACCATATCTGTTACCTCCTCAAAGAATTCTATAAAGTTTAGTAAGTATGATTATTCTCTCTGAAATACATGCTAGCTACTTCTAACTATTTTCCCTTTATCTAGATGTGTGGTCATTTCATCCCTGAAGACACTAAAATTTTCCTTTCTGCAGATCTTAAGCTAAGTGACCTTTAACTGCCAAGATTAGTTACATCTCCCTTTTTGAAAATGGGTACTTCAGTGGCCACTCTCCAGTCCTCCGGCACACTTTCACAATCAATCGAGTCCTGAAATTTAATTTCAGGAAATCTCTGCAATTTCCTCACTCATCTCCTACAAAATTCTAGTATGTATCCTGTTGAGTCCTTCCGCTTTGTCTTCCTTTAGCTTAACTAACTTATCTAAAACTTTCCTTTTATCTATCATAATATTGCTCATCTCACTCACCTCAGGGTTTCTCTTTTGTAAAGACCAATGCAAAGTATTCATTAAATACCCCCACCATTTTTAAAAAATCAATGTCTACAAATTGACCACCCTCTCCTCGCATTGGTGCTACCTCGCTTTTAATAATTCTTGTTTTATTGACACACTTGTAAAATACTGTTCCTTTTGATGTTTTTATGAAATTGTTTCCTCATACCCTCACACTGCCTCTTAGCTTTCGTTATCCCATTCGTAACCTCTTTTCTTATTTTCTCATGTTCACCTTTAGTTTTTCCATTATTACTGTTCTTGTAGAACTCATATGGACTCTTATTCAATTTTAAATAGTTTCCAACCTTTTCATTTATCCATAACATCTGAAAACTACAAGTAGTTTCCTTTTTTATTAACAACATATATTTATTCTGTTCCATTGTGATCTGTTTTTTTAAACGATCCCTCTATTCCACTAGTCCTGTGTGCCAATTTCTCCTTTCACCTCACCTCAACTAGCTCATTCCTCATCTTACTAAATTACATGCTATTCCAATCGGATGTTCAAGATTTTGTACTGACTTTTTCCCTTTCTAGTTGGACCTTAATATCATTTCTAGTGATCACAATATCATGTCAAACAGCACTACCCTTTGTGTGAAAAAGTGCTTGCTGATTTCACTCCTGAATGGCTTGGCTTGAATTTTAACATTATACTCCATTGTTTTTGATTCTCCCACCAGAGGAAATAGTTTCTCTGTATCTACCCTATAAAATCCCTTTACCATTTTTAACCTCAATTAAATCACCCCTCAACCTTCTAAACTCAAGGGAATACTAACCAAGTTTATGCAACCTGTCTTTAGAATATAACGATTTAAGCCCCAGTATCATTCTGGTGAATCTGCAAGTAACCCTACCAAGGCCAATATTTCCTTCCTGAGGTGCGGTGCACAAAACTGAACAAAGTCCTCCAGATGAGGTCTGAACAAGGTACTGTACAACTGCAGCATAACTTCCTCCCTTTTGTATTCCCAGTCTCCTTGAGATAAAGGACAACATTCCATTAACCTTTTTGATTACTTTTTGTAACTGTGTACTAACTTTTAGTGATTTCTCCACATGGACACCCAAATCCCTTTGCTCTTCTACAGTTTCTAGTCTCTCGACATTAAGAAAATTTGGCTTTCTACTTTACAACAGTAACTACACTTCAAAAGTACGTCATTGGCTGTAAAGCGGTCAAGGACGTCCTAATGTCGTGAAAGGTACGATATAAATGCAAGTCTTTCTTACTTTTTCTTGGATCCAAGGTGGATAACCTTATACCTCCCCAAATTGAACTCCATCTGTCATAGTTTTGTCCCTTCATTTAATCTATGTATGTTCATTTGCAACTTCCTGCTCCCATCTACACAACTTACTGTGCCTCCTAACTTAGTGTCATCTGCAAACTTAGATATACAACACTCTACTCCTTCAGCCAAGCCATATATATGGTAAGAAGCTGAGGCCCCAGTCCAGATCCCTGGCGAACACCACTTGTAATATCTCACCAATTAGAGTACATTCTCTTTACCCCCATTTTATGTCTCTGACCTCTCAAACAATTACCAATCCATTATCACAAGGTTACCTTCAATTCCATGGGCTTTCATTTTTGCTAATAATCTCTTGTGCAGAACCTTATTAAATGCTTTCTGAAAGTCCATATAAACAACACCCTTTACAAATCCATGCTGACACTCTTTGATCAGCTCATAATTGTCCAAGTGCTCAATCACTTCATAAAAAATGTTTAGGAAGCATCCCGTTTGCCATATGTTTGCAAACAATCTATGATGTAAATCATGTTGAAGCAAATCACTATTACATTTGTGACACGCTATTGTGTGAAAATGCATAGTTCATCTCGCACTTATCTTATGGCTGGCCAACATTTTGATAGCTTTCTCATCACTACGCTATCAATCATATCGTTCATTGGTGCTTGTTTGATCGACAAGGCAGAGAGATGTGCCAGGGAGATTTAAAACTACTTAAATTGTGACATTTTCTTTTAAAAAAACCAAAACCCTGGTTCACAAAGATCCTATTTCCCTTATTTAAGACCAATTCAGGATTTCTCTATTTAGCTTCTAAAAAAACAAATATAATTTTAGTTGGATCAAAAATAATTTCCAGTGTGCCTACTGATGCCACAGAAAAGACCTGGGTAGAGAAACCCAAAAGAGAACCTCAAAACTGAAGTAAATCACAGCCTGTAATCAGGAAGAGACAGACATGGATGTAGAAAGTAGATGGTTTTAGGGGTATAATACTGAAGTTTAAGTTTAGCAAAACTGAGGGGGTATAGTATTGATAGTGCCATCCACCAATAATCATTTGAGGCCTGAAGATTTGATGTATTGCGTTAAGACTAGTAGTGGGAGCCTACGGATTTAAAGCCCTTTATGTAGCAACACCACAGTGGTTTATGAGCAAGGTCTGCAATTTTGTTTGATGGGCTTACCTGAGTTGAGCTCAATTCTGACTGCAAAGCTTAACTACTGTTGACTTACTCTTCAAAAAAAACTCTTGCAAAGAGTTGATGAATATTAAAATATACTTTTGCAGTATAATCACATTTTTGAATATTTAAATCACTATTAAAAGTACAACGGATGACCTGCCACATTATAAAACACGAGTTTTCACATTCCAAATCGATTGCTCAGCTAAGTGGAACTTAACAAATCTGACACAGGACCCTTACAAAAAGTACACCAATTTTTCCAATTCTGAATAGGCTGACAAGCTTTTTCTGTGTAAAATCACTTACCCAGTAGAGAAGGGAACAAAACCAGGCAAGTGCCGTCATGTCAGACATCACTGTCAGGCGAATGATTATTCTGTATTTTAAAAGAGAATTTGTACAGCTTCTTTGTTTGCTGCAATTGTGATCCTTGCAGATCAGCTCTAATGACAAGGTGCCCAAGTAACTTGCAGCATAAAACCTTTTTGCCAAAAATGGTTTTAGCTCTCAAAGGGCAGCTGGTAATACATTGAACAGCTAGCCTGGTGTTAGTTTTGTTAGTTTTTTTTTAGTACAATGGCACAATCATTAAAAATGAATGTGATATGAAAGTACACCTTTATTAGAGTAGGTACAGTACAGGAGGAGGCCATTCGGGCCATCTGGTCTGTGCCAGCTCTTTGGAAGAGCTACCCAATTAGCCCCATTCCCCAGCTCTTTCGCCATTGCCCTGCACATTTTTTCCCTTCAAGTATTTATCCAATTTCCTTTTGAAAGTTACTATTGAATCTGCTTCCACTACCCTTTCAGGCAGTGCATTCCAGATTCATTACACAACTTGCTGTGTAAAAAAATGTTTCCTCATGTCGCCTCTGGCTCTTTTGCCGATCACCTTAAATATGTGTCCTCTGGTTACCAACCTTTCTGCCACTGGAAACAGTTTCTCCTTATTTACTCTGTCAAATCCCGTTCATGATTTTGAACACCTCTATTAAATCTACCCTTAACCTTCTCTGTTCTCAGGAGAACAATCCCAAATTCCCCAGTCTCGCCATATAACTGAAGTCCCTCATCCCAAGTACCATTCCAGTAAATCTCTTCTGCACCCTCTCCAAGGCCTTGACATCCTTTTTAAAGTGTGGTGCCCAGAATTGAACACAATACTCAAGCTGAGGCCTAACCAGTGTTTTATAAAGGTTTTGCTTTATAAAAACTTACTTGTTTTTGTACTCTATGCTTCTATTAATAAAGCCGAGGATCCCATATGCTTCTTTAACAGCCTTCTCAACTTGTCACGCCGTTTTCAAAGATTTATGTATGTACACCCCCAGGTCACTCTGTTCCTGCACCCCCTTTAAAATTGTACCATTTCGTTCATATTGCCTCTTCTCATTCTTCCTACCAAAAAGCATCACTTCACCCTTATCTGTGTTAAATTTCATCTGCTATGTGTCTGCCCATTTCACCAGTCTGTCCACGTCCTCCTGAAGTCTGATACTAACTTTCACATTGTTCACTACATTTCAGAGTTTTGTGTCATCTGCAAACTTTGAAATTATACCCTCTGTACCCAAGTCCAGGTTATTAATATGTATCAAAAAGAGCAGTGGTCCTAATACTGACCCCTGGGGAACACCACCATATATTTCCCTCCAGTCTGAAAAACAATCATTCATCACTACTCTCTGCTTTCTGACCTCTACCAATTTTATATCCATGCTGCCACTGTCCCTTTAATCCCACGGGCTTTAATTTTGCTAACAAGTCTATTATGTGACACTTTATCAAATGCCTTTTGAAAGTCCATATACACAACATCAACCACACTACCCTCATCAACCCTCTCTGTTACTTCATCAAAGAACTCAATCAATTTAGTCTAGCAAGATTTTCCTTCAACAAATCCATGCTGACTTTTATTTATTAGCTCATACTTTTCCAAGTGCCAATTAATTTTGTCCCGAATTATTGTCTCTAAAAGTTTCTCCACTGCCGACGTTAGGCTGACTGGCCTGCAATTGTCGGGTTTATCCCTCTCTCCTTTTTTGAACAGGGATGTAAGTTTTTCAATCATCCGACACCATCCCCATATCTAAGGAAGATTGTGTCATAGAGTCATAGAGTCATACAGCACGGATAGAGGCCCTTCGGCCCATCGTGTCCGCGCCGGCCATCAGCCCTGTCTACTCTAATCCCATATTCCAGCATTTGGTCCGTAGCCTTGTATGCTATGGCATTTCAAGTGCTCATCCAAATGCTTCTTGAATGTTGTGAGGGTTCCTGCCTCCACAACCCTTTCAGGCAGTGAGTTCCAGACTCCAACCACCCTCTGGGTGAAAAAGTTCTTTCTCAAATCCCCTCTAAACCTCCCGCCTTTTACCTTGAATCTATGTCCCCTTGTTATAGAACCCTCAACGAAGGGAAAAAGCTCCTTAGTATCCATCCTATCTGTGCCCCTCATAATTTTGTACACCTCAATCATGTCCCCCCTCAGCCTCCTCTGCTCCAAGGAAAACAAACCCAATCTTCCCAGTCTCTCTTCATAGCTGAAGCGCTCCAGCCCTGGTAACATCCTGGTGAATCTCCTCTGCACCCTCTCCAAAGCGATCACATCCTTCCTGTAGTGTGGCGACCAGAACTGCACACAGTACTCCAGCTGTGGCCTAACCAGTGTTTTATACAGCTCCATCATAACCTCCTTGCTCTTATATTCTATGCCTCGGCTAATAAAGGCAAGTATCCCATATGCCTTCTTTACCACCTTATCTACCTGTTCCGCCGCCTTCAGGGATCTGTGAACTTGCACACCAAGATCCCTCTGACCCTCTGTCTTGCCTAGGGTCCTCCCATTCATTGTGTATTCCCTTGCCTTGTTAGTCCCTCCAAAGTGCATCACCTCGCACTTTTCCGGGTTAAATTCCATTTGCCACTGTTCCGCCCATCTGACCAACCCATCTATATCGTCCTGCAGACTGAGGCTATCCTCCTCGCTATTTACCACCCTACCAATTTTTGTATCATCAGCGAACTTACTGATCATACCCTTTACATTCATATCCAAGTCATTAATGTAGACCACAAACAGCAAGGGACCCAGCACCGATCCCTGTGGTACCCCACTGGCCACAGGCTTCCAGTCACAAAAACAACCTTCGACCATCACCCTCTGCCTTCTGCCACTAAGCCAGTTTTGTATCCAAAGTGCCAAGGCACCCTGGATTCCATGGGCTCGTACCTTCTTGACCAGTCTCCTGTGGGGGACTTTATCGAAGGCCTTACTGAAATCCATGTATACCACATCCACTGCGTTACCCTCATCCACACGCCTAGTCAACCCCTCAAAAAATTCAATCAAATTAGTCAGACATGATCTTCCCTTGACAAAGCCATGTTGACTATCCCTGATTAATCCTTGCTTCTCCAAGTGGAGACTAATTTTGTCCTTCAGAATTTTTTCCAATAATTTTCCTACCACTGATGTTAGGCTCACTGGCCTGTAGTTCCCCGGTTTTTCCCTACTCCCCTTCTTGAATAATGGTATTACATTAGCGGTTCTCCAGTCCTCTGGCACATCCCCTGTGGCCAGAGAGGTTCTGAATATATGTGTCAGAGCCCCCGCAATCTCCTCCTTTGCCTCACACAGTAGCCTGGGATACATTTTGTCCGGGCCTGGGGATTTATCCATTTTTAGGCCTGCTAAAACCGCCAATACCTCCTCCCGCTCGATGTTAATATGTTTGAGTATATCACAGTCCCCCTGCCGTATTTCTATGTCTACATCGTCCTTCTCCATAGTGAAAACAGATGCAAAAAATTCATTTAGAACCCCTCCTACATCTGTCGGCTCCACACACAGATTGCCATTTTTGTCCCTAATGGGCCCTATTTTTTCCCTAGTCATCCTCTTACCCTTAATATACTTATAAAACATCTTAGGATTTTCCTTTATTTTGCTCGCCAGTGTTATTTCATGGCCCCTCCTTGATCTCCTAATTTCTTTTTTAAGTATCCCCCTGCACTTTTTGTACTCCTCTAGGGCTTCCTCCGTCTTTAGCCTTTTGTATCTGCCAAAAGCCCTCCTTTTTTTCCTAATCCATTCTCGTATATCCCCTGACGTCCAAGGTTCCCTGGAGTTCTTGGAACCACCCTTGACCTTTACGGGAACATGTTGCCATTGTATGGTCTCAATCTCCCTTCTGAAAGACTCCCATTGCTCCAATGCGGATTTTCCTACAAGCAGCTGATCCCAGTCCATTTTGGCCAGATCCTGCCTTATCCTATTAAAATCGGCCTTCCCCCAATTTAGAACCTTTATTTCCGGCCCCTCCCTGTCCTTTTCCATGACCACCTTAAATCTCACCGAATTATGGTCACTCTCCCCAAAGTGCTCACCTACTAGCACTTCTTCCACTTGGCCGGCCACATTCCCTAGAATTAGGTCCAGTACCGCCCCCTCTCTTGTAGGACTTTCTACATGCTGGCTCAAAAAGCTCTCCTGGATGCACGTTAAGAATTTTGTACCCTCTAAGCCTTTTACACTCTGAGTATCCCAGTTAATATTGGGGAAGTTGAAATCCCCCACTATTATTACCCTATTATTTGCACAATTTTCTGAGATTTGCCTACATATCTGTTCCTCTATCTCCCCCTGACTGTTTGGGGGCCTATAGTACACTCCCATCAAAGTGCTTGCCCCCTTTTTGTTTTTAAGCTCCACCCATATGGCCTCATTAGAGGAACCTGCTAATATATCATCCCTCCTTATGGCAGTAATTGATTCTTTAATTAATATTGCGACCCCCCCTCCTCTTATACCTCCCCCTCTGTCTCGCCTGAAGATTCTGTACCCCGGAATATTGAGCTGCCAGTCTTGCCCCTCCCTCAACCATGTCTCTGTGACAGCAACAATATCATACTCCCATGTGTTTATCAACACCTTCAGTTCATCCACCTTATTCGCAAGACTCCTTGCATTAAAATAGATGCCATCCAGCCTTGCCCTCACATATTTGCCCTGTCTTCCAAGCTGACTTGTTTTAATCTCTATATTTGGCTGCACATCACCCCCTATTGTAGCTCCACTCTGTATCCCATCCCCCTGCCAAGTTAGTTTAAACCCCCCCCCAACAGTGCTAGCAAATCTCCCCGCAAGGATATTTGTCCCGCTCTGGTTCAGGTGCAACCCGTCCAACTTGTACAAGTCCCACCTTCCCCAGAAGCAGGCCCAGTGATCCAGGAAACTGAAACCCTCCCTCCTGCACCAACTCTTTAGCCACGCATTCATCTGTTCTATCCTCCTATTTCTATACTCACTAGTGGCCAGAGCTGTTACAATTTCCACCCTTACTTCCCCCAGTAACCTAGGGTGAACATCTGGACTGGGTGACTTTTCTACTTTCAGTACTGCCAATCTTTTAAGTATCTATTTTTATCCTATCCAATATCGCTACTACCTCCTCTTTTACTTGGCCTCTGATTTTTCCTCTCCTTGTATTGGACTTTTTTGCCTCCATTGCTGACCCATTCAAGATTAGAAACTCACCAGTAGGAAAGATTTTGTCTATTAGTATGTTGCAATATTTAAAAATTTGTAGAAAGAGTTTCTGCTATTTTTTTTAGAAAAATCGTAAAAGCATTCTGAAAGAACAGATTTACAGTTTTGTTAAAAATAACTATCAGAAGAAATATTCCTGTTATGTTTATGATGCTGGAAACACATAGCAACGAGAGGAAATCTTCCACCCCAAGCGGTGAATCATGAACCTGTATCGGCCGCAAAGCAATATGTTATTTAACAAACCAGTGCAGTTTTAAATATACTGTAACTACAACCATTCACATCCATTTAACTGCATTTTCATTAACATTTCTTCCCCAGTACTGGATGTCGGACAAGCAGTGTGACAAATCAGAGACAGTGGAAAGGTCAAGGGAGGTGGTGATGAGGTAGAGCTGGGTGTATTCAGTGTACATGTTGAACCTGACATTGTGTTTTCAGATGATGTCGCTGAGGGGTAGCACGTAGATGAGAAATAGGAGGGGTCAAGGATAGATCCTTGGGGGACTCCAGAGGTAATGGTGCAGGAGCGGGAAGAGAAGCCATTGCAGGTGATTCTCTGGCGACGACTGGATAGATAAGAATGGAACCAGGCGAGCGCAGTCCCACCCAGTTGGATGACGGAGGAGAGGCATTGGAGGAGGATGGTGTGGTCAACCGTGTCAAAGGCTGCAGGCGGTCGAGACAGATCGACACAAACAAATCCTGACGACAAACTGGTCTCCCATTATTTTTTTTCTGCTGCCTGTTTGAATAATGAACATTCAAGTTTAGAGGAGTGGAAGGCAGAATGGATTAAAACACAATCTATTCACCACTGCCAACATGGTTTAAATCCAGGTCAGATTGATTGGATAAAAATCCGCACTGTCTACCAGCAGCACGGTGGATAAGTGAAATGAGTTTGGACAGTTCTAGCCCACTTCTTCGTGGATGGTGATCAACAGTACAAAACTGCCCCAAAATTCTGCACTAACTAGAACTAAATTGACAGTATAACACAGAAGGGCTGCAAGGAAGTCTGATATTCAAAATGCCAATCAAAATGGTGATGTACAGATGTTCTTCTAAGACTGAGTGAGCAGACAGCAAGCTTCACCCTAAAACTAAACCTCAAATACTGAACCTGTAAAGGCTCAATGCTTGCTGCTGCATGCAAAACAAATGAGTAAGTATTGCATTCCCTAGTTCCAACACCCCATTTGAGAAGCACTGCTCCAACAGAAATCAAATTTAGTATGGAGGAAGGGAGGCAACCACCTTGAGATTTCAGTATTAAAGAAGTTATTGGGTTTATGCATGCATCAAAATTCTCAGCTACTCAGTACACCAAATCTTTTTGATAGTCTACATTTTAAATTAAAAGTTTCATTTTAAGCTAAATGGAATTATCCTGAGTTATAAGTGATAACACAGATTTAAAAAATAAATACTGCTGTAATTAAAATTAAATAGGAAACAGAGAAATTATATTTATCTAATTAATTATTGAAGGCAGACTTCCTGCACCTTGTTTTACTGCAGAGGTCAAGGGCATGTAAATGTGTGACTTTTTCCACTGGATAACAGATATAGGGCAGGTTGGCAGTGAATTTTTGTTCCCTTTGGACATTGAGAAGCTTGTATCAACAATCAAGAGTGACTCTTTGGACATTGCATTCAACCAGGGTTGGCATGATAAACGATTAGTGTGGGTCAGTGATGCTACTTTTGGGTGTAAGGGTTAGCACTATGCTTGGCAGCAGGGAAGCTTGTCCAGGTGGAAGTCAGAAACACAATATAACGTCTATTAGAGATGTTAAATGTTTATATGCAGTGAAAAATATTAGTATGCAACCTAATTAAAAGTCTTAAGTTTCTAGTTTTATATTTAAGTTTCACAAAATTAGATGCAGAGGTTTAACAAAAGTTAAAAAGCATTATTTTTACATCTCCAAAAATATCTACTACTAAATTTCCACATAATGCAGATAATCCATTGTTATTTAACAAGAAATGTTAACGTGCACAGAATAAGTTCCGAATTAGGTCCACGCAATATAAAGTGAAAAATAACTTTTATGTTCCAGACATTCACAAAATTTGCTATACTGCTGAATCAAATGTCCAACCAGTCACAACTTCGAACTCAATTTTCCCATCGGGGGTTTGGAGGATTGTATTAAAAAGAATGCTTTCCTTTCAAATTTGGGAACAGTCAAAATCCAGTTGAGATGAATGAAATAAAAGTTGCTTCTATCAGGTGGTTGTTAAAGATCGTAACTGAAATGAGTGTGGGCAATTTCAATCTATTTGAAGTGCATGTAAATACACAGTATAAAATGTAATTTAAACGCATTATTGATTGTGACTTTATCAAAACCGAGCCAAAGATGGATAAAAAATATAGACTGCTATGAATTGAAATGTCAGGAAATGCCCTTTTAAGGTTATGGTTGAGATACTGGGCTCGATTTTCCCGGGAAATTGCGAGTGCGTTGGGGCTCTGAGAAATCGGGGAAATCCCGTTCGGGTTTGGAGCCTGGCTCCAACCCGCCGACTTCCGAGTTCCCCACGGATGCACCTGTGTTCGCGCGGGCGTCCCGAATCCAGAAGTCCCGCCGGCTATGATAGTTAAAAAGTCAAATGTACCTCATTGAGGTACTTAAGGCACTTTACTTGTGACATATTAGATAGTTAGAACTATTTTTATACTTACCTGGGCGGCTTTCTCACAGCTTTTGATTCACGTCTGATGAAACCAGGCATGAAGGGCCGGATCAGGCAAAAAGAAACAAAATAAATTACATAAAAAACCATTGCACCAAGTTAAAACACAAAATCAACCTACCTTTCCACCTTGCTCCGATGTCCAATGTCTCCCTCTCCAATCTCCCCTTCTTCACCCCCCTCCCCGTTGTTCCCCCTACCATCTTCCTCTCTCCCCCCCGATCTTCTACTCTTTCCCCCCCACCACCACGATCTTCCAATCTCCACCTCCCCCACGGTCTTCCACTCTCCTCCACCAACCACAATCAACCACTCCCTCCCGACCACCCACGATCTTCCACTCTTCTCCCCCACATGATCTCCCCCGCTCTCCCCCCGCCCCCCACCCCACCCCCCAACGATCTTCCACTCTCCACCCCCCCACCCCGATCTTCATTTCCAGCGCCGGATGACGACTCTCTCTCTCTATTTCTCTCCCCGCCCCTCGCGTTGCAGCTCCTGACGGCAGCCAGCCTGTCAATCAGGCTGGCTGCCGGCCGCGAAACCCGGAGAGGACATTAATCACCATCAATTACGATGCGAACGTGTCGGAAACGGTAAGTTTTGTTTATTCGGGTTTGCCACATGCACCTTCACCCCCCCCTCAGCAAACCCGCCACCATTTCAAAATTGAGCCCATATTGTCTGAATAATGCTGGGAGAGCTCTGCATTATATATACACCTGTGCCATTTTAATGGCGTATAGTAGGAATGCTTATTGCTATTGTTAGGTATTCAACTGAAAAGCAAAGTTTGGGTAAAGCCCTGTGAACTTCCTTGCAAAATACAGAAGAGTGAATTTTTGTTATTATTGTTTATCTGATCCCATAAACGCACTATAGGATAAAACACAAACTGCAGTGTGTTACAAGGCAGAATGGAGACAATGTCACAAAATGTGAGAATAAATCTCGAATTAGTTAGCAATGCTATCTGAACCCAGAGACCCTTTACTGTTTTGTGTAGACTGCAGTATTCTTTATAAATGTACAGAAACACAGTAATTTCTTACAGTCTCTCCAGAATTTGCTGCTCTTTTATTTCACATTTTTTCTGCTGGTCACAAGTTCTACTTCAGATACAAGCACATTAAAGAACAACTGTTCATATTTCATGGCATTAAACATGGCAACATTTCACATAACACACATAAATGGAGGTTCAACAATATATCAGGAAGAATTGGGGGGCAAGTTGAACAAAGTAAGCTGCAGGAAAGGAGCAAAACTTATTGGGCAATTTTATGGGCCAATTGACAAATTTTTAAATATGAATTAATAGCAGTGGAGTGCCATAAGAACACTTTTAGCATTCATACACTAAAATAGTCAACAGTGATTTCTAGGTTTACATGTACAAAAAATAATTAGGCAATCACAATATACAACTTGCTACGAGGGTGAAATTGGATAGCACCCGCCTTCTGGCATGAACTGGGCGCAGGGAACTATCCCTGCGGTGGAACAGGTAGGCCCGAGGCGCACTTGATATTGGGTCTGAGGAGTCATTTAAATTAGACAGGCGAGCTGCAGCTCAAGTCGGGCCAGACGCCCATTTCAGGTGCAGTCCCTGAATGCACGTACTTCAGCCTTTACCAAAATGGCAGGCAGCGCACATCTGGAATAGAATGTGCGCGAGCAAGCAGCCTACCATATTGGACGCACAGGCACCCGTTTTACACCTGTTAAATGGGCACGGCATCAACGAATTTCTAGGCCTATGATTTCATAACTGTCCCTCATGCGACCCCCCCCCCCCCCCCCCTTCAACAACTAGCCATAAAAACCCATTTGAGCAAAGGTACGTAACTTAATGAATACCAATAATTACCCTTTTCCAAGAGATACCCAAGTACAAATTTCAACTGCTCTAAGAGAGTGGTAGCACAGAGGACAATTTCATCCTTATGAGATTGAAATTACCCAAATTTGGGACATCCTTCCCCCAAATTGATTAATTACTGCATTGGTTTGATGTGACTACATAAATGTACCTTTTGAAAACAGGATACCAGTGTAATTGGCCTGAAAATATAGCAAGGTCCATTCACAATTTGTGTGTCATAAATAAGCTTACATGTTCTGATGATTTTTAACTAGTTGTGCAATTGTACAAATGAATCTCATCATTGTCTGATCTTTAAAAAACTTGAAATGTTTATTTTCTCAGCTAATTTGACCTAATTCAGCAGTTGGATTCACTTTAACAAAGTTTGCATACTCTTATTTTTCTACATAAACAACCCAAGCCTTTTTGCCATCCCACAATGTATTAAGCCCATCCCCCAATCATTCCTTTTCAATCTAAGCTTCCAACAGTTTTGGCTATGTTGTTTGATTAGGATTCAGCCTACTGCTGACAGATTGTATTAGGACAGGGCCCCGGCTGTGCCAAAAAGAACAAACTAACCAAAGGATTACCCAGCAGCCTCCCACCGATGCAGTTAATCTGTCACCAAGATCAAAGGGTCTCTCGAGAGATGAAGCATGTTTTAGGCAGGTATCCAGCCATAAATTCAAGCTTATTCAAATAGTTAACTCCTAGATAGTGTAATTCAAATCATTTCTTTCTTTGTTGTACAGCTCAGTGGGACTGCCCTTGCTTGATTCCACTCTTACCTATCCAATCGTAGCCACAACATCTACAGCAATGACTTATTTTCCTGGCCTTGCATCCTTACCTCTGAAGCCCCCAAGGATCTATCATTGGTCCTCTTTTCTTCTTCATCTACATGTGGCTCCTCGGCAGCATCATTCGAAGACACGGGGTCAGGTTCCACATGTACGATGACAACACCCAGCTCCACCTCTCTCAATGCCTCGACTGCTTCTGTGTTGTCAGACTGCTTGTCCAGATGAACTGCAATTTCCTCCAGTTAAACAACAGGAAAGCCAAAACCAGGGTCTTCGGCCTGCGCCACAATCTCTGCCCGCTTCAGCCCATCTGCTGTTGGAACCCTCATCCATGGTTTTGTCATCTCTAGACTCGATTATTCCAATAGCCTCCTGGCTGACCTTCCATCCTTCACGCTCTATAAACACCAGCTCATCCAAAACTCTGCTGTCAGTATCCTATCTTGCACCAAGATCCGTTCTCCCATCAGCCCTGTGTTCAGCAGAACAAGGAGACGAGGCATTATCGAACATCTCATCGGAAGGATGATGCTTCCATCAGTGCAACACCTCATAAGTACTTCACTGGAGTTTCAGCCTAGATTAGGTGATCAAGTGTATAATTTTATTCAAATCTAGGTGTCAAATTTCCCTCAAGACTTGTAAATTCCTTTTAAGCCTACATGAGAATTTGAATATTATTTCAATTAGCACCATTTCTAATTATTCTCTGCATTAAAGAGGGTGCGTATTATTATTGGTGTGTCAGTTGTTATTCTTCAATTTAACGTATGATACAATAAGTAATTTATCACTCTTTGACATATGTTACACCTTAAGATTCCAAATCCAATCCTAATGATTGATTTGACCAGTGGCCCAAATGATCATTATAACAAATGATCAGTATATCAGAATTTAGCAATCCCTGATGTGTACTCCTGATAATCCACAATATGTACAGAACTGCTGAGCAATGCTGCTCCACAATCAACAGCACTTGAAGCAACTGAGCATCTCCTACTCAATGCTCTAAATGTTAGGGCTTTTCTTTATTTCATTCATTGCTGAAGGGGAACTGATAGAGAGAAACTATTTCCGCTGGTTGGGGAGTCTAGGACTACAGTCCTAGACTCCCCAACCAGCGGAAATAGTTTCAGGAGTGAAGTTAGGAAACACTTCTACACGCAAAAGGAGGTAGAAGTTTGGAACATTCTTCCGCAAACGGCAGTTGATGCTAGCTCAATTGTTCATTTTAAATTGGAGATGGATAGGTTTTTGTTAACCAAAGGTATTAAGGGATATGGGGCTACGGCAGGAATATAGAGTTAGGTTACAGATCAGTCATGATCTCATCGAATGGCAAAACAGGCTCGAAGGGCTAAAGGGCCTAGTCCTGTTCTTATCTTCCTATGCTCTTTCCCCAGAACTAGCGTTCGGAGTGGAGTACTCCAGACTAAGAAAGTGCTCGGGTAGTGGACTGTAGTACAGTCACTGCGTCTTTTATAATTAACCAGTTAAGAATAATTTGAAGCTCATCAGTAACATTATTACCTATTTATATGCTGGATCATACAGATTATTGATGCTACAACAGACAATTATCTTTCAACAATGAGGAGCTGCCACTAACATGATCACTACAACCAAACTGTACTAAACTGTACTAAAAGCTATAAATTGGTACCAGACAGATTGTGACTGGGAAAGCAGATTTTGACTGTTATAAGCACCTGATCATCACAAACAGCCATCAACATAAAAGGATTCCAATCTACTTGTAAAACTTAATGTGGAGGCAGGTTAACACTTTATAATTATGAGGAAAAGAAAATGATGAAATTGTATGCACCAAGAGATCTATTATTTAAGTTTAGTGATAATGCAGTTTTACTGTTGCTGCAAAACAGTTTCCACTTCGGGTCCTTATCGGATACTGGAATACAGCATAGTTAAACCCACTCGGGGAGGCCACCTCAAACCTTTTGGCTCAACATCACATGGAGTAAAACTCCTGTGCAGTGTCAAGCTAAGTTTACAAAGTGCTCAGGGGGTCAGTGGACCCCCTGAGCACTTTATAAACTGATGGAGACTTTAAAAAAAATTTTGAGAAAGCAGACACTCCCATCTATGCTTTCAAAACATTTAAAATTTAAAATTAATTAGGAGCTGAAATCTGCACATGCATGGCTTCATGGGTGTGTAAGTATGATTCTGTCAAGTGGTATTAATCAGGTGTTACCAAATGTAAATTGCACTCTGCAGCTACCGGTCTCAGACCAGTAGCACAGTAGAGCTGTTTTTTAGACTGCTGTACTGCCATAAAAAATAAACAGGTATTTCTGGCCATCGGCCTTAACATATCCAGCAACAGGCTGCGTGAGACATAGACATTGACAGCTGATGGCACTAGCATGGCACTTAACCCAATATTAAAGAAGCATATAATTGCAGCCTAAAATACCTTCTTAATGATGCATCTTCTGGATGGCATATCTTTACATTCCATTTATAATCTAATCATCTTGAAATTAATTTAAGCAATGCACAAGTTTTCTGTTAAAATATCTTCTGTATTGGAAGGACACTTATGTAACAAACAGTTACATAATTCTGACAAGAAAAACATTCAAGTTATTCTAGTACTGATAATTATGCTCAATTAAAATCAAGCTCCTGCTCTGAAATGAAGATAACCATGTTCTTGATTAGAGACATTTATAGGAACATTGATTTCATCTGACAAAATGAATGCTAACAATAGTTCAACCAGCAATTAAAATTAAGCAATAACCAGTTTTCCATACAGATATATTTGGCCCCATTAATGTCAAATCTTGATGTCATTGTTTACTATATGTCATATACTCCATACAAGGATATTCCCAACTCAATAAACAAAGGAAAATAAAGAGAAAAAGTCTTAGGCCCTTTGAAGCTCATTCCTTTAATACTCTAAGTCTCCAATTACAGAACTTAGTTGAATTTCAGACACCCGTAATATTTTCTAACCACCTGGCAGATTATTCCAATCATTTATCACTCTTTGAGTAAAGAAGGTAATCTCCCTTTTAAATTTACTTTTCACTATTTATGTCCTTTGGTCTAACTTTCCTGGCTTAATTTGAAGTAATAATCTGGGTTCACCTCATCTAGAAGTCCTCTCCTAACCATTTTTTTTCTGAACTGTACAGCATGAGCTTCTCCAGCCTTTTCAAAAGATAGAAAGTATCCTCAAATGGTTTTGAAAGCACAGCATCCAAATCATAAAAAATATACAAATGCATAGTTTTGAACATTCTGCAAAATATCTCACAGTAAACTGCCGTCAACTTCGAGGGATTGCAAAGAAATTTCTTAACAACTGTACGATATACATTTGTTACCCTCTTCATAGTGGAATCAAATATCCCATAAAATTCCATTTTTTTTTAAAATGAAGTTTTGCTGTGAATTAACGTCCAAATTTTTTAAATAGCTGATATTTAAATTATCTGAACCACTCTTAAATGCTCAGTTTTTTTGATTTGCAATAGCATTAGGTTTATTAGCATGTTTTCTACATGCTGATCTTCTGAACAAATCTTCCCAATATCGATAATGTAGCAAAGAGTAGGAAACCAACATTATTAACTAATAATTAATTAGACAATTTGTATATTTCTAGCAATCTAATAAAACTATCATTCTATTCCAAACCAAGGTCATTTACAAATAACTATTTGACAGGACTGGTCATGCAGCATTTCTTTACCTTCCCTTTCCTGGCGGCCAGCAATTCCCTTGGTGTGCCTGAACAACTGAGGAAATTCACCTTCTTATTCCCCTTTTTCTTTTGCACATCCTCAGGCTCCCCAACACAGTGACTACAGGACATTGGGGCCTGCCGCCACACCTCTCTCAGCTTAAACCAGAGTGGTGCTAAAACTACTGGATGTCTAGCCTGTACCATGCATTACAAGACAAACATCTAAATGTTTTATACTCATAGTGTTTATGTATTAGTCTACCCAAGGGTGAGAGGCTTAAAGGCCTTTCTTCCTCCCCGACGTTTCTTATTATGTTCAATGCAAACCTGGAATCTTGAAAAGCAATTGACTCTTATTATAAATTTATTAACAAAGGTAATAATTGACATTTCCGAGGGCCCAACTGGATTCAGGAAGAGATTTATTAAACACATTAGCTACCAAACGAATCCCAGGAAATGAGAAAATTCATGTTGAGACTGAGTGGTTGAGTTTATGTAACATTGTATATCAGGTTTCTCAAGAAAAGGCACCAAGACTGGTTTCACAAAACAATGCAGAGATAATCACAATTCTCTAAGAGAAAAAGGCAGCAGATGGGGGCACCTTGTCTAATCTGAATTAGATGGTCCAAATAATGGAATCGCAAGTAGTCATTGCAACACAATTCAGGCCAAGTTGTGACACACTCAAATTCCATGATGTTTAAAGGAAGTATATAGACCAAGGTACTCTGCCCTGTTGAAACGCAAAGTTAGCAATACTCTAAATCACTAACATAGTTAAGATCCAATAAAGGTAACATAAGCATTTTGATTGTCTACTAATTTAGTCATTCAACATTACTGATAAAACATTGGCTTCCATTCAGCCTTGACTGACCCAAGAAAAAGCATTAGGATTAGTAAGCAGACCCGGGTTGTGAAAACCTCTGCCCACTTTGGATGTCTGAACAAGTATGTTCAGATTATTCACCAATGATGTTGATTACACCTCTGTGATGCACCTTAGGATATTTTTCTGGGTTAAAGGCACTATATAAATGCAAGTTGTTGTTGTTATGCTGGGCAGAGTGTGAAACAAATGGTGCATCCTCCAAACCACTTCCTGAAGAGTCCATGCATTGTTTTCCATATTTGCCTTGCATTTGGCATGCTTTGTTGATTGGATTCTCCATTCTGAATTTTCAAAAATACACTGACACGAAAATGATTGAGCAGCACTCTGACCAGGATCTTTCCAGAACTATTTCACATCTCAAAAAAGGTTAAGCAGGTCGGTGTTCGTGCATCAAGCCTCTTACAGCTAAGATTCATGATGATGCAAAACATCTGAATGCAGACAGACACATCAGATTTCATTCTTCTGACAAGTTCTTAAACTTGAGCAGACGACACACTTTGACCAAAGCCAGCGGCGAACTCATTCACAAACTCTTGATTGCTGATACTTGTACTTAAAACCATGCAAAATGATCATGAACAGATTTTCAGTCGTAATGAAAAATTACAAGTTTACCATTAACCTAACATGCACCCAATAAACAGCTGATAAAACCACTGGTCACGATTGACAATACTGAACTGAATGCCATAACAGATTTCACCCATTTATGAAGTGTGCTGTTACACACTGCTCTCATTAATCAAAATCCTCTTTTGCATTTGAAAGTCACTCCTTTGGCAGATGCAAATAACAAGTCTGGGATTCACACAATATCAGACTGTGCACTAAACTGAAAGCTTATCGGGCAGATTTGATCTGACCTCTCATTGATGGCTGTGAAACCTAGTTTTATTACTATACATACTGTTTGTATTACATAAGTTTGTATTTTTCTGTTTTTCCCCTACTCCAACTCCCATTGTTACTGCTCGCTCCTGCTCATGCTTGCACTACTCCTCTTGTTTACACAGTCCATTCTGCCACACACCAACTGATCCTGCAACTCCCAATGCTGAAAGTTGCACTCCTCTTCATCAAACTCTACTCAGTCCGCATCACCAAGTCAAAGAGCTCAAAGGTTTTGCTTGAACCACCTTTCATCTTGCATATCAAATGGTAGGACCACTTTACAAATTATGATATTCTGAAATATGCAATATGTTGAGAAAATGCTATTAAAAGCGAGGCGCTGCTGGCCGGAACATATTGTTCAGTTGGATGATGACAAACTTTCCAAGTATGTTTTGTAAAACAAATGCAAACTTAGCAATCGTTCACAGGGTGGGCAGAGAAAGTTGTTAGGGATGTGTGGAAACATAACTTCAATATGTGTGAAATTGACAAGCAATTGGGAAATGCCTACTGCACACCAAGACGATGTTAAATACCATAACACAGAGTGAGTCACATTTTCAAACTAAGACAATAAGGGTCGGTTGTCTCAACGCAGGTTCGCCAAGCCAGGCTGGCCCCCTATTCATCCTGAGAGTAGGAGATATTTTCTTTAAACCCGCGCTGTAAGAGGGGAGGAGAAATGACTGGTTTTATTGACAGGCCTACTGGTAAATCGCTGAATGGGACAGAGTCAGAAAGACAACCCTCCCATTTGCTGGAACACAGATAAAAAGGGATACAGGGGCAGTCAATCATCCAGCAAAGGCTAGGGAGGAAGCTTAGCTTAGCAAGAAGAAACTCGTTCATCTCAAGCCCATAAGCTGGTTAGAATCAGAAAGATAACTAGAAAAAGTTAAACAAACCAACTGATAGGGATAATGTGGCATATTTTTATTATTTTTCTTTTCGTTGACAGGGGCTCTGTCGTTACTTGAGTCAAGGTGACATTTTATTACAACTGTTATTTTGTACATTCGCTTGCTGTCTGTAACATAAAGCAGCTTAATGATTAATATCTGGCCTTGTACCACTAAAGTGTTTCAGTGTGCCATCGGAAAGATTTAAGAGGCACGTGTGAATAGCACAATATCTAGTTTGGATCACAAGGACGTCCTATTGTTACACCTCAGGGCTGTGCTATTGTATAATGAGATCTTGGGCCGCTCGTGCCAACTCCTGATTATCAAATGTTTGGACCACTTACGCCATCTGGGGTATTGTGTTCAGTTTTGGGCACCGAATCTCAGTAAAGATATATTAATCTTGGAGGGGTACAGTACAGATTCACCAGAATGATAGCAGGGCTTAAACAATTAAATTATGAGGACAGATTGCATAAACTTGGCTTGTATTCCATTGAGTTTCGATGGTTGAGGAGTGATCTAATTGAGGTGAAAATGAAGAAGGGATTTAAGAGGGTAGCTGCAGAGAAACTTTATCCTCTGGTGGGAGAATCTAGAACAATAAGGCATAATAAAATTAGAGCTAGGACATTCTGGAGTGAAATCAGGAAGCACTTTTTCACACAAAGGATAATGGAAATCTGGAACTTGCTCCTCCAAAAGGCAATTGATGCTGGGTCAATTGAAATATTCAAGACTGAGATCGATTGATTTTTGTTTGGTATGGGTGTCAAGGAATATGAAGCAAAGGCAGGTAAATCAAATTGAGGTACAGATCAGCCATAATCTAATAGAATAATGGAGCAGGATTGATGGGCTGAATGGCCTACTCCTGTTCCTATGTTCCTTAGAGGAAAAAAAATCAGCAATGCTGTACCCAAAAGAATATCTAAGACAGATCCAAAACTTCTAACAATGACACAGAAATGCAGGACCATCAACAGTAACAAAAAAAATGGTTGTTGAAGAAACAGTACCTACAGTAACAGCAACAACCAAGGGACTGATATAAGGCCTTCATATGTGTGTGCACTGTTCAACCAAGTGGACCACACAGCCACTATAAATTTTATGATTCATTGCAATTCACCGTTGCTGCTATCCAAAATTATCATCTTTCTTCGTGATTGTTGAGCCGGAAATTGCTTTTAAAATAACGGTGAGCCCAACAGCACTCACTTGACTTCAATGGAGAGTACAATTGGGCGGGGTGTGAAAAGGGCAGCCGATTTCTTCCCATCAGTTTTTGGCCGTGAGTTAGGTTAAAATTATCTATGTCACAGGAATCATAGAAACATCGGAACCTAGGATAATGGAAGTGAATATAACCTAGAAACATTCAGAATTTTCAAGAAGGATAGAATGGACAAGAAAGGTGGAGGGGTTGCCTTACATTGAAGGAACACTTGGGCGACATTAAGCCAGTCAAGCCAGCACCATAGAAAAGGCAACGTATGAAATTCTCTGGCTAGGTGTGTTCAACAAGAAAGGGGCCAAGGATTGTTGTAGACCAGTCAAAAATAAAGAGTACAATTTATCACTTTATGACAGCATTAGATTGGTAAGAAAAGGAAAATAGTACTGATGGGGAACTTCAACCAGCCCAAGGTGAACTGTGAATGCCCAAGTGAGCAGAACTCTGAGCTCATCAATGTAGTGCATGGGAACTTCCAAACTCAAAAGATAACGCTGTTCTGGAGTTGGTTCTTTTCAGTGGCCCAGAAACTATCCGAGGAGTAGAAGTATCTGAACCACTTAGAAAGGATGAATATAGCACTTGCAATGTTACTTGTAAAACAGCCCATAATAAAGCCCAAGTATACACTTCAGGCAAATTTCAGGAACATAAAAGCCAAGCTTCATAATATTGACTCGACTATTCAAGAATAGATCTGTCAAGGATAGATCACTATCCTTCAAAAATATCATGCGGTACAAGCAGAACAAGTACTTACCTAACTGCAGCAAAGATAAAGTCAATAAAAAAAATCTCCAAAATGGAACTGGAAAATTAAAATGGAGATGGGGGGGGGGGGCAGGGGATGATTTACAATGCCTGTAGAGAGAAGGTAGCGGATGACCATTAGGCCGAGTACAAGATTGTACAGAAAAGGTCAAAAAGATATTAGGGATACAGGAGGAAATTGGGACATAACAGCAGATGAAAAACAATGCTAAAAAAATTCTTCCAATATCGTAACAACAAAAGGTTAATGAGGGTGAAAGTTAAAATCCCCTGGGTCAGATGAATAGCACCCCAGAGTACTTAGATATACAAGGGAGGAAAGTTGTGAAGCACTGAACCTGATTTTGAGAGTCAATGAACAGTGGGAGGTTCCGACAGACTGGAAACAGATAAATGTTTTCATATTCAAGAGCATCCACGAATAGCAACTACAGACCCATTACCTTCATCACAATTACTGGAAATCCAATAGAACCAATAACAAAATGGAACAATACCTGTGTTAAAATAACCTAAAAAATAACAACTAACATGGCTTTAGATCTTGCCGACCAAACCTCAGACTTCTTTTTTGAGGGTGCTGGGTATCATGTTGTTCTTGATGTACATAACATACTTTTACTCAGTCTCAATGAAAGATGATTACATTTTCAGATGAATCCAAGCTAGTGGGAGTTGTGGTCTCGAAAGACAGTCAAGATTTTACAAAGTGAGCTCAACAGGGCTTGGACTTGGGATAATAATGGTAAATAAAGTTCAAAACAAATAAACACAAGACACCGCACATTGGAAATAAAAGTTGGAAGTATTCATAACAAAAAATTTGTCAAAGGGGAAGGTGAAAGTGACTACACATGTTAGTTGATTCATAGCTCACCATGTCCAAAAAGGGTGCATGGTTGAAATAAACAAAGCAAATAGGACGCTGGGTTATATTTCCAAATCAGTTGAGTTCAAATCCCCAAATGTCATATTGAAACAACCCTGATGTTATCCTGGGTCAGCTACAAACTTGCACACAGTTCTGCTGACAACAATGGACCATCCAGGCCATAAAGATAATGCAGAGTAAAGCAATGAGGCTGATCCTTGGTGTCATAAAGAAGAAATATGAGGAACAATTTGATAAGCTCATGCGCTTTAGCCCCAAAAAGGCATTTGGGACAAAGGGGATTTTACAGAGCTGAATGACAGGAGTGAAACTGGACCAATAATTTCTGATGGACAGTGGAAAAGGGCACAGGTTCGAGATTGTGAAGGACACACTTAGGAGAGAAATTAGGAAGTATTTCTTTACACAGAAGATAACCAAAAGTTAGAACAGATTCCCAGGAAGGGCAGTTGAGACCAGGACAATGGAATCATTTAAGAAACCATAAGATACTGCAATGCAAAGAGAATAAAGGTGGTCGTTTGCAGGGAAGAGATTAAAATGGGCTGAAGGATTATCTTCATCCAATCCTATTTTATGATCTTAATCCAGCACGAATCAAAATCTTCAGGGGGCAAAAAATGAGCTATACTTCTTATTTTTCTCAGCAAAAAAAATAAATCTTTTGAAACAGTTTTGATGGCATAGCTTTACATTCAATTCAAAATATCTTAATGTATTCAATGCATCAGCTATTTAAATCTTTACTAGCTCCTAGTCATACTTGCTTATCGCCCGTCACTGAACACATTTCCAAAATGGATGGATTTACATTATGCTCCTTAGTTTTATATTATGCACTTTGATGATTGTGCATTACAGACAGGAACAACCCTAAATCAGCTGATCCAGTTTACAGAAGGCAACAGGTAACTTGTAGGTCTGGCTGTAGGTCAGTCTAAAATAGGTTTCCCTGAAGTAATTTCAAATGCCTATCCTAAAACATGAAACAATTTGCTTCAGGGATGTATTATCTTCGACGAAAGAGCACTTCAATTTCATCTGATGGGTCTAAGTTTATGAAGTCGCATTCAATTAAAAAAATTTTGTGTCACAATTATTCCAATAATTTGTCAAATTGTAAAGTTTAAAATGTTTCATAATTATTTATCTGGTTTAAGGAATATTACAAAATTATACAAAAAATAAAATTTTAAATTCAATCATTGCAGCAAAATTTAGTTAAGGCACAGCAGCAACAAAACAAAAAGATTTCCATTTAAGTACTTTTGAAGTGTAGTCACTGTTGTAATGTAGGAAAGATGCAAGTATTAACTATTTATTTGTTTTGTAAACTTTGACAATACCGTCTGGATAAAACCTGTTCTAAACCTTTTCTAAAAGGCTACTTTTCTAATCGTTTGTTTAAATTGTTGAAGACATTTGTACTAGAGTTAATATAATTAAATGAAGTAAGTCTTACAATTTGCCAGACAGATGTGCATATCATGAACATAAGTTCATACAAAAGCCACTTACAAAATGTTAGTTTCTAAAAGGTAACTGTTTTCCATTAGAGTTGAAATTCCCAACAGGTCAGACATAAAACAGGCCAGCTGCAGTTCAACTAGAGGTCTTCTGACCAAGGGTTGGCCTGTGCATGGATAATGACTATAGAGCGAATGCCAAACCTTTTTAAGTCAACAAAAGTCAACTGGAAGCTCCCCGAAAGTTTAGTTGCATTATATTTCCAAGTTGCAAGTTGAAAGTTACATTTATACGAAATAAATAACAGAGCACCTTGTTAAATAAGTTTAATATATTGAAAACAGAACTGATGTCATGGATACGCAAGGACAAACACTTGTCGAATTTGAAAAATGTAATTTCTGGAGTTTTTTTCCTGCTTGTGTTGGTGGAAGTTTATAAAGTTAGGCAAGATTGGATGTGATACTTTTTGGGTCAAAGAACATAACATTTTACGCAGATAAAGTTTTATTTTCATTTTTTGTTCTCTTCTTTCCATTTATTTTTTTTTATTTTAAACCTTTATCATATTAAGAAAATCTGGAGATTTGTTTACCCAATCTGGAGATCAGCATAATGGGCTCAAAATCTAGAATCATTGATTCCACAATGCATCATTGATTAACTGGGCCATACTAACCTGAAAGGTTCCAAGTTTGATTACTGGTCTGTGCTGAGCTCGTCAAGGAGGTAATGGGGCATCGCAACTGGCCAGAGTGCCCAAGGAGAAAATCAGTCAGACGGGAAAAAAATCAGTTAGAGCTTCTCACTCCCGATAGCTATTCAGCAACCCCTCCGGAAAGGACATTGATATCGAATGAGGACATCATCAGGCCTGGGCCCTGTGGTTAAAAAGTCTGTGAATACTCACATTAACAAATGCTCATTCTGGAAGGCAACAGGACCATGGAGCTAGGAGTCAACCCTTCAGGAGAGGAAAAGTTAACAAGAAAAACATGCAATCTGCAATTGCTGGCTGATGTCTGTAGTGGTAATTGATATGATGCTTTGACCTTTTCAAGCAGAAATAATTGGGCAGTATAATCTTATCCTAGATCTTTTCTCTCCATAACATGTCCACTCTAAACTCTGAACAGTACACAGATCTCCCCCCAAGAGTTCAAATCTCATGCCACTCCAGGCTGTTTTTCTGTGTGGTGAGATGGATGGTCAGTCCTTCCCTTTAACTGCACGCAACAGTTTTCGGAAAATATACCATTAATCACTGGGCAAAAAACTGATCGTTCATTTTTAATTTTTGAACCAACCTTGAAGTTCAGATCCATCACCAGCAATGTGAAGCAAAATTCTTAACGACTACACAGTCAGATTAATCCAGGTGTAATTTTCTTTTCTTTTAAAAAGATACACATACAATTCCCAGAAAATGTCATTTTACCAACTGTGAAGTAAAAAAAAAGTTTTAACAAAAAAAATCCATGTTGCCTAATATATTACGATTTAATTATGATTGAAGCGCAAGTAGTTTAACAGGAAAGTTTAAGGCATATTTTACAAATTAAAATCACAACATCAAATACCATCACTACAGAGATCAACTAGGTTTACCATACCCGAGCCTAAAACCCATTGCCACCACCCATTAATTCGCATTTAAGTTGCTAAACAAATCCATAGCCCAATAGTAAAACAAACCCTAATCTTTATAACTACTTTGGATTAAACTGTCATACAAATATTGACCCAAATTTGTCCATGCCTATCGTTAAAACAAATACACAAGCTGGTTATTCCTAAATCATGCATGTTAACTCTTCTCATAAATCCCAACTATTGAAAGAAGAAATATTTCTTGGTTCACCAAGCTCATTAATATAGCCATTCTCCTCAAATCCCGCACAAATACTTATGATTTTCTGCTGATTACTTTGGTACCCATTCTGACATTACCCTACTCTTTCCACTATTTAGGTTAATAAACATAAGAAGTATGAATGAAATGTCATCCATAAATCACAGTATGTGTTACACAAACTATATATTGCTTGATACTGAATAGAAAACTCATTGACATGCTTCAGGAAGATGAAATTAATGCCTCAGCACAAATGGCTTATGTCAGTCCTCCACATATACGTGGAATAAAATTTGTGTTCAAATACCTGAATGGCAAGTATCTAATTTACAAAGGTCTGTCTACAAATGTGTGCATTAATTTTAAAACAGACAGAAATATATTCAAGATTTCTGGTTGCAGTTCTGGTGTTCTCATCTGAGTCATCTTAGGCCTTCTAAAATGTTACAACTCTAAGACCAAATTGTTCTGCTCAATCATAATAACGCACAATATTTAAGTAAATATCAGTATCATGCATCGGGACTCCACGTCTTTAAATTGCAAGCCAGGCTGTACCCAGGTCAAATAGCAGAAAGCTATCTTAATGTTCTTCTGCTTTCATACCTATAAATCATAGGTATTATATAGTTGTGGTTTAAAAAGATAAAGTACTTAATATATTAGTCGGCTTGTATTCTAAATAAACCCTCAGATTTACTTTCCAGCAACCACAGCTGAGATTTACACGCTGCTTGGTGTGAAACCTTGTTTCGTTAGCCAAAGGGTGGAGCTCCTCAACTTTCAAACATGCCAGGAAACAGAGGCCCCCACAGAGGCAGCAACACTTTGTCATCCCAAGAGTGCAGATCCAGCAAATATGCATATACATCTTAACACAGAGGTACAACAGCTAAACATAACAAATTTAACTACCAGGTCTGAAGAAACCCAAAAATTGCCACTACCCAACCAAATAATATAAAATGGCCAAGTTCTGCATTTATTCTTTATGAATAAAATTGTATTCATATTTTAGACCGAACTACAAAAAGAAACATTCAATGGTAAAAACATAGATGGAAACCCAACTAATCTAACAAAGTTCAAATAGTATACTTGAATCCCCGTTCCAAATAATTCACTTAACAGGGAAGGTAAAATGAAATATTTTGGATGTACCCAGAATTATTCTTCTCTTCTCCTCCTCCCCTCCCCTCCCCCCCCACACCCCACAACATACCTCCCCTACATTCCATGGTCCCAGAAAGGAAATGGGTTGATCCTGAACAAATACACTGAATGAAGTTTCTGCACTCTTGTTCAGAGTTTCTACATCTCAATCTTATAGTCAAAGTGTCTTCCTCATCCTTTCCCAAAGTTGATGCATAATAAATTGCAAGTCTCTCCAAATTCATATTCTTGCGGATTGCATTCACACAATGAAAGTACATGTTTCACTCCCTTTATGGATTTATTTTAAAGCAAGTAACACTTCCAGGTGCTGCTTTTTAAAAAAGCCATTTTATCTTTTTTATTGGTTCCTTTTGTTTAGTTATTGCTTTGTGCTTCTTTTACATAGAATTTACAACACGGAAACAGGCCATTTGGGCCAACTGGTCTATACCAGTATTTATGATCAACACAACCTTCCATTCTTTTCTCCCTCATGTACTTATCTAGCTTCCCCTTTTGGCTAGGACGAAAAAGAAGTGCAACTCATGCCAGTGGTTTATGATGCTGATACCCTCCCAGTGCTCTGCTGAGGGGAGCTGTACCTCCACAGGGCAAGGCGGATGGAGTGTAAGTTCTTCACACAACTAGGATTTTTCTCTCTCACACACCACCCGCACCCCCATGCCCCATGCCTCCACATATCTTATTCCCTCAGGGTGTAAGTTTAGACATGACCACACTTAACTCCAGCTGGTGTACTCAAGTACAGTATCCATTATTGCTGGAGTTCAAACATGTAAAGGAACTGTCTTCACCACTATAACATCAGACTTGATGCTCAATACTTCTCTGAGGCATCCTCTTAAAGACGTGCAACCAAAATTGGAAAATCTTTTCCATTCTATCGTGATCTGTTGAAACTCTGGGCAGAGAAATAAATGATTGAGGAATTAACTGCAAACAAAAGACATTTAGAAACAGGCATTGAGAGGTAGCTAAAAGAATCCACAGATACCATAAGATTAACCAAATATTCTTACATTGTCCTCTTTTAGAAAATAGCTAACTTCTTTATAAATGGAATAACCTGAAGAAACACCACTGAAAACCATAACTAAAAGACTCATATTGGTCTTTTTCGTTGGATTGTCCTATAACCTTAGAACTACTGCCTATTGAAAACAAGCTACAGTACATTTTTATAAATGTTGTCTTACTATGCCCAAGAATGCAATGCAATATAGTAGGAGGGTCGCAGACTGACTGAGGATGCAGTAATCATCTTCTTAGAACATGGGTCTCTTTCACTTTCTCCTAAAACTGTCAAACGCAAGAGGAATAGGAAGTGTTCACTGCCCACTTGGAACTTCACACTGAATTGCCACAAACTTGCAAGTACAGCTCCTTCCACAGAACAAGACACATATCCTCTAAATAAAATAGCGAGACTCCTCCACACACTTTTGATCACCACTCTCCTAAAGGAGGGACACGAGGAGGCCTTTTTGAGGGCAGACTTCCAAACGAAACAGAATTTCGTGATGAAAACACCGTCTGAAATTAGGATCAGGTCTCCAGATCTAAGCAGCAATCTTTTTAAAAGATGTACTCATTTTCAAAGACTTGCTGATATTTCCTGTGCAGACAAATGTAAACCCAGTCCAGATTAAATTTGGTTGAGTAACTAATATGTTTCTAAAAAAAGATTTTCCAACCATATTTGGTTATCAATTTTGCCAATCTCTATGAACTTGACCATCCCAGATTATTTCCATACAAGTGTCTAATCCGTCCAAGAGAAATGCAGAAATTAATCTACATCTACACTATTAAATTTAACTTCAACATTTGACACATGAGGAACAGGAAAAGGAATAAATGACTATCTCTACCATAGATGATCTACTAATTCTACCTTAGCAAAACTTTGGGTGAAAAGCATCATGAATGCTCAGTTACTAAAGTATACATTCATTGGTCTTTCCTAAAGGCTGGGCAGAGCAAAGGTTGTCCTGACGAGAAGCTTCAAATCACAACTATAGTTATAAGAATTAATATTTTTTTGTGGTTTAGTCAAAGCAAAGGATGTCAGTGCTGGGAAATCAAACTTTTTAAAAAAAAACTCAAAGCTTGCACCAGTATCACACACCGAGTGCTGTACAATTACCAAAGGATTTTTGGTCAAATTTCATTATCTTCACACACACAAAGAAATTTCAGATTATGCATGGACTTAATGAAAAGTGATGAAGAGAAAGCTTGCATTTATATAGCACCCTTCACATCCTCTGGACATTCCAAACTGTTACACAGGTAATGCAGTCACTGCTGTTATGTAAACAAACATGGATGCCAAAATGATTTCATCTCATTGGTTTTTGTGGAATGTGTTTTGGTGGTGTTGGCTGAAGAAATGTTGGCCAGGTCACTGGGAGAATCCATGTTCTTCTTCAAAGGGACATCAAGGATCTTTTATATCCACCTAAATGGGCAGACAGGGCCTCCACCTCACTGAAAAGAATGCACCACCGACAATGCAGCATTCCCTCAGTATCGCACTGAAATGTCAGACTATATTATGTGCTGAAGTCCTGGAGTGGTGCTTAAACTTGTGACTCAGAAGCAAGAATGCGACCAATGAGCCAAGCTGACAATTCACATGTCATATTTTACATTTCTCACTTTTCCATTGCATTTTGTGACACCTAATGTGCACAATCGGATGAAAGTTTACTGCAGGATGAGTGAGAGAAGATATCTGGTATTTTTATGCTGAAGGGCACATTCCACAGCAGCACATAAAAGTTATAAAAAGCCTTTCATTTTATTGTGGAGTGCCCTCTCCAAACTTTGGCCCTTCATCAGTGAACACGTGCAAACTGGACACATGTCTCGAAAGAGAATGGTATACAAGGTTTCTACGTTTCCTCATGAACACAAGATCAAGAGGTGATCTAAATGGGAGGCACCCAACCAAGAACCAAAGAAAAGACCAGTGTCATCATGATGTTTGATTCGAGAATTGGTTCAAGGACAGAAAACAGAGTAGGTGTTAAACAGGTCATTCTCAGGTTGGCAGGCTGTAACTAGTGGGTTGCCGCAAGGATTGGTGCTTGGGCGTCCTCTATTTACAATCTATATTAATGACTTAGATGAAGGGACTGAGTGTGATGTGACAAAGTTTGCTGACGATACAAAGCTAGGTGGAAAAGTAAGCTGTGAGGAGGACACAAAGAGCCTGCAAAGGGATATAGACAGATTAAGTGAGTGGGCAAGAAGGTGGCAGATGGAGTATAATGTGGGGAAATGTGAAGAATAGAAAAACAGAGTATTTTTTAAATGATGAGAAACTATCAAATGTTGGTGTTGAGAGAGACCTGGGTGTCTTCGTACAAGAAACACAAAAAGTTAGCATACAGGTACAGCAGGCAATTAGGAAATCAAATGGCATGTTGGCATTTATTGCGAGGGGATTGGAGTACAAGAGTAAGGAAGTCTTATTACAGTTATACAGGGCTTTAGTGAGACCTCACCTGGAGTACTGTGCACAGTTTTGGTCTCTTTATCGAAGAAAGGATATACTCGCCTTGGAGGCGGTACAATGAAGGTTCACTAGATTAATTCCTGGGATGAGAGGGTTGCCCTATGAGGAGAGGTTGAGTAGAATGGCCTATTCTCTCTGGAGTTTAGAAGAATGAGAGATGATCTCATTGAAACATATAAGATTCTGAGGGGGCTTGACAGGGTAGATGCTGAGAGATTGTTTGCCCCAGGCTAGAGTGGAGAGAACTAGGGGACATAGTTGCAGGATAAGGGGTTGGCCATTATAAATGCGTAGGCTTCAAGGAGCTCCTGAACATTTACCTGAGGAAGGAGGAAGTCTCCGAAAGCTTGTGAATTTAAAATAAAATTGCTGGACTATAACTTGGTGTTGTAAAATTGTTTACAACATTCAAGACTGAGATGAGGAGGAATTTCTTCACGCAGAGGGTTGTGAATCTTTGGAATTCTCTACCCCAGAGGGCTGTGGATGCTGAGTCATTGAATATATTCAAGGCTGAGATGGATAGATTTTTGGACTCTAGGGGAAATCAAGGGATATGGGGATCGGGTGGGAAAGTGGAGTTGAGGTCGAAGATCAGCCGTGATCTGATTGAATGGCGGAGCAGGCTCGAGGGGCCATATGGCCTACTCCTGCTCCTATTTCTTATGTTCTTATAACAGTGTAGCTATGGTCTAGAAGCTAGAAGCAAGCCTGAAAATCACCAAAAGCTTCTCAAAGATGTCCTTTATCACTTTCCAGATAGAAATCATGCCAAGGTTTCAAACAGCCCAGCTTCACTTCCTGAGTTTCTTTACGTTGCAACAAGCCTTCTTTTACCTTTGGCCTGAACCTCATATGGAACATCTACCAATTGTGTCTAAATGTCGAGTGGTGTTACAAACAACCAAACTAAAGTGCTAACAACCCTCAATTGTCAACTTGATATTGCTGTGCATTTTGGCTTAGAGGTTTGGACTTATTCTGTGGTAGCATCTGTCACACAGATTCTGTTAGATGAGTTGTTAGAAGTTGCGATGACACACCAAGCAATTAATGATTCTCATCTGTAGTACGTTAGTCAAACACAACTTGTGCCCAGTGGACCAGGATTAGTGCATGCAAATTGCAATTGCCTGTTCCTGCATGCAGTGCACTCACCAATACAATACAAAAATGTGTTAAACTGGTCCTGAAGCTTGCCATATGCTTTCTTGGTTGGTCCAAACACGAACGAGTAAACTCGGAGCTGTGGGAACTCATGTAGGGTGCTTTCCATTCGAACACTTAAAATTCAAACTGGTCTAGCAGGACTTTGTTGCAAGTGGAATTGGAAAGGTCTTGTTGATACACGAACAATAGAGAGGTCTCAGTTGGTATTGTGTTTCTCATCTTACAAGGGTACACTGCCACAAGACTAATAATTGCATAGAATTTACAGCACAGAAACAGGCCATCCAGTCCAGTCCATGTGAGCTTCCTCCCACCTTTCTCACCCTATCAACATAACCTTCTATTCCTTTCTCCCTCATGTACTTATCTAGCTTCCCCTTAAATGAATCTATGCTATTTGCCTCAATCACTCCATGTGGTAGCGAGTTCCACATTCTCACCACTCTCTGAGTAAAGAAGTTTCTCCTGAATTACTTAATAAAATTTATCAGTGACTATCTTATACTTACGGCTCCTAGTTCTGGTCTCCCCCGCAAGTGGAAAAATCTTCTCTACGTCTACTCTATCAAACCCTTTTATAATCTTAAAGGCCTCTGTCAGGTCACTCCTCAGTATTCTCTTTTCTAGAGAAAAGAGCTCCAGTCTGTTCAGTCTTTCCTGATAGTTGTACCCTTTCAGTTCTGGTTGCATCCTTGTAAATCTTTTTTGCACTTTCTCCAGTGCCTCTATATCCTTTGTATAATATGAAGACCAAAACTGTGCACAGTAATCCAAGTGTGGTCTAACCAAGGTTCTATATAAGTTTAACATAACTTCTCTGCTTTTGAATTAGATTCCTCTAAAAATGAACTCGTGCTTTGTTCGCATTTTTTATGACTTTGTTAACCTTCATTGCTACTTTTAATGATTTGTGAATCTGTACTCCCAGATCCCTTTGCGCCTCTACCCCATACAGACTTATTTTCCAAGGAACAGGTGGCTTCCTTGTTCCTTCAACCAAAATGCACCACTAACTGTTTACCTATATTGAAATAAGAGTTATCTATTCTCACTGAGAACTTTAGTCAATCAAGTCAGTGAACTCTCAACACTTCATTATAACTTGAAATATTGGGCTCGATTTTTGGAAGTCTGAGCCGGCGGCTTTGTGGTGGGGGTGGGGCTCCGAAAGCCGGCGGGATCCCACTTAAGGCAATTAATTTGATAGTTCAGGTCGTTAGCAGACCTCATTTGTAGGATATTTTAGGAGGGGTGGGATCTTCAACTAAACAGAGTGTTTCCCCCACTGAGGGAAACACTCCCAGTTGAAATGGATGTATTGCAGCCACCAGCCTGTGGCAGCTGCAAAGGTCCATTTGACAGAAGGGGGGGTGGGGGGAGACCCTCACTCATTGCAGGAGGCCATTCTGTCACTTTGGACAAAGTTTAGCCTCCACCACCCTCCTCTTAACAATAAAATTCACAAACTTGCACACTTACCCCGGTGTGCAGACACATTTACCTACCTTGCGGACCCCCTCAAACGTACATCTTCCGGTAGGGGGCCGCCATAGCTGCAGTCGTAACCTCCTCGGAGGGCGAACAGCATCACCAGCCTCGCCGTCCACCTCTGACATGTGGAGCTCCACAACACAGTGCTGTGACACATTCATCTGCATAGCAGGAGGGAGGGCAACTGCAGAGCGAGATGCGTCGCAGAAGGCACTACCCTCGCCACAGGGTCTACAAACAGAGGCTCAGCTTCCTGGACCTCTTGAGCTGCAGTGCACATGGAGACTCAGTCACTTGACATGTAGTCGTAGACATCTGCAGCCTCCTTCATGCCAAGCTGCTCCCGGCTTGCCCGAGCACCATCTTCTTACCTGTCGCTGTCAAAGTCACCACTGCCCTCAACAGCTTCTCCTCCGCATCCTTTCAGTGTGCCACCGGGAACATGGCCGGCTTGTCTCAGTCGTCTGCACAAAAGAGCTCTGCAAATACACCTACACCCACTCTGCAGTGACACAATGGGTGGCATCAGGTGTGGGTCTTCATGGTGATCCTCAGGAAAGGGCATTATTGCGCAAACCAGACAAGATTTTTAAAGACGTGGCAGTAGTGGTGATAACAATTTTTTATGATTTTTTGCGAAACAAAGGAAAATAAATCAAAAACATGACATTTCGTCTTACACCCTTTGTGCTCACAAATCCTTCGCCTTACATTTGCGGGAACCCCTACGTGGTGCTACCCCTGTGGCTTCAGCAGAGGTAGTGGCAGGTTGCTCTTGTCCATGCCCTGACCGATGAGATGCTTTGCGCGGACGCCCTCTGGATTTCGGTGCCCATGAGGGCCCCTCCAAAGACTGCTCCACCTGCACCTGTGCAGGGGCAGACTCGGCCACCTGGAGAGGGGGCAGCATTGCGGGTACTGGTTGAGGGGGGGGGCAACGGGTGAGACGTAGGAGCGCTTTGAGTGGCGTCCCCACTTCCATGTCCCCTTTCACCATCATCCCTCTCCAGGCCCAGACCCACATCACTCCTTCCACCCTGCTGGACGACAATCTGGAGGACTTGTGTGAAGCCTTGGAAGGCCAGTTGTAAGGAATCTGTCAGCCTGTTTAAGGCGGCAGAATGTTGCTCACCCTGAATCCGAACGGCCGTTGTCAGGGCCTGAATGGACTCATTGTTGAGCCATGCTTGATGCTCGATGGAGGGTAGCCTTTCCTCCATCCTGCACCTACCCGCGACGTGAAGAGATGCCTTCACGTCCCTGTGACAGTATTCCACGCATGCAGGAGTTGGACTCCTTCATCCTCTGCGCGATTGTGGAGAGTGCGCGTGGCAACTGTTCCAGTACCTCGGCAACGTGCTGTTGCCCCTCGATGACTCTCCTTTTCACAGCTGGCCCCCAGGGTTCAGCATCTGGGTCCAGCTGAGCAGAGCCTGGAGAAGAGTGCTCCCACCAATGTGGACTCTCAACAGCTGCCCCTGCCACCAGGGTCTGCTCGTGCTCACATGTGCGTGGTGACTCACCATGTGCAAACCCAACTAAGCGAGGACGGGGACCCACTGAGGTGTGAGTATCTGCGCTGGTGGATGGCTGGCTCAGACGTGACGATGGACCCTCAGAGGCCGGCAGGTCCTCTGAGGAATCGCCCTCCGCAGTCACGGCGGTCACGGATGGCCCTACAAGAGAACAGAAAGCAATATTAAGCATGAGGACAGATGTTGAGGTGCTGCAGATGCCAAGTGCTGCTAAGATCATTCGCTATCATGAGTGCTGAGTGTTAGATTTCTGTCATCAGCCGCTTGTGCGCTCCCAGTCTCTGTCTCCGCCACGGACAGGCACTCCAGCGTCCAGTTTATTTCAAGTGCCTGCTGCTCTGCATCTGTTAAAGGCCACCTGGTGTGGCGGGCCCCCTCCGGTCCTTGCCCTCTCCCGTGCATTCTGGCATCTCTTCTCATATCAAGGCAAAACACAGGGGCGTGATTGAGTGATGGTTGCATGGTGACCCGCTGCATGCATTGGTGTGGGTGGGGAGAGCGTGAGGGAGATACATGGGAGGGTGCGTGTGAGACATAGCCATGAGATTGTACGAGGATTGGGTTGCGTGGTAGTATTCGAATGGGAACTGGGGCGGTGAGTACGTGCAGGCAAGGTGAGGATGATAGTTGAGTGGATGCGAGGAGTGAAGCGTTGTGGTGGTAGTGCAGAAGGAGTTGTGTGGTGGTGGAGGTGATGTGGAAGATGGAGTGTGGGAGAATGCGTAAGTATACTCACTTTGGCTGACCTGGTTAGGTCATTAAATCTCTTCCTGCACTGCACCCAGGTCTGGACACATTGCCACTGCTGGTGACCTCCTCGGCCACCTCCAGCCAGGCCTTCTTGGTGGTGGAGGGAGGACACTTCCTCCCATCTGATGGGAAAAAAATTTCCCTCCTCCTCCTCACCCCATCGAGTAGCACCTGGAGTGAGGAGTCAGAGAACCTTGCAGCAGCCTTGCCTCTGGCCTGCTCCATGCTCCTAAATTGGTTCTTTGCTGCGGGGGGAGCAGTGGAGAACTGCCCCTTTAAATAGGGCTCCTCCTGCTGACAGCCTGTGATGCGGGTGCGCAGTGCACCCGCCGCGCAGGTCTAGAACGGGAAACCCGGAAGCCAAGGTAAGTGCTTTCAATTAGGTTGCGATCGTGTGCGGAGCACCCCGAATTCACTGGGCGCGATACCCACGTGCCCAGTCGACCCCCCGCCTCCCTCCTAATATCGAGCCCCTTGAGTCTGGACATGGCAGTTGATGTGCAACGCTGGTCAGGTAGCACCGAACAAAGCAAGCACACTTGGTGTTCTAGATTCCCTGTATAACCAAATTAGTATAGCAGAAAAAAAAACAAAGCTTGTAGCTTCTGCATAGCTCCAGCTAGTCAAATCTACTTTGGTAATGAACCCAGGTTATTAGGCATCATTGGCATAAACTTGGTTGTGGTAGGGCTGCAAGTTTTGGTTTCTTATTTTCCTTAACTTTAAGATCAGCTAGCGATGTCTTTTAAAGGAAGATATCACTTCAAAGGAATAATATCTGCGACTTGCAGCACAGCTTGTGAAAATAATGTAAGTTCTGACTTCGAGAGGGGCATGGTTTACTTCACAAGACACAATGTTGGGTCAGGATAATGATAAGATAATCTCTGCAGTGAATTCACCTTTCACCATGGGCTACAATATTTAGCCTGAGGTATGATTTTTACAGGACTATTTTTCTCCATATATGGGCATAACAAAGCATGTTCATTGTTTAAACTGACAGTTGTGCTCCCTTCACAATGTGTTACAGAAATTTGCATACCATGCATTGTTCTGGATATCACACTGCCACCAATGGAGAGAATATTTGAACTAACAATAGTATTTCTGACATTGTTTACTCTCAAGATGCTTCTCTTTGCAATCCCACCTCCACACCTCCCATCCTCACCATGGACTCAAAATGCAAGATCATCATACACGACTGTGTGTAGAATCAAGGCTGTTTGTATAGTTGCAGCTGCTTCTTTTATCTTTCAACTTCCTCTCCTGCCTCAACTACGCGTCCTCTATCCTGCTCCCCACCCACCTTCTTGTCTGGCGTTTCCCCCCACCCCTGTCTCCCCATCAGCCTTTAACATACTCATCACAGGCATGAAGCCTACCACCTGTTTCCTCGATTCTCTTCCCTTCCAGCTCCTGACCAGCCAACTTCACGTCCTTATTCCGATGCTAGCAGACATCAACCGGTCTCTATCTTCCAGCACTCTTCCCACCTTCAAGGCCTCCTCAAAAAACCCACCCTCAATCTCCATACTCTCCAACCACAGCCATATTTCCAAACTTCCCTGTGTTTCAAGAGTCCTGAAATGAGTCCTTGCCTCGCAACTATGCTACCACTTCTCATTCTAAGCTCTCCACTCTGACTTCCACCCTACTCAGAACACTGAAACCACATTAATCAAAAGTATAAGACAATATCCTATCTGACTTCAACCTATCTTTCCACATCGTTCTTGACCTCACTGCTGCCTCTACTGCCATTTCAATCTCCTCTAACATCTCTTCTCCTTAGCTCTTTGCAGCAATGCCCTGTCACAACATAAACACTACATTGTCTCCAATGGTATTTCCTCCTCTGCTTGCAAAGTCATCTCAGTCTTACCCAGGGACCTATTCATGGCCCCCTCCTCTTCATTTTCCACATGCAACACTTGGGTGTCGCCATGAATGCTAGCAGTACTCAGCTCTACTCCTCTGCTAGTTCCATTAATCCAAAAGGTTGTTAATGCATTCTCCAATTGTCTGTCCAATATTAAGAACTGGAAAAAACATTTCCTTCAGCTCAATATTGGCAAAAATTAAGCCATCCTTTTTGGCTCCTACTAGTACCTACATGCCCCAGACCTCGACTTCACCAAGCTCCTTGGCTGCCACCTCAGGCTGAGTCATGGAATGTGGAACCTGCTCAACCCAAGCTCAGATTTCTCCTCCACATCCATTCCATTACCACCTATTTTGAACCTCTGAATATTGCCCATTTTTGCCCCTCACTCAACTTCTCTAAAGGTCTCCCTGTCTCAATTCTCTGCAACCTTCAACCCATCGCCCCTGTCCTTCCAGGCTTGACTGTCTCACCATGCCCTAGCAAGTGGACTTGAAAATTCTTACACCGCCCTACCTCAGTGACCTCATACATCCTTTGCTTCTTTAACAATGGACTTCTCCTTATCCTGTTCCCTCAGCTCCACCATTGGTGGCTGTTTGTCCAGCCCCAAGTAATCCAGGCCTCCCTGGGAACTCCCTGCCTCTTCAGCCACCTCTGACAGTTTTTAAAAGCCTCTTCAAAACACTCATCTTTCACCGTGCCACTGGTTCTGCCCAACACTTCCCATTTTCCTCTTCGATTTCATCCTCCTAACGTTAAGCTCTTAGAGAATCATCCTGCATGTGAAAAGCATGATAGACATGCAAGCTGTTGCTGTTGTTTCTCCTTTTCTGACTATTCTTCATATCTGCTGCTCCTGTTTCTTCTAGTCACCTCGTACTGATTGGAGATAATAACCAGAACAGTTTTTCCTTTTGCTTTTCTTTTTTGTTGTTTTCCTCTTCACTTCTCTGACTTATTCTTCATCAGTTCTTTGTCTTGACTTCCTCTCACTCCCTAAATTCTTATTGCCCTTGCCCACCCAATCTCCCATAAGAAATATTTACTGTCTTCTCTTGGTTTCTACATATCACAGGAATGACTGTGTACAGTTAAGTATTACCTAATAATATGTCTGCACAAGGGCAGCTTTCCCCATAACCACCAATGCAAATTAGTTCTCTCTTCATGCAATGCTTGCCTCCAATTTTGGACTATTTGTAGCCCAGAAAGGGAATGATTTTCAGTGTCTAAATAATAACCAGCTACTAGACAATGATTATTTAGCAGAAATAATACAGCTGTAATGCTTCCATGCTTTTTTTTTAAAAAAAGGCTACATTTATATAATTAGGGATGGGCAATAAAAGCTGGCCTTGCCAGCGATGCCCACATCCCTTGAATGAATTTTAAAAAAAAAATTTTTTGGCAATAAATAGGATGGCATTTAAAAAGGTACACAGAGTGGTCAGGAGCTGTGCGCTCATTTAACAGCGAGAGTGGTGGCTGTCCCAGTCTCTCCCAGGCTAGGAATTGGCCTATACCACACCTACAAGGGAAGAAAGTAGGCGATGTTACAGAGGTGGAAGTAGCCAATCTTGTTGCTGGACTGAATGTTGTGTTTAAAGTTCAGCTCAGTGTCAAATGAGACTCCAGGGTTGCACACAGCTTGGTCAGCCTGAGTGAGCAGACATAAAAGGAATCAGAGCCTAAATTTGAAGTTTCTGGCAGGAATGCCACAGGATGTCTTTGGTCTTACCAGTATTTAGTTGGAGAAAGCTCCAGCTCATCCATGACGCAATGTCTAATAGGCAGTCAGACAGCAAATCAGCTGCCATGGAACCAAGGATGGTGGCAGAAAGGCAAAGCTAGGTGTCATCGGCATACATATGGAAGCTGACCTCCATGTTTAAGTATAATGTCATTAAGAAGCAGCATGTAAATGAAGGATAGAAGGGAGTCAAGGATGGAGTTATGCAGAACCCTGGAGGAAATGGGAGGAGCAGCCTAAGGAGAAGATGTGCTGGATACATTGGGAAAGTAAGAAATGGAAGCATGACAGGGCAGTGCCATTGAGGTGCTGGAGGTAAATGGAATGATATCAAAGGCCACAGAGAAGTTAAGAAAATGGGATGAAGTGCTCCAGCTAAAGTCACACAGGATATTCTGATGATTTTGACCAGGGCTGTCTCTGTACAGTGAGCAGGATGGAAATGAGGCAGAAAGGATTCAGAAAAGAAAGGGTGGGCACAGAGAAAGATGGCAACGACATATTCAAGAACCTTGGAGACGAAGAGAACATTTCAAATTGGATAGTAGTTGGAGAGGTCAAGGTTGGACTTTTGAAGGAGAAAGGGTCATAATAATAGTTTTGAAGGGAGGAGCAATACCTGAGGAGAGTGAGCAGTTGGTAATCTCTGTTGGCCCAAGGAATTGTAGTTGACTGGTGAGGAGCTGCGTCAAGAGGGAGTAGATGGCATGTTTGGAGATGGTATGAAGGAGAGGAGTCTGATGAAGGCTGCAGAGTATTGTGGCGTTGGGATAGGGTGCCAGTAGGCCATTAAGCAGGGGGTCTTCCTTTTGGATATTAATAAATCTCTGAGCTCCTCACACCTAGCACCAGAGATAAGGTTGGAAGGGCGGGGGAGGAGGGCAAAGGAGGCACTTAGTGAAGGAGGAGATAGGGGTTGTCCTTGGTCACCATGAGGATCCTAAACAAATTAATTACTAAAATTAACTTGTTTAATATTGTAGGAGCAACCGGAATGGCCCACCGTTCCCTGACTTTTGTGGCAACAGCAAGAGCTAGAGAAAGGGAAGCACAGTCCCCCACATTGAATTTGTGATCTTGGGTTAACCTGTAAGGAGATGCTTAATGAAAGCCAAGTGTTCTCCCACAGGAAGGGGATAAGTGGGCTAAGGCACAACCCTGTGCACCTCTGAGCAGAATACTAAAAAACAGAGCAATATTCTGCCTATTTATCAATGGAAGGTGTGGATCATTGTTTGGAGGAGGGGCTCAGCTGAAAGAGGAAAGATAACTTAAAAAACGAGAACTGACCAACCAAAAAAACTTCTGTAAGCGTAGACTCATGTGTATCTCATAAGGAGCACATTGTGTACCATTCGCAAGCATAATTTATCAACTGAAAGAACTAACCAGTGGTAGTTAAGGGCAGGAAGTGAGAAATCAAGAGGGATAGTGAATTTTGCAGATTTATTCCATCAATGACATACCCTAATAATTTACAACAATCAAGAACTAGGTTATGGGTTTAAAACGCATTCCAGGACTTATGTACATAATCCACGTTGACATAGCACTACAGTGAAGATTGTTGGAAGTTCCATCTTTTGAATGAGATATTAAATTGAGGCACTATCTTGCTGTTCAGGTGAATGTTAAACATCCAATGTCACCATCTGAAAAGGAACAGGGAGTTCTCCTGGCCAACATCAACATCTTGAAAAACAGATTAAATGGTCATTTGTCATATTGCTGTTTGTGAAATCTTGCTGTGCATAAAATGGCTGCCATGTTTGGCTACATAACGTTCACTGCAATTCCAAATAATTCATTGCATGTACTGCACTTCGAAAGATTTCAGTGAGATAGGAGAAGGTGCTATATAATTGCAAGCCTTTTTTCAAACTAACCAACAAGTCACAAAATCAATCAATTCCCAAAATATTTTCTTCAGAACACAAATAAAATCTTTTGTCTGCAGTTACCAACTGTGCACTCATGTGCAAGCTTTCTGAATGGTTCTTTTTCACAGTAGAAGCATGGCCATTCAGAAAGTGGAGCTGAGAATTTCCTCATAGATTGACTGGTTTAGTCTTTCCACTGTGAAAAACAACCAGATCGATTAAGAAAATGATTGTCAGCTCCCTATCAACCATCATGACAATTCCCTACTCCACATCTGCTCAACAAGCATAGAAAATTAAACCACAAGTCTTACCTGCACAACTGACCTACCATTTCTTTCTCTCACAGTCCCCCCACCTTCCCAATCAGATCACTCAGCTATAACTTCTCACTTGCTACTCAGGTTTCCAGTTCTGTTCCATTGCCTAACTCACATCCACCTGCCTGCACATTCCGAGGCCTCCGTTCCTCAGCCCCCAGGCAATAACGCAAGGGAAGCACTCATTTAAAAAAAAATTAATCCAATGCTGCATCTGTATTGCAGCAAATAGTCTCAGGTTAACATCTGCAGTGGTTGTTTTAGGCACACAATACATTACCTAACTGGGACTCTGATTCTTCCTGCTTAGAATCAAGCAGTTACATTTTAAATGTTCAAGCAGTATAGCCAGCAGTCTCTGCTCACTGTAAGCATTTAAATCAATTGGAAATAGATTTACAAATTGTCCAAAAGGTTCAAAAGGTTCCCCTAGGCACTTTATCATAGAAGAATCATAGAATCATAGAAAATTTACGGCCCAGAAGGGGGCTATTCAGCCCATCGTGTCCGCGTCAGCCAAAAATGAGCTACCCAGCCTAATCCCACTTTCCAGCACTTGGTCCATAGTCTTGTGGGTCATGGCACTTCAGGTGCACATCCAGGTACTTTTTAAAATGAATTTTAAAATGAGCTGCCTCTAGTGCTCTTTCAAGAGTGAGCTCCAGACCCCTACCACCCTCTGGGTGAAAAAAAATTCCTCAGCTCCTCTCTAATCCTTCTACCAATCACTTTAAATCTATCCCCCCTGGTTATTGTCCTCTCTAGCAAGGGAAATAGATCCTTCCTATCCACTCTATCCAGGCCCCTCATAATTTTGTATACCTCAATTAAATCACCCCTCAGCCTCCTCTGTTCCAAAGAAAACAACCCCAACCTATCCAATCTTTCCTCATAGCTAAAATTCTCCAATCCTGGCAACATCCTTGTAAATCTCCTCTGTACCCTCTCTAGTGCAATTACATCCTTCCTGTAATGTGGTGACCAGAACTGTACACAGTACTCAAGCTGTGGCCTAACCAGTGTTTTATACAGTTCCAGCATAACCTCCCTGCTCTTATATTCTATGCCTCAGCTAATAAAATAAAGTATTCCATATGCCTTCTTAACCACCTTATCTACCTGTCCTGCTACCTTCAGGGATCTGTGGACATGCACTCCAAGGTCCCTCACTTCCTCTACACCTTTCAGTATCCTCCCATTTATTGTGTACTCCCTTGCCTTGTTTGCCCTCCCCAAAGGCATTACCTCACATTCTCTGGATTGAATTCCATTTGCCACTTTTCTGCTCACTTGACCAGTCCATTGATATCTTCCTGCAGTCCACAGCTTTCCTCCTCACTATCAACCACATGACCAATTTTTGTATCATCTGCAAACTTCTTAATCATGCCCCCTACATTTAAGTTAAATCATTATTATATATCACAAAAAGCAAGGGATCTAGTACTGAGCCCTGCAGAGCCCCACTGGAAACAGCCTTCCAGTCACAAAAACACCCGACTATTACCCTTTGATTCCTGCCACTGAGCCAATTTTGGATCCAACTTGCCACTCTCCCTTGGATCACATAGGCTTTTACTTTTTTGACCAGTTTGCCATGTGGGATTTTGTCAAAAGACTTGCTAAAAACCATGTAGACTACATCAAATGCACTACCCTTATCAAACCTTCTTGTTACCGCCTCAAAAAATTCAAACTTGGTTTGACACCACATTGAAGTTACACTTTATGCAATGTCCAAAAAGGTGCCAGACTACCCACGCCAAGGAAGCAGTCCCCAAATTAGGATTTACACTACAACTTTGGCATCAGTGAGAAGCAGAATTCACTTGGTATCAGCATGAAAGTTACAGTGTAAACATATCGCAAAATAAAATTACTGGTGTTTCCATGTTATCAACTTTATTTGGATCTTTTTAGGCCCAAAACAAAATATTCCACTCGCTAATTAAATATAATGTCATCAGAGTTGATCAGAAGACAATGCCATATCTTGAAAAGCTTATATCATAGCACATCGCACATTACTTTTATCTATAAAAGATGCATTAGTTCCTGTATTGCCAGGTAATGCACTGTTGTTAATCAACCATTATGTTTTTTAGTGAGCACAGTCTGTCCTGGATGAGACATCATTCTGCTTTAAACTGAACTTCATCCTAGGTCCTAAAAGAAGTGGCTGCAGAGATAGTAGATGCATTGGTATTAATTTTCCAAAATTCCCTAGATTCTGGAAGGGTCCCATCAGATTGGAAAATAGCGAATGTAACTCCTCTATTCATGAAAGAAGGGAGACAGAAAGCAGGATACTATGCGACAATTAGCTTAACATCTGTCATAGGGAAAATGCTAGAATCTATTATTAAGGAGGATACAGCAGGGCACTTAGAAAATCTCAATGCAATCAGGCAGAGTCAACACGGCTTTGTGAAAGGGAAATCATGTTTGACTCATTTATTAGAGTTCTTTGAGGAAGTAACAAGCAACGTGGATAAAGGGGATCCTGTAGATATGGTGTACTTGTATTTCCAGAAGGCTTTTGACAAGGTGCCACATCAAAGGCTACTACACAAAATAAGAGCTCATGATGTAGGGGGTAATATATTAGCATGTATAAAGCATTGGTTAGCTAACAGGAAACAGAGAGTAGGCATAAATGGGTTATTTTCAGGTAGGCAAGATGTAATGAGTGGAGTGCCACAGGGATCAGTGCTTGGGCCTCAAATATTTACAATCTTGGATGAAGGGACCGAATGCATGGTTGCTAAATTTGCTGATGATACAAAAGGTAGGTAAGGAAAGTAAGTTGTGAAGAGGACAAAAGGGGGTCGATTTTAGCACCCACGATCGGGTGCGTTCCTGGCCGGGGGGGGGGGGGGGCCACGAAAATCGGCGATTCCGGAGTGGGTCGGGTGCCCGGCTCCAACCCGCCCACTTCCGGGTTTCCCACTGACGTGCTGACATGCGCGCGCAGCCCCCGCATGTGGGACTCCAGCCGGCAATTAAAGCCGGTGGGGTGCCACTTAAGGTATTTATTTTGGTATTTCAGGTCGTTTACAGACCTGATTAACGAGATATTTTAGGAGGATTGGGATTTTACAAATAACTGGGACTGTTTCCCGTACTGGGGGAAACACTCCCAGTTCAAATGGACGTGTTGCAGCCATCAGCCTGTGGCAGCTGCATAGGTCCATTTGACAGGTGGGGGGGGGGGGGAAACCCTCACTCATTGCAGGAGGCCACTCGGTCACTTTGGACAAAGTTTGGCCTCCACCACCCTCCTCCTAACAATAAAATTCACAAACTTGCACACTTACCCCGGTGTCCAAACACATGTACCTACCTTGCGGACCCCCTCAGATGTCCAACTTCCTGATGGGGGCCGCCCTAGCTGCAGTCATGACCTCCTCGGAGGACGAACAGCCTCGCCATCCACGCCGTCCACCTCTGACACGTGGAGCTCCACAACACAGTGCTGTGACACATCCACCTGCACAGCAGGAGGGAGGGCGGGCAACCACAGAGAGAGATGCGTCGCAGAGGGCACTACCCTCGCCATCCACAGACCGAGGCTCAGCTTCCTGGACCTCTCTGAGCAGCAGTGCACACGGAGGCTCAGAGTCACTCGACATGTAGTCGTGGACATCTGCAGCCTCCTTCATGCCGAGCTGCTCCCGGCTGGCCCGAGCACCATCTTCTTACCTGTCACTGTCAAAGTCACCACTGCCCTCAACAACTTCTCCGCATCCTTCCAGGGTGCCACCGGGGACATCGCCGACGTCTCTCAGTCATCTGCACAAAAGAACCCTGCAAATACACCTACACCCACTCTGCAGTGACACAATGGGTGGCATCAGGTGTGGGTCTTCATTGTGATCCTCAGGAAAGGGCATTATTGCACAAACCAGACAGGATTCGCAAAGACGTGGCAGTAGTGGTACCAATATAATATGTAATGTGAGTTGCTCAGAAATTAAATATAAGTAAAAACCATGACAAACCCTCAAACACCCTTGTGTATCCCCTTCATGCTCACGACACGTTTGCCTTACACTGCCTACTGCACATATGTGATGCATGCCCTGTGGCTGCAGCACAGGTAGTGGTAGGTTGAGTGAGGTTGACCGTGAAAGAGATGCACGAGAGGGTGAGCATGAGATAGAGCCATGAGATTGTATGAGGATTGGGTTGAGTGGTAGTGGCGGGATGAGTACTGGCTAGGTGAGTAAGTGCAGGTAAGATGAGGATGAGGTTTGACTGGGTGTGAGGGGTGATGTGATAGAATAGTGTTGGCAGTGCAAAAGGAGATGTGGGGTGGGGGTGTTGATGTGGCAGACGGAGTGCAGGGGAATGAGTAAGTGTACTCACTTTGGCTGACCTACTTAGGTCATTGTAGCGCCTCCTGCACTGTATGCAGGTGTGCGATATGTTGGTGGTGCAGGTGACCTCCTCTGCCACCTCGAGCCAGACCTTCTTGGTGGCAGAGGCAGGCCGCTTCCTCCCACCCGCCGTGGGGAAGATCTCTGTTCTCCACCTCCTCCTCACCCCATCCAATGATACCTGGAGTGAGGCATCATTAAACCTGGGAGCAACCTTCCCCCTGGGCTGCTCCAGGCTGTAATTTTTCCTATTTCTTGCAGCATCAGTCAGTGGAGGACTGCCCCTTTAAATAGAGCTCCTCCAGCTGACAGACCTTACTGCGCATGCGCAGTCCGCCCGCCGCGCAGCTTAGCAGCGGGGAACCCGGAACAAGAGGTAAGTGGATCCAATCAGCCTGCAATTGCGTGCGGGGCAGACTGATTTCACCGGGCGCGTTACCCATGCGCGCAATCGCCCCCCTGCCGCGAACCCGCCGCCATGGTAATATCGGGCCCAAGGAGTCTGCAAAGGGATATAGATAGGTTAAATGAGTGGCCAAAAATTTGGCAGATTGAGTATAATGTGGGAAAATGTGAACTTGTCCACTTTGGCAGGAGGAATGGAAAAGCAGTATATTATTTAAATGGAGAGAGATTGCAGAACTCTGAAGTACAGAGGGATCTGGATGTCCTCGTACATGATTCACAAAAAGTTAGTATGCAGGTACAGCAACTGATTAGGAAGGCAAATGGAATGTTGTCATTTATTGCAAGGGGAATGGAATATAAAAGTAGAGATGTTTTGCTACAGTTGTACAGGGCATTGGTGAGACCACATGTAGAATACGGTGTGCAGTTTTGGTCTTCTTATTTAAGAAAGGACATAATTGCTTTCGAGGCGGTTCAGAGAAGGTTTACTCGACTGATTCCTGGGATGAGGGGGTTATCTTATGAGGAAAGATTGGACAAGTTGGGCCTGTATGCACTGGAGTTTAGAAGAATGAGAGTTGATCTTATTGAAACATATAAGATCCTGAGGGGACTAGAAGGGGTAGATGCTGAGATGATGTTTCCCCTTGTGGGAGAGACTAGAACTAGGGGCCACAGTTTAAAAATAAGGGGTGTCCCATTTAAGACTGAGATGAGGAGAAATTTTTTCTCAGAGGGTCGTGAGTCTGTGGAACTCCCTTCCCCGGACAGCAGTGGAGGCAGGGTCATTGAATATTTTTAAGGCTGAGTTAGATAGATTCCTGATTAACAAGGAAGTCAAAGGTTATAGTAGATAGATGGGAAAGTAGGGTTGAGATCACAATCAGTTCAGCCATGATCTTATCAAATGGCAGAGCAGGCTCGAGGGGCTGAATGGCCTACTCCTGCTCTTAATTCGTATGTTCATATGTTCATTGACGAAGTGCCTCTGAAGAGGACTGATTATTTATTTGTGCATCAAATTAGAGACAGACTTAAATTACTAGGAAATAATTTTATACATTTTAAGATTTTGTTTAAAAGTGCAATGAACATATACCAGCTAAACTTGAAAAACATAATCTTGGGTTTTAATGCAACATGTTCTGACCGTAAACACAAAAAAATATATTATATTGTCACAAAGGTCACCTACTTGTTCTTCGCTGATTATTTGTATATAAAGGTGAAGGGGACTCTTTAATAATTTTAACAGTGCCACATTGTTTTTAAAAAAAAACAGCAAAGCAACTAATTCATTTCTGCAGCATGAGGGATGTGTGGCCTCATGTGAGAAGAGAACATGCCTAAGTTATTACTGCAGGAAAGCAATCTGTCAAAGCTGGGCCCTTCTTGGCATGGTGAATACCACTGGTGAGATCAGAGAGTCAGATTCTGCTTGCAATTACTGCAAAGGACCTTGGATGCAAGCAGTCTGCTATCAATTATTTTACTGGCCCCAGACTTCTGGACCTGTCAAATTTGCAGTGTCTTCTGTTCGGTAACAATAAGAAAAAAGGCCTTACACTAAGAACTCATGGAAGGCAACTTTTATGCTTATGCTGTCCCAAGTGTCATTTACATTTCAATTGGATCTTGAACTTCATTTCATACTCCCTTTGCTTGTTTTGCTCACATGAGCAGTCTTTATTAACATTTGTATATAATACATCTTTTTTCTAACTTCTAAATGCATTTCAGTTGAAAATACAAGTTTTAACTCAAACCCTTAGGCTGTCTTCTCTCTAACGCTTCAATAGATTTAGTCATGCAGTGAGAAGATGCTTTAAAGTAACCAGTGCCCCTTGTTTAAAGCATAAGAAAACGGAGATTGTCAGCATCTTTTGTGTACGGCTTACTACATAAACCCATTCCCTCACTACAATCGTGACCCCTTCTTTAAATTTACCAGGTTCTTTCAATGTCAAACCCTTTTCTTTTTTTGTGGGAAGGATTATCATCTGATTTCCTCTTAAGTAAAGGGAGATTTAATGACCAGCTGCAACAACTGACAGACAAGGAAAAAAAAAGTTTTGTCACCATATTTATTAGGACTGGGCTGGCTTCTGTCAGGATCATTTTTCTTCCACACACTAATTAATAACATTAACCACTACCCCCAGGCCCAAAGCCTGTCTCCTCTTCCAAGTGTCAGAAACAAGATTTGACAGTTCAAGGCAAAAACGATTTGCATGTAAATCTTGATCAAAAGCAAGCCAGTGCTCTGAAGTCATCAAGCTTTGCTACAAATTTGACACATGCACATAAACTGGCTCTAACAAAACTAGATTTGAATAAAAGACTGAGCAAACATGGTACCTTCCCTACCCCCCATATATAGCTATTAATTCTGCTAAGGCTGACTAAAATTCATTACTTAAAATTTTTTTGAAGGCTCAAGAAAAAGAAAAATGAATCATATCAGAAAATAAATCCAAATGCACAATGTTACATTCAGATTTCTGTTTATTCAGAGAAGTAGCAACAATCAAATAAGCACCTAATGTATTTTGAAACAAAAATGTGTTAGTTCTTCATTTTTCTTTATAAGAAAATTGAATTTTAAAAATTGCAAGAATTGTAATTGCTTCCAGGAATTAATATATTTTGTGAGTATGAGAGATAAAAGTGTGTGTATGTTATTTATTAACACACACACACAACTAAACGTGATCTCTGGAAATCTATACATTAAGGATTGAATTGTGCTTCTTACTCATGAGGTAATTTGCTCAAGATGTACATGATAAATTACATTACAGTATAATTGTTAGGAGAATTTTAATACACTAATCTCTCATTATAACACTATCCTGGGGAGCTACACACAAAGCCTGCTTAAGTGTTTTATATGGTTTCTACATTAGAGTGGGCACCAATGTGCTTTATCAGTAGTCACAATGTAACAGTAAGTGTCATAATCCAGTATCGCTTCACTATAAATTCAGTACTTGAAACTTTATAAAACTTCTAACCCATTTGAAGGAATGAATGGCATGGTTTATATGCTGATGATCACAGGACCCTGCCTCTACAGGTCACCTGTTACCATTAATCACTGAGCAGCTGGCTTCTCTGACACTACTTCTATTCATTAACTAGACCTTTAATGTGGCCATCATAATTATGCTAAATGATCACTGAGCACTGTTATTCTCCTTTATAAAAATGCTCAGTTCAAGATCTGCCAGTTTAGGAGCTTGACTTACTTAGAAGATTCAGAAGTCTTGCATTATTTTTCATTTATGCAACCCAATGAAATCTGAACATTTATTTCAACTCCAACCTAAATCCGATTTACAACAACTGTCAAAGATGCGGATGACATATAAATTAATCTTCTCTTCATGAGTTTACATCCCAGGCATCTGGACTGCTGATCTGGCCCTAACAAGCGTAGCGTATCTATAAGCTATAGTTTAAAGCTGATGTTTTCACGGTTGGAGATGAATTACCCTGTCATGTGCATCCCTTTATTCAGTGGTTGAGGGTGTGGCTCTGGCTTTAGGACATGATGAATTTGTTGGCCAAAGTCCTCTTAAAGCACTTTTTCAATCTTATATCAATCTTAAGTATGCAAATCTGGCATGAGAATTTTCATAAAATGTACCTGGCACTACAATAAACATTTCTTTGTGATTTACACTAAATCCCTCCAGCCTAGTTTGAATAAATGGACTTTTAAAAATGTAACATCTGAAATTATATGACAAGGTGCATTCTTGTATTATGCACCACAAAAAAATTGAGGTTGGGTCTAGTAGTATGCAGAAGATACATTTTTAACATTCAACAAGGTAAACAGCATGCAGTCATCGTCCTGAAAACCCACTAGATAAACTCAAAAAAAAGGTAGTGACTTAGTATTTGAAATGTTTCTCAAAAGCCAATGGCAAAATATTTTTAGTAACTGCAGACTTATATTAATTACAAAATGAAAAGAACTTTTCATCTCAGATCACTGTTTGCAAGTACTATTGGCTATTAATTGACTAGTAGTTCTGAAAATTTGATCTATAACAATGAATACTCAAAATTATGTATGTAAAACATCTGTGGTATTGCTCACACACAAAAAGAAAATTCTCTCTCCATCTTCCATTCTTCTCCAAACTCCTTGAACATGTTGTTGCCCTCCAGATCCATGCCCATCTTTCCAGCATCTTCCTGTTTGAATCTCGGTTTCCACCCATTCCACAGCACCGAAACAACCCTAACCAAACTCACTGAACAATCCAAATTCCTCGAATCACTGAACAACAGTCTGCGACTGTCACTGTGCTGCATTATACCGCCTCATCCTAATTTCTCTGCAGCGTTTGACACAGTCAACAACACCATCCTGCAACACCTCTCCTCCGTGGTCCAACACCATAGGACTGCCCTTACCTATACGATTGTAGCCACAGCATCTCCGGAATTGGCCACTCTTTCCACCCCAGCACCAATCTATCCTTGGCCCCCTCTTTTTCCTCATCTACATACTGCAACTTAATTAACAATCATTCACAAGCTCGCTGTCAGCTTCCACACGTAAACTGATGACTCCAAACGCTACCTCTTTACCACCCTTCTCAACCTCTCTACTGCCTCAGTGCAGCCAACGAGGAAAAACAAAGGCAATTGCAGAGAAAAGAACGGACAACAAAGTCCAACTCAATATATGAAGCTCCACGAAAGTATTTCAAATTGAGCTCAGATTCCCAGAAATTTGCAACACTATTCAGCCAATCACTATTTTTTGCCCAAACAAATGCACTCACACCAGGAAGTGTGCCATGTGTGAGTTGCAACACCTGAGGCCACATTTTCAGGTACCACAGAAACATAGAAGGTTGCAGCATAGGAGGCTGCCAATCGACCAGTTGTGTCTGTTCCAGCTCTTTGCTAGAGCAATCCTTTAAAAGGAGTGACATAATGGGCATGCACTAGGTGCAAGAATTAGTTAAATAGATTTAAAAATACAATAACTGTTATTTTAAGTTTGATATCAGACAATTCTGTGCATCTTTCTGGGCTCATGCAGCACCTCAAATTCTAATAATCCAGACCCTGAGTTTGTGTAAACCAGAATATTGTTCAAAGTCATTACATTCAGAAAATTCAGCACTTGAGAGTTTTAAAACAATAGAACTGTATCGCCCGTCAAGCAATGATAGAAAATTAAGATAAATTATAAAATTCCCATGACAGCTTTAAGTTTCAACATCCCCCCCAAAAGGCATTTATCCTCTTAAATTTATATTAATGTACAATACTCACTCAAAATAGGGTCAATGAAAAAATAGTGGATAAAGAAATCCTGAACTGTGCATGTGTACAAATGAAGTTCCTGACCGGCAATTACAAAAGGCTGGTTGTGCCGGATGTAGGTTGGTGTAACTTGTAACCTAAATAGTGAATTCGACCTTGAAACATTGTAAATGATGTGCATTTTAAAAAGTGATTTTTGAAGGCTACCATATTTAAATTATTAAGTTTATCATGAAATTTAGTTGCAGAATTAAGCCTTATAAATATATTTGATGAATTTATATTTAACATTGTTAATTCCATGTTATTATCACATACATATAAGTACAGAGTTCCTCTATCACTTTCTGCCACTGAAATTTAGCTGCTCAATTTAATGTTAATAAAACCAGAGTAAATTTTCATTCAGTTGTTTCATTCAGATTTTGAGAGCAATGAAATGCAAAGACAAATGCACTATAACAATAACAACCTGAGACAGAGGCAGTGGCAGAGAGTTTAAAATGCCATTCATTGCAGGATTTGTGTCACATTATGACAGAGACAAAAAGAGTTTTCTCCTTTTGAAGTGTTTTTCTTTTTAGAAAGAAACTGGAAAACATATATAAAGCATGGCACAAAAAATAATATTTTTAAAAAGGCTGAAGTTAAAACCTAGATTAAAAAGCCAACTAATATCACAAGTACAATACTAAACATTACAGCATAATAATGTTGCAATCATCCATCATTCAAAATCAGCATCTTCCAGGATATACATAAAAAAGTCTGTCTTGTCTTTTCTTAGCATGAATGACATAATGAGAACCTAAGCTAATGACCTAAAAACACAGCACAACAGGGCCAAATATGCACTTTGTTGTCCTCGCCAAATAATGTATGAAATTCAATGTGATATTCTCTGTGCTCTACAGTCAGCACCAGTCTAATGAAATTATTTAGAACTTTCTTCAGGAGATGAAGTGGTTGAGGTAGAGTCCATAGCAAGATAGGTCATACATGGTATGAGGAACTAACTTCCATGGGACAAATGGATAAATCTTGTTCCATGCTTTTTTTATATTCTTATTCCATTAAGTAGCCAAAAAGAGAATTGCTAAACTTTGGGTAAAACTGAACTCAATAATCAATTAAAACTGTGATTCAAATCTTACAGGCAGGCATTCCAAATGTAATTAGTTCATTTTTTAAAAAGCACAACCGTTAAGGTTTAAGCTGCTTTACACTTTTCCATGTATACATACATATAAGTTTGTACGTGGAATTGTGTAGAAAAACTTCACTATACTTCCTGAAATCATACACACTTGTTCAAGAAGTTCTTGGTTACCTATTTAATTGTAATTGGAAAATGCTTGTCTTATAAAGAAACTCCCTTATGACATATATATTGGCTAAGATGGGAACAGAAGGTTGCAAGGTGATGCAGAAACATGATTCCTGTTCTACAGGAAATAGTGAAATTCCACCAGTGTTGAGTACACAGATTATGTTAGATTGATTTCCTGAAGTTTTATTTGATTACCTAATGAGTCAGAGAATTTAATAGAATTCTTTCTTTTTAGAGACATTACCTGTGGACATTTCTTATTTTCATGTCTTATGGGCAGGCAGTTTCTGTTACCAGAATCAGTCCATGGAAAGCAGCAAGGATTTCACCTAGTTGCTTTCCATGCCCATCTGCCCCAGATCCGCCAAAAAGTTGCCAGGGAGGATGCGGAAAGCCTAACCCATTGACTACAGTTGAAAGCTTGAGCAATAAAGTATTTACCCAAAGGGCACAGAAGTGAATCATAGAGTTATACAACACGGACAGAGGCCCTTCGGCCCATCGTGTCCGCGCCGGCCATCAGCCCTGTGAATGAAAGCATTATATGAAGTACACGACTGAAGATTGTTATTGCATACAGGAGGTAACATGTGTATTACAATATTGGAAGCTAACTTTTAAACTCATATCCTCGGACTAAATAAATCTTTTGAAATGGGAACAGTGAACAGGCAACCAGAAATTTCAGTCAATTTTAAAAACAAGGAAATAAACCAGCTGATCCTAGATAGGCCAAACTCTAAAATATCTTTCAATCTGCACGTGGAACCAGATTGTATGCAGATTCTTGGCTAGTTCTATGTTCTGTATTGCTCCTAACCAGCACAGTTCGACTTAAAGAGTAGTTCAAAGGGGAATTGTTATCTAAAATCTATAATTTGCAACTTTTCACAAGTTTCTGTTAAGTATCTGGAACTTAGTAGACCTAACAAAAAACAAACAAAATAGGCCATCTTTCTGAAGTAAATGTGCTTCAGAAAATGCTTTCCTCTTAGCATACTGCTCACTTGTGGGCATACCATGAGATGGATGATAATAAATAAAGTATTTTCACACATCAGCCTTTGCCTTTCAGAGAGGGTTGGTGCAATAATTTGGTAGCTGGTGATTTTTGGCACATACACATGAAAACGATTAGAAAGCATAATATTTTTATACAAAATAAATCAAATGTCCAGCACTAGATTTTTCCACAGATATTTCAGTTCTGCTTCTTCTGAACTCTTAACTTCCTTGGTTCAGTGACAGCACTCTCACCTCTGAGTTAGGAGGTCTTGGATTTAAGCCACACTCAGACTTCAGTGCAGTTTCGATGGAGTCCAACATTTTCAGAGGTGGCTCTTTTGAATGAGACATTAAATTGAGGTCCCATCTACCTGCTCAAGGTGGACGCAAAAGATCCCATACAACTATTTTAAGGATAGGGGAGTTTGCCCGGTGTACTGGCTAACATTTATCCCTCAAGCAACACCACAAATACAGATTATCTGGTCATTTACCTCATTGCTGTTTGTGGGACTTTGCTGTCCTACTTCCCTACAACAGTGACTGCACTTCAAAAGTAATTCATTGGCTGTAAAGAGCTTTGGGATGCTCTGAGGATGTGAAAGGCGCTATAGAAATACAAGTGCATTCTTCCCTCGTTATGCATGTATTTAGCGTGTATAAACATGTCAGAAGAGAAAAGTTTTGAATCTCACTTCATTTTTGGAGAATACTATTTAGCTTCCAGTATCTTGAAATTTTGGCCCAGAATTTGTTGGAGTGGAGCAGATCACGGCATACCCCGTTAGTTAGACTTTTTCCCTCACCCTTCAGCTCAAAAAAATTTTGCACCACAAATTGCTGGACGTGCAAGCTAATAAGCAAGGTCAACAGGGCATCTAGGACCTTGGTGAACGACGTGACCAACAGATAATTTACTTTACCAATAATATTTACGGATTGAGAAGACAGGAACAACAGTGAAGGAATTAGGGCGAATTAGAATCAAATCACGTACGGAAAGATAAATAAAGAGACGGAAATAAAGATTGGATTGAGAGAGAGAAAAAGAGAGACAAAGAAAAAGATTTACGATTTTAAATTTTAAATTTTAAAAAAAATCTAACAATTTACTACCTGCAGGAATGAGACTCCACAATTTCAACTGCTTCGTTTGAGACAGAGGGGTTGACTGGCATTGCAGGAACATACATCTAATCATTAAAAGGGTCCTGACATCATTATGTACCAGCCCTAACTTTCTGCAGCGAGTTTAATTTGTTTTAAATGCAGCAATTTCTTGAAACTCACAGAGAGGTCAATGGCAAGGCTAATAGTGGAGTGCCGCAAATCGGCCAACAATTTGTGGTGATTCGCAACTCACGCGGAGCTCTTCCACGCCACAAATTGTCTTGTTATTTACACACTAATAACAGCGTGCGCATTAAACTCGCCATCATTTTCCCAGCAAATTCTGGGCCATTATGGAGCAAAGTATGCAGTGGGGTCATCCAGGAATCGATGCAGAATGTCCAATATATTGAAATTAGCTCATTACTAGGGACAAAGTGGCACATTGAGTGAAGCCCACTGTCATTTCATATCTGCAACCAGAGATCGAATGGAGCCAGACTAATAGAATTAAATTCTCTTTTCTCTGCCAGCTGTAAGGTCCTAAGTTAAATGACCCAGGCGGTCTGAGTAAAGTTCATAGTAAGTGCCAATCCACAGCTTTTCTGACTGAAGGAAGGTATGCAGTGGGGTCCCCCCGGAATCGATATTAGGACCAATGATTTTCTTGTTATATATAAATGACCTGGACTTGGGTATAGGGAGTACAATTTCGAAGTTTGTGGGTGATACAAAACTTGGCAACATAGAAAATAGTGAGTAGAATAGTAGCAGACTTCAGGAGAACATGGACAGACTGGTGAAATGGGCAGACACATGGCAGATGCAATTTAATGTGGGTAAGTGTGAAGTGATGCACTTTGGGAGGAACATAGAGGGGAAGTATAATCTAAATGGTACTATTTTGAGGGGGGGGTGCAAGAGCAGAGGGACCAGAGGGTACATATTCACAAATCTTTGAAGGTGCCAGGGCAAGTTGATGAGGTGGTTAAGAAAGCATATGGGTTACTTGGCTTTGTAAATAGGGGTATTGAATATAAAAACAAGGAAATCATGCTAAACCATTACAAATTACTGGTTAGGCCTCAGCTGGAGTGTTTTGTACAATTCTGGGCACCACACTTTAGGAAGGATGTCAAGACCTTGGAGAGGATGCAGAGGAGGTTTACCAGGATGATACCAGGCATGAGGGACTTCAGTTATATGGAGAGATTGAAGAAGCTGGGATTGATCTCCTTACAGCAAAGAATATTTAGGGGAGACCTGTTAGAGGTTTTCAAAATTATGAGGAGCTTTGATAAAGCAAATAGGGAGAAAGTGTTTCCACTGACAAGTGGGTCGGTAACCAAAGGTCATAGATTTAAAATAATTGGCAAAAGAACTAGAGGGGAAATGAGGAGAATTTTTTCACACAGAGGGTTATTAAGATCTGGAACTTGCTACCTGAAAGGGTAGTCGGAGCAGATTCCATAGGAACTTTCAAAAGGCAATTGGACATGTCCTTCAAGAGGATTAATTTGCAGGGTTATGGGGAAAAAGCTGGAGAGTGGGATTAAATTGGACAACTCTTTCAAAGAGCCGACACAGGCACGACTGGCTAAATGGCCTCCTTCTGTGTTGTAAGATTCTATTCTATAATAGGCAGATTTTTGGGCAGTTTAGATGTAATAACCTATGCAGGAAGTATCCAAGCAGATACATAATTTTCCTGCATAATAATGTTTAGCAAACCAAATTAAGTACTTCGACACAAGCTTATTCTGGAACTTCAAAATCCTTTCAGCAATAATATAGGTTTTTGTAAATGACACCAAACAAAAATATAGCAATTTATTAATCCACCAATTTGGAGGCAAACTAATATTTTACTGTTCTAAATTCCTCTAGCTTTATTCGGCACTAGCCATTCACATAAATGCACTGACAATTAATTTTGCAGTTCATGATGAATAGGTAAGTTGCGCACATTTTTGCAAATTAAAACATAGCCATTTCTGTACTTGAAGGGTTATTGTTAATTTCACATAAATTTCTAAGATTCACTACCAGCCAGTGATCTCTGTGTACCAATGCTGATTTAAATCAAAACTGCCAGTACATGGGTTACTGCAGTTAAATAGAGAATAATGGATACCTGGGAGTGATTACAAACCAGTAATCTAATCAAGAACCTCAGATGATGTCATGAACAGCAAAAGAGAAGCTCAAAGACTTTATAACCCTCATCTAAACCCTTAAATTACACCCTTGAAATTATTCCCTGAAATCAATTGCTATTTATAGCAAACACTGTTTCAATTTTATGCGGTGGATTTCATTCCACTTTTTTGTAGTTACATTATTCCATGTCCTTGATGCACAATGATGTTCACGTAAAATGAACAATTGTGACATCATGACTGCAGGCAAACAATCTGAGTTTTCCTGCATCTGAAGAGCACTATATAAATGTAAATTGTTTATTGAGAAATAATTTGAAGATCATAAGGGAATAATATAACCAGTATGTGTGTATGTACAAGCTAGATAAAAATAAAGAAAAAAAAGCTTTGAATGAAAAAAACACAAAAATATTATGGAATTTCTTTCGGCCAAATTTGTTCGCTTTTCTCCCTTCCTCTCCTGAAGATGCTGATTCTCGCACTGCTTAAGTGGTCATTCTGCTTTAAGGAGTCGTGATAGGAAATGTAGATAGGCTATTCAATTGTGGGGGGCATCACATCGGAGACTGATCTTCTCCTCACCCGACGTCTACATAAGCGCACCTTCCAGTGGGAGTCACTGGATATGAAACGAGCAGGTACCCTGATGACTTTATTGTTCCTTAGGTTGGGAGTACTGAGGCTAATTGTAGATCGCCTTGGCTGGAAACTTCCACGTAATCACCCAAAAAAAGAGTGAGCTCCAGTGTTCTCTTATGGATATTGTCCTGCCAGGGAATAACTGAAGAGAGAGACTCCAATGCCCGACTTCCTCATTTCTATTTCCAAAATAATCAAATAATTGACAAGGCTGCTTCGGCATATCAAAATAAATAGCCAAGTAAAATGCTAAACAACTGAAACTGTAAACTCTTATTTTTTTTCATTTAATGAAGCACAGATAAAACATGAGCACCACAACTTCCTGAGACAAATGTAATTCAAAAAATCTTAGACAAAAACAAAATTTCTTTCACATGCCACCAACAGTTCACAAACTGAATTAGGGAATTAGGGGTTACTGGGAGCGGGCAGGAAATTGGACATGAATTTAGATTTGAGGTTAGGATCAGATCAGTCATGATCTGATTGAATAGCGGAGCAGGCTCGAGGGGCCGATTGGCCTACTCCTGCTCCTGCTCCTATTTCTTATGTTCTTATGTAACTGAGATGGGGGTTAAAGCAGTAACTGGCTTAAGTAAAAGAAGTGTACATGCACAGGAACACAAATGTTCAAAGGGTTAGTATTATCTTGCTCAGAAATGGAACAAAGTCACATGTAACAATAATTTAAGAAATAAAAGCACGACATTTTCCAGGCATTCAGACCATGTGGTCAATTCTCCACTGCCTTTCCTATTATGGAATGGCACAAAACTTTTTCAACTGAAACTACAAAGCTCAAAGTCAATAAACTTAAAAAGGCTCTTACTTCTCAACAAAGCTGTGATTGTTGTACACAATTTTTTTTAAAACAGAAAAATGATAAATGGAAAAGTCATACTTTTTTCTGGCATAATGACAAAGATCTGCTGCCAATGATGGGGTGTGGGGGGGGTGGGGGAGAACAGAGTGAATGGCCCAGAATGAAGCCTTATATGTGGGGAAAGACCACTAACAGCTCAGGACATGATTTTCTTCAAGGAATCAATGATCAATGTGATTTCCCCTGCAAGATGTTAGCAAAATCCTACTTGTACGTGGAGGTTGAATAATGAGGAAGGAATTAACATTAATTCATCTGAGATAGAGTTCTGCATTTGGTTCAGCTGGAAATATTGCCCTTACATAGTTCAAGTAATATGGAACTATTTGTTTTCCCAAACATTGTAGCTCAGCAAGAGTTGAGCATCTGTATTTCAATTTACTTCCAAATAAATCTAAGGAGCCCCAAGAAAAAAAAGCCTCTGCATGTGCCATCTGTACAGCAACACAACAGGCCATGTTTATTCAAGTCAGATTGCTTTTCAGTGACCTTGATTGTTGATGCATTTGGGGTAGCAATGGTGCTCTGGTGTAGGAAAGAATTTTCATTATAAAGTTTCATGCTCAATTATTTACTTGTTACAGTAATCTTGGATCAACTATGACAACAAAATTAACACCAATGTATTGAAAAAACATTATCATTTCTGACAAATGTATGTTCGATCAATGTGGCTATGTTAATTATAATTTCATGCTTTTCTACTCCATACTCTTTAGTCTAAAGAGCAGTGTGACATTTTTACTTCAAAAATATGTAGCTAAAAAGCTTATTGTAATCCTGTTTTGTGTAGTGAATGAATGTACATTAAATGGATGTGCACAAATAATACTAGTCACACTTATAATATTTTTCAACTCAGTATGTTTCTGTTAAGCCAAGTAAAGTTCATCACAAGGTAAATTGCATTCTTTTACCTTGTAATAATTGTTCCATCATGCAAAGTCAGATATTCCCTTTTGCTTCTTGAGGCTAAAAGTGTGATTAAGTTAATGGTATTAACATCAACACATGGGATAGTAAAAACAGAAGAATTTGCACACACCAATATAAATCATTGAGGATTTGGAAAATAAAAAACCATCTCAGTGAAACTGACCCCAGGGAAGGCGAACTTGTTTTCTCCTGCAAGAGCACAAAAGATTAATGACGTCTCTCTGACTGCAGACAACTTTGGTAACTTAAGAGTTTTCTCTTCTTCAGAGCACATAAAATTATAACAAATTAACCTACATTTTTTTAAAAATCTACATCACATGTTACTTCAAATAATACTCATTCAGACATTAACCTTTCCTGGCATTCAAGCATCTCTATCAAAAGCATTACATTTTTATCCTTTTACGTTTTCAAATATTAAACCATTTTAGGTTTTAAATTAGCACGTCTTTAAAAATTTAAAAGCTAAGAATTAACTTAGCATACTTTTTTCTTCTTTTTGGTATAGGCTTGATTAAAAGTAAAGTGCAAATGACATCACCAGGGGAACTGGCTAGAGCCCAGCAATATTAAGACAATTAATTCACACAAATGATGGAAATGACAAAATTGTTGAAGTATCCTGACTATCTCCACTAATATTTAGTTTACTCACAAAGGCTCAATAATTCCTCCCAGGAAGTTTCTCTCATCAGGTCAATAGCACTTATACTTTAACTAAAAATATATATTTTTTTTACAAATGGGGTGGGGCGGGGAAATAGATGTTAACCATTATTGCAATTCTTTTGGCACACAGCAAGGCTCTACCTTTAAACAAATAAAAACCAGATTGGAGGACATTAATCTACCAAAATGCCATTTCTTCACAACAAATATTAACTGCACCTTTTTACTATAATAGTGTTACAATGCATTACACTAAATGTGGAAATGTGATAAAAAGAAATGGTTGCGGACATAGGTCTCGTTTAAACTCCTTGTTCAACTTATAGCTTTCAAACTACAGTCAAAGCTGTTCCATTATACCTTCTGGGCAAAATTCAATAAACATCATAAATCAAGAAAACTTTCAACTGTTGGTGAGCACAAAAGCATCAATAGTGGAACTGTTGTTTAACTCGGTCTTTTAAGGGGTAATTCCATAATCCCGCATTCCCAGCAGGGAGCCACATTCAGAACAAGGGTCAGAGAATCCAGGCTACAATGTTATAGCCCTAGCTCCGACCCACATTCATTGCTTGTGCAGTTCCTCGCTAGGGCCATAGACTGCAGAGTTGCCCCAATTTTATACTTTACCATTTCTTTCTCCTACGATCTTTTTAATTTTTGGTTTTATTTGATCAAATTATCCTGCATCTTACTTCCTCTCCTTATTTGACCTTGTTTTTAGCATTCAGTGTTTCTTTTCTTTATCGTTACACATTTTGTTATTAGTCACAAATGTAATGTAGTATTTCTCATTCGTAAGTTATACTCCATCAAAAATGCTCCAAGTATAGATCTTACTGAATATTTTTACTACTATGTGATTTATAATGCTGGTTAGATGAAGATTCAGTATCCCAGACGAACAAATGGAGGGTTTCCTGCTCTATATCAATTTCTGATAAATTATAAACTAATAGGAAAAAAAGATACAAATGATTTTACTGCTCAATGTTTGCTATCTATAAATCAAAAGAATAGCTTGTACTCAATCTTTTCAAGCACAAGTCTCTGAAATCCTACTTCAATACTCATCTTTTCTATACTGTATTGAACATACATAATAGACATGCTCCATCATACTTTTCAGGCGGGGGGGTGGGGGGGGCTAAAAAACAGAAGTTTACTAATCCAATCCCTATGTTTAGAACATTCAGACATCTAAAGCCAAATTGCAAATCACATTTTGAAACATTTGCGCAAAATTAAACTCTAATCCTTCAGGTTTTCAAAGTAACACCAGCGGTCCACCAAAGTCTTGATTTTAAAATGCTCATCCTCATGTTCAAATCCCACCATGGCCTCACCCCACCCTATTTCTGTAACCTCCAACCTTACAACCCTCCAAGTTCCTCCAACTCTGATCTCTTGTGCATCCACCAGTCCCCTTCACCCCACGTAGCTGTGCCTCCAGCCATATAGGCCCCAAGCTCAGGAATTCCCTCTCTACATCTCTCCGCCTCTCGCTCCTCATTTAAGACCCTCCTTAAAACCTACCTCTTCAACCAAGCTTTTGGTCACCCATCATAGTATCTCCTTCTTTGGCTCAGTGTCAATTTTTGTCTCATTATGCTCTTGTGAAGCGCTTGGGATGTTTTCGCATGTTAAAGGCGCTATATAAATGCAAGTTGTTACTGTTGTTGACACATTTCTAACAATACAATAGTTCACTCATTATTTACTGTTAGAGAGTTCAAGTTGGGTGAGAAGAAAAGATATGAAGTCAACTTGGATCAAATTTCCAGTTTTTATTTTCCAGTACACAAATTGGGATAATTTCAAATTGATACTGTAAGCTTTCGACTTTGATGTGAACTGTTTGACCTGGTTAATCCAGGCTCCAGTCTATGATCACAGGACTTGTCCGAGTAATAAATTTTCCACTTATCTTGATGAATCAGTGTATAATCTCCTTGGTGCAAATGAATAAAGAACATACAACTTTTCAAATTACTTTCTTTTAAACATTAAAAACATGAATTAAACTATGCTGTTATCAATGTTTGAGAGAGAAAACATTCCAAAAAAAAAGTATACGTGGAAATAATATTGCAATGCTGACAATTTGATTTAATATTCTATATAAAGATCAGAGAGGGGTTCCTTTTGGACTGTGAAGACACTTAAATGATGTGAACCTTTTGAGAGAAAAGAAACACCCTTACATATACACAAATTAATATTCTATTATTTTCTGCTAAGTGCAACACGTGTGAATTTTCATTATAAACTTTGTTATATAAAAAGACTACATTACTGCCCTCAAGAGAAGGCTTTAATCTTAACTCAAAGCCCCTCACTTCACCAGCCATTTTGGGCAGGCTGAAGCGTTTGCAACCATCTTTAGCCAGACAGCAGAGTGGATGATCCTTTTCGGCACCCGTCATGAGGTCCCCACCATCACGGAGGCCAGTCTTCAGCCAATTCGATTCACTGCACGTAACATCAAGAAATGGCTGAGTGCACTGGACACAGTAAAGGCTATGAGCCCCAACAATATCCCGGCCATAATGCTTAAGACCTGTGCTCCAGAACTAGTTGCGCTTCTAGTCAAACTATTCCAGTACATTTACAACACTGGGATCTACCCGACAAAGTGGAATATTGCCAGGTATGTCCTGTCCATGAACAACAGGACAAATCTAACCCAGTCAATTACCTGCCTATGAGCCTGCTCTCAAGCATCAGCAAAATGATAGAAGAAGCCATCAACAGTAACATCAAGCAGCACTAACTCACCAATAACCTGCTCACTGATGCTCAGTTTGGGTTCTGCCAGGACCACTCATCTCCAGACCTCATTACAGCCTTGGTCCAAACATGGACAATGAAACTCAATTCCAAAGGTGAGGTGAGAGTTACTGCCTTGATATCAAAACAACATTCGACGGAGTGTGGCGCCAAGGAGCCCTAGTAATACTAGTCAATGGCTATCTGGGGAAAACTTTCTAGTGGTTGGTGTCATACCTGGCACAAAGGAAGATGGTTGTGAATGTTGGAGGCCAATCATCTCAGCCGCACGACAGCGCTACAGAAGTTTCTCAAGGTTGCGCCCTAGGCCCAATTATCTTCAGCTGCTTCATTAATGACCTTCCCTCCACCACAGGATCAGAAGTGGGGCAGTTTGCTGATGATTGCAGTGTTCAATTCCATTTAAAATTCCTCAGACAATGAAGTAGTTCATGCCCGCATGCAGCAAGACCTAAATAACATTCAGGCTTGTACAAGTAACATTTGCACCACACAAGTGCCGGGCAATGACCTTCTCCAACAAGAGAGCGCCTAACCACCAACCCTTGATAGTCAGTGACATTGCTATAGTTGAATCCCCACTATCAACATCCTGGGGGTTAATATTGACCAGCAACTCAACAGCCACACAAATGCCATGGCTACTAGAGCAGGTCAGAAGTTGGGTATTCTGTGGCAAGCGGCTCACCAAGTGACATCCCAAAGCCTCTCCACCACTTATAAGGCACATCAGAAGTGTGATGGAATACACGTGCCTGGATGGGTGTGGCTGCAACATTTAGGTAGCTAGACACCATCCAGGACAAAGCAGTCCACTTGTTTGGCACTCCATCTACCCCCTACATCACTGGCTTACCATGGCTGCAGTGTGTACTCTCTACAGGATGTACTGCAACAAGTTACCATGGTTTCTACAGCAGCACCTCTCAAATCCACGACCTCCACCACCTAGAAGGAGAAGGGGAGCAGATACATGGCAATACCATCAACTTCAAGCTGCCTTACAAATCCCACACCATCTTGACTTGGACCTATCTCGCCGTTCCTTCATAGTCACTGGGTCAAAATCCTGGGACACCCTACCTAACAGCAATGTGGGCGTACCTTCACCAAACAACTCAAGAAGGAGGTCCACCACCACCTTCTCAAGGGCAACTCAAGATGGGCAATAAATACCGTTCTTGCCAGCGACGCCTATATCCCGAGAATGAATAATAAAAAATGGTGTTCGATGTGAACTATAAGGGAAAGAACTTGCATTTATATACCACCTTTCATGACCTCAGGACGCCCCAAAGCACTTCACAGCCAATTAGCTATTTTTGAAGTGTAGTGGGAAATGCGGCAGCCAATTTGCATATAGCAAGGTCCCACAAACAGCAATGGGATAATGACCAGATAATCTGTTTTCATGATGTTGGTTGAGGGATGAATATTGGCCAGGACACCAGAAAGAACTCCCTTACTCTTCTTCGAATAGTGCCTTGGGATCTTTTGCATCCACCTGAGGGGGCAGACAGTGCTTCGGTTTAACGTCTCATCCGAAAAGTGGACAATCTCAGGTAACTTAAGCAGTTGCCAATAGCAACAACATCTATATGCATTCATTTAGCTACAAAGCTGTCATGGTCTCTTTTTAGTGGTCTCTGCATCTCAAAAATTACAAGAACATCTTTTCAGTTTAATTATCTGCACCTTCAGTAGTTTCTACTAACAAATGCAACAAAATGGAACTTAGCAGCATTGTACTACCTATTAAAAATCTTATGTCTTCACGCACAACTTGACTCTGTCGTCATGTGTATGTTACGTATTGTGTCAATTTTTTATGATTATAAATTCCTATGCCCACATTTATAATGGATTTTGTTTATGTAAAGTCATGACAGCAATTGCATAATCTGGCCACTAGTTTCCCACAAATCTGAAATTTCTAATGTCCAAAATAAGGGTTTGAACAAAATTCAAATTAAAAAATTATATATTAAAATCAGAGTATTACATAAAAAACATTAAATTAAAGTATTATATAAAAGTGAGATTAGAATGTATGACTTCAAAATTAGGATTGAATTACATCTGCACACTTGGTCCAATTATCTCCTGCCCGCTAACACCACTTCACCTGAAGACTACACTTAGTCTTGACTTCCTGTGTGTACTGCCAAAGGAAATCAACTACATATAGTGAAAATCTACTGGGTAGCCGCTTGATTTTATGTAATACAGGGTAAAATTCACACAACTGGTTTAAAAATCATTGCCATAACTAACTACTTTGGAAGAATTACACCATTTAGAGACTTGGTCAAGTGCTATGTGGGAAACTGGTCAGACATTAACAATGTTGTCCATATATAGTTTAAACAGTGCTAAAATTGCTTGAATGTTCACTGTGTTCCAAACATTTTCAGATGCTCCATCTCACTTTAGCTCCCTTTTCATCAGATGTCTCATCAGCAGCATTTCCTTTTACAAGTAGACTCTGCACAGTTCAATTTCCCTGCTGTTAACAGTGAGAGACAGCCTTAATGCACAGTTGTTACAAAGTCCGTTAAAAAGAAAATCTTCCCTTTACTCAGTATCTCTCCCAACTAAAGTTAGGTTTTAAGGAAGAATGACATGGTAACAACATTCACCCTTCATCGACGGAGAGCTCAACACTGCATGACAGAAGTTTAGCTCTGTGGAGATAAATTTCAAAAGACATCAACTATTCATTTGTACAAAAGGTGATTCTGCACAGGTGCATTACCATTTAATTTAGTTGTAACTGAAGTAATCAAAACCCACACCAAATTGGAACCTAAAATTTGGTGCTTATCCCAAACATAACACACCAGTCATGTATTCTAAACATATTAATAATTTCTCCCAATTCTGAGTCAATAAAAAAAATCATAAAATTATGGAAGAATTACACCAAATCCATCCGGGGAGAGTTGGAAAAGGACAATATGGGAAACTGGTTGCATGTTAATATTAATCTACAAATGCCGTTATGGTATAAACCTTATAATTGTATTTACAGATGAGTTGCTACCCCATATTTAGAAGGTCTAAAAAGTGCACACCAGACTACCCTATGTTATTGCTGACAGGGTGGCTTAGTAATCAGAAATGCAGCTTTTTAATACTGTGTGCATAAGGTTGTAGTTTCAATTCCTTAAAGCAATAAAAAGCATCATTCATTCCAAAAGGTTCTAAAAGAGGTGGCTGCAGAGATAGTGGATGCATTGGATATGATCTTCCAAAATTCTCTAGATTCTGGAACGGCCCCCGTGGACTGGAAGGTAACAAATGTTACCCGGCTATTCAAGAAGGGAGGGAGAAAGAAAACAGGGAACTACAGGCCAGTTAGCCTGACATTGGTCGTCAGGAAAATACTGGAATCCATAATTAAGGAAGTGGTAACAGGGCACTTAGAAAATCATAATAAGATTAGGCAGAGTCAACATGGTTTTATGAAAGGGAAATGGTGTTTGACAAATTTATTAGAGTTTTTTTTAAGGATGTAACCAGCAGGTTAGACAAAGGGGAACCAGTGGATGTAGTATGTTTGGATTTTCAAAAGGCATTCGATAAGGTGCCACATAAAAAGTTGTTGCACAAGGTAAGGGCTCATGGGGTTGGGGGAAATATATTAGCATAGATAAAGGATTAGTTAAAGGACAGAAAACAGAGTAGGGATAAACAGGTCATTCTCAGGTTGGCAGGCTCAAACTAGTGGGGTGCTGCAAGGATTGGTGCTTGGGCCTCAGCTATTTACAATCTATATTCATGACTTAGATGAAGGGACTGAGTGTGATGTATCCAAGTTTGCTGACGATACAAAGCTAGGTGGGAAAGTAAGCCGTGAGGAGGACACAAAGAGTCTGCAAAGGGATATAGACAGATTACGTGAGTGGGCAAGAAGATGGCAGATGGAGTATAATGTGGGGAAAAGTGAGCTTATTCACTTTGGTAGGAAGAATAGGAAAACAGAATATTTTTTAAATGGTGAGAAGCTATTAAATGTTGGTTTTCAGAGAGACTTGGGTGTACTCGCACAAGAAACACAAAAAGTTAATATGCAGGTACAGCATGCAATTAGGAAAGCAAATGGCATGTTGGCCTTAATTGCAAGGGGTTTGGAGTAAAGGAGTAAGGAAGTTTTACTACACTTGTACAGGGCTTTAGCGAGACCTCACCTGGAGTACTGTGTACAGTTTTGGTCTCATTTGGCCGGAACTTGCTTCGACCGGCGTGGCAAGGCTGTCCGCACATCCACACGAAAAAACACTTAACTCGTGGTCTCTGATGTCCACTTGCTCCCTTTTCAAATTTTTTTCAGTTCAGCGCTGTGATTTCAGCACAGCTTCCTTCCTATCGATAGAGACTGTGGGAATGGAAGCCATGCCCACAGAATCTGTCGAGAAGTCACACGCACAACAGGCAAGTACAAATCATTCATTTAAAGTAAATTTCTGTATGTTAGTTTAAATAAAAATTTAACATCTTATTATAAAAAAGGCAAGCAAATGATTTAATGAAACTTACAGAAGTTAAAAGTAAAAAAAATTTTAAACTTTAAAACTGTTTTTTAACATCAAAAAGTATTAAAATAAGTGTAATTTGACATTCCACATTTTTAAAATTTAATTTTTTATTGTTTCGCAGTCATTGCACTTTTAAAAAGTAATGCAGGGCTGGTATTTTCCAGCGTACCTTTTGGCGGCGTAAGCATCTTCGTTCCAGCTAGGCAGATGGGTAAGTTTATGAATGTTTAATGATTTCTATGATTTTAGCATACCATGTCCCTTTAATTCGAAACGGTCAACCGCCGGTGAACCAATGGAAGCAAGTTCGCGATGTCAGGGTTTAAGTGTGCGTGTGCGCATTCGCGAACTTATTCCATCGATTCGCCACGGAGAGAGGACGCCATATTGGGTGAGTAATTTCTGGGCCAATCTGTTTTAGGTGTTGGTTGAGGGATAAATGTTGGCCAGAACACCGGGGATAACTCCCCTGCTCTTCGTCAAATAGTGCCATCGGATCTTTAACATCTCATCTGAAAGACAGCACCTCTGACAGTGCAGCATCCCTCAGTACTGCACTGCAGTGTCAGCCTGAATTTTGTGCTCAACTGAATCAATATACAATAGATTGAATAAAGATACAAGCTTAATTAATTCACTGTAAAAGAAACTGTCTTGTACTCTAGCTGGCAAAAAAAGTTTTCTTTCTTTTGTTGTTCTGAAAGGACACAATCTTCAACTGAAAAAGTTGGCCAAATATCAGTTTAAAAAACAAGCATAATGGCATAAATCATATTGAAATACATATCATTTGCATCAGTCACCACTATAATGAAAATGACAATATAATTTGATATAATTTCGTAGTTGCAGGTAACATTAAACTAAATACTACATAGGGTGGTTTGTTTCGAGTGACATTGTCGTCGCGTGTTTACCCAAGACACCATTCAATTTTCATCCTGATTTTTGTTTCTAGCCTTCAGTTAAGATTGCAGGGAGCAGCAAGTATTGAAAGGTAGATATGAAGAAGTCACTGTTATACTCAACTGAAGCTTGAGGCTAACAGTAACACGTGTCAGTCCAGAAGTGACATTAGGTTGCAACAGCAGGATGGGGTTACACGCAGCTATGTTCACGAATTGTTGGGTCAGCCCAAGCAGGACAATTGCTTAAAGGGGTTTATTTGCAAATCTAGGCAAAAGAAAGTGATGTTTGCTTAGGTATTGACATAACCGATTAGATGCAAACACAAAGCCTGTGTTCCAAATTCAGTCACAAGGCTTCAACTAGCATTCCACATCCAAATATAGCATCAGCAGGAATTTAGAAAGTCATGAATCTTGTGATATAATTATTGCACAATTTATGTCCCTACACTATGTAGTACCTAATCATTAAAATAGGCTACACTTTATTGTGTAGCATGTATTGATACATGCAATTATATGCTTTACACATCAGTTTCACACCAAAACAATGAAGTTAATGACCTTGTTACTAAGGGCCCCTCACAAACAAGGCGAGTAAGCTACCATTGTTTAATGCACATCAGCGGAGTTATACTATTCACAATTGTAAACAATTTTACAACACCAAGTTATAGTCCAGCAATTTTATTTGAAATTCACAAGCTTTCGGAGGCTTCCTCCTTCCTCAGGTGAATGTTGTGGGAAAAAAAATGTTGTTTTTCCACAACATTCACCTGAGGAAGGAGGAAGCCTCCAAAAGCTTGTGAATTTCAAATAAAATTGCTGGACTATAACTTGGTGTTGTAAAATTGTTTACAATTGTCAACCCCATACTATTCACAGTCAGAGGGCTCCAAAATGTTGAGCACCACTGCACACAGAGACAATGACACACTAAATATCAGAGGAAACCAAAGTACCCAGCCTATGCAGCCCATTTCACCCAGCTACATGTACCTAAACCTACAACTAGAGTTAGCCTACTCGTCCAAAAGAGGAGGGAGATAGGAGGGTCAGAATCATGCCCCGACTTCCCCTCACTTGACAGTTCTTCTCACTCTTCCATGAGCCCCAACTCCTGCTCCCTTGATCACCTCCCCACCCAACTACCGCTCCTAGTCCCAAATGGTTCATTACTCCCTCTGTTCAAGTACCGTCCTTCTTCCTTTCAAAACCACGATCATCCACCTCCTGAAAACACTTGCCCTTGACCCATCTGTCCCTCCTACTACTACCCAATTTCTAACCTCCCATTATTGTTAAAGTTCCTTGAACATCTCATTGCCTCCCAGCTGCATGCTCACTTCACAACTTCCTTCTTGGAATCCCTGCAGCCCAGTTTCTAGTCTGCTGACAGCACCGATACTGCCCTGGTCAAAGTCACCAATAATATCCTTTCTATGACCGAGGTGCTTTATCCTTCCTTGTCCTCTCCACAGCAGTTGAGCAATCGCAACATTCTTATTCACCACCTCACCTCTGTGATTCACCACAGTGGGACTGCCATTGCGCAGTCAGCCAGCTCATCTCCAGCAATGACTTCTCCAGTACCCACATGATAGCCTGTGGTGTCCCCAAGGATACATCCTTGTCCCCATTCTCTTCCTCATCTACATGCTGCCCTTTGAATCACATCAATAGACGGAGAGCTATTGATGTTACCAAGGGGCAGCATGTAAATAAGGAACCATATGACCACCTCCATATTAAGAGACTGGCCATCTGACATCAAGTCATGGATAAGCCAAAATTTCCTACAACATTGGGAAGACCAGAGCAATTGTTTTCAGCCCCGCCAAAAGTTTTCCAGTCTTGCCATCAACTCCTCCTTGCTGAATCAGATTGCACGCACCCTTGGCATTCTATCCGACCCAGAGCTTAGCTTCAAACTGCATAATCTATCCATTACCATAACCTCTGATTTCTGCTCCTACCTTATCCCCACTGCCGGTTTATGGCACCGTTGTCCTGTCCACACTTAACATTTGCCATCTCTGTTCCATCCCAATGTTTAATTGTGGGAAATTTTGGTTTATCCATAACTTGGTTTCAGATGGCCAGTCTCAATGTGGAGATGGTCATAGAGGTCCTTATTTACATGCAGCCCCTTGATAATATCAATAGCTCCGTGTCTATTGATGTGATTCAAGGGGCAGCTAAATCACATGGATTTTCACACGGAATTTACCCTATTACCAGCACAAATTCAGCATAATACTCCAATCGGACGGCATTATTAAACCAGATTGTTCCACTATGCACCTCTAAATTCAGCAAAAGCAGATTTGTGAAGACTGCGGCTGTCAGACATGATCCATTAAAATAAAAATGTTACACACACGCATCACTCCAGAATATACCGTACAACGCCTCTGAGGAACAGATGTAAAAAAAAAATCAGAGCATACCACCAGCTCATCGCTGCACTGAAACCTGTTGCTAGCTAATCCAGACAGAAACCAACACATTGCCTGTTCTGGTCTTGGCTAGTTCAGAACTGGCTGGAATCATACCTAGCACAAAGGAAGATGGTAGTGGTTGTTGCCGGCCAATCATCTCAGCCCCAGGACATTGCTGCAGGAGTTCCTCAGGGCAGTGTCCTAGGCCCAACCATCTTCAGCTGGTTCATCAATGACCTTCCCTCCATCATAAGGTCAGAAATGGGGATGCTCGCTGATGATTGCACAGTGTTCAGTTCCATTCGCAACCCCTCAAATAATGAAGCAGTCCGAGCCCGCATGCAGCAAGACCTCACAACATCCAGGCTTGGGCTCATAAGTGGCAAGTAACATTCGCGCCAGACAAGTGCCAGGCAATGATCATCTCCAACAAGAGAGGGTCTAACCACGTCCCCTTGACATTTAACGCCATTGCCATCGCCGAATCCCCCCACGCCCCCCACCACCCAATCAACATCCTGGGGGTCACCATTGACCAGAAACTTAACTGGACCAGCCATATAAATACTGTGGCTACAAGAGCAGGTCAGAGGCTGGGTATTCTGCAGCAAGTGACTCACCTCCTGACTCCCCAAAGCCTTTCCACCATCTACAAGGCACAAGTCAGGAGTGTGATGGAATACTCTCCACTTGCCTGGACGAGTGCAGCTCCAACAACACTCAAGAAGCTCGACACCATCCAGGACAAAGCAGCCCGCTTGAGTGGCACCCCATCCACCACCCTAAACATTCACTCCCTTCACCACCAGCGCACGGTGGCTGCAGTGTGTACCATTTCATAGGATGCACTGCAGCAACACACCAAGGCTTCTTCGACAGCACCTCCCAAACCCGTGACCTCTACCACCTAGAAGGACAAGAGCAGCAGACACATGGGAACAACACTACCTGCACGTTCCCCTCCAAGTCACACACCATCCCGACTTGGAAATATATCGCCGTTCCTTCATCGTCGCTGGGTCAAAATCCTGGAACTCCCTTTCTAACAGCACTGTGGGAGAACCTTCACCACACGGACTGCAGCAGTTCAAGAAGGCGGCTCACCAACTTCTCAAGGGCAATTAGGGATGGGCAATAAATGCCGGCCTTGCCAGCAACGCGCACATCCCATGAATGATTACATTTTTAAAAAGAACCAAACCACAGTGACTTTAACGCATTTTGAGAAATGGCTTTTCAAAGCAGTTCTGGTTCCAAAAGTATTCTATAATCATAGAGTTAGAATCTGGTTTGTCACCACCATCGGTGAGACTCTTCAGACATTTTCAAGCATTTTTTTTTAAACTTCCAAATCAATTGCAGACCCCACCAATTCAGGCGATTTAGGGCATCTCCTGCATTTGAATGGCCATTCTAATCAGTTATAAATAAAATGTGGTAAATTAAAACAGATTTAGGCCTGGAAATTACTGCAAGTAAGGTTATCAAATGAATGCTCAACACTTCTGCATCAAATTATCTTCATTTTACTGGAGGCATTGATCCACTTAAACTAAATGGGTAACAAATGCATTAAAATAGCAGGGAGAGGAATTTAATATGTGGAAGTTAAGCATTCATACAATAACACTCAGTATTTTACAACCTTTAATGACTTAAAAATCACATCATAAATTACAAGTTTATTTGATGTTAAGCTTAAAAGATAGCAAAACCAGTTTGAAAGTTTTTCTATTCAGGAGGGGTAGCAGTAGCGAGGCGGGGGGGGCAGCAGAAAGAGAGGACGGGGTGGGAAGGGGAGGAGAAAGAGGACATGAGGAGGTGGAGGTGAAGAGAGGACTGGGGGTGGGAGAGAGAAGAGGCGAGGACGGGGTGGCAGAGAGGAGGAAGAGGACGGGGGAGGGGGGGGGGTGCAAGAGATCACGGGGCGGGGGAGGGGGGGCGAGAGATCATGGTGGGGAGTGATCCCTTAGTCTCATCTTGCTTTTGTTCAGGCATTTTTCAAAATAGATCACATTAACCATGCTCACTGACGGCAGCTGGAAATATATGAAAGCTAAAAGTCAAAACCAATACAGACCTGCTTTAAAAATAAGGCTGTCTGATTAGAATTATAAAGAGATCCTTTCCCACAATGCCATAATGAATGGTTTGGTGCAATTGGTGGGGGCCCCCAAAGGGATCAACCACATGAAGTTTGCAAAAAAAAGTGCAGATACACCAAGAAAAAAAGCAGAAGAAAACACTGCATTAAAATCATTTTTGAAAAGATATTATAGACAAGAAATAAGGGAGAATTAAAAAATCACGTCAAGCAGTGCAATACTTTGTCTCGAAATGAGAAGTTATTGTTGCAAAAATAACACAGGATTCAAACTTACTCATTGGAACATGCGCATTGCACACTAACCACCCCCAAAACAGAAAACCATGCCGAGTATATCCAACAAACACACTCCACACTGTGTAGGAATTCAATTTGGAAACCATCATCTCAAGCATAGAGGAGGACAGGAAAGTCATATTGCTATAATGCTCAGATTATCAATCATTCTGACAGTTTATTGGCTTTATCACCACACATACCATTAAAATGATGTCTGGCCCAGAATGTCATGAGACAACATTAAACAGACTAGGATTAAAAAGCAGATACTAACAGCACTCCAGCAACTTTCTCACTGAATTTTTGTAAAGGCAGTACATTACTGGCTCTGGACTTTGAAGAAATATACTGTCTACAAGCCATAGAGTCAACACTAGAGTTCACAAGCTGATAGGTAGTCTCACGTTACTGTAGTTGCATAAGCTCCTACAATTTATTTATCATACTGTAGACATGATTATCGTTAATGAAAGGAAAGGAGGCAAAACATAATTACTTTTTCTTTTGCACCGTTTCATTGGAAGCCTACAACTGAAAAATGTTCTTACTTACAAGTCATGGGTTACTCCATTGCCAGTTTTCATGAAAACTGAAAAAGAGCATCGAACACTTGCACATTACCAACATGGTCTCATTTTTTTTTCTCAAAACTCCTGACTTCAAAATGTGAAATATCGATATATCTTGAAGATTATTTTTGGAGGGGAAGCATGTTCGACTGAATTATCCCATAAACGCAAGTAATGCAGGGAGCTATACGAATACAATGTGCATCACCTAGCCCTTGATGCTATGTTTTATGTTCGAAAACTGCAAATTCAATGCAGTCTTGCTGTAGGCCTTTTGTGTAGGTCTCCTAAATGCAGCATTAGATGCCAATCTAGAGGGACTGTGAGCTATGGGCCCCATTCACGATTTTGCTGGAGTGGTAACTCATGACGTCATTCCCTGGGGGGGAGGAGGAGGAGGGTATTAGAAATTCTACACCAAACATCTCTAATTACCAGTTTCAGTATTAAAACAGAAAAAGATCAGCCAAGTCACACCAGTGACTAAAGCTGCACAACTGATTCAGTAGGATATGCTTTGCTTTTGAGTTTAAGAAAAAAGCTTCACTCCTTGCTCCTGGATCAGAGTTTGGCAGGAATTAAGAGTTCTCAAATTCAGGTTGGATTACAAAAATATAAAAGCTTTGCAACACAGTGCATTCGAAACAATATTGTATTATGAAATTTCAAAGTTTGTGAGGCAACACAGTTTTAAGAAACCTGTGATACAAATAAAGTCTTGCAAGCAAACATCAAAAATTAAATTTGAAAATGACAATGCTTACTTGAGAAAAAGCATACTGTTGGGATGGAGTCTAATTCACCAAAAATATCACTAATTTTTTTCCTTAACGTTCTACGACATTAAGGGCGTTATATAGATGCAAGTTGTTGTTGTTAAGAATACAGTGGCTATTCATTTTAAAAACTATTTTAAAATATTATTCTTCTGAAATAAATGACCATTATGTCACTAATTTAAGAGGTCAGTTTCCCTACATGATATCAGAACTATCTTAGAAGATGTGATTTATTTTCTAGCATTTATTTTGCAAGAAAGAGTTCACTACATCACAGGTTTTTCATGCTTTCAATTTTCATGCTCGTAACGTAGACAAGCTATGAATTTGGGAAACCAGCAAGTCTATTCACTTTCAAATCAAATACTATTTGGGAAGGAGTTGAAGGATACAAACATATCAGTGCTATTACCTGACGCAAAACCAAGCACTAGAAAATCATGCCATAAACCACAAAAATCCTTTAGAATTCAGATTCCTGAGTTACTTGAAGAAACCTAGGGGGAAAAAAATTGGATAGGGCCTATTATTGGGCATGCATAATGTATGCATGCTATATACCTTGTAACAATCGAGAACTTATAGCAAAGTTGTGAAGGTTTAGGTAGTAAAATTGGATGATGTAAATTTGCATATCTAAGTACATAGCCAGAACAGGAAGAAAATTACATTGTCTAACTGAATTCATTGAATCGAAAGACACCGTTTTTCCATTAATGCAGAATATTTTATATGTTGTACCATTCCCCACCATTTCTTCAACTTGTTCCATCCTCCAAAACAAACTAGGGTTATCGTGAGTTCTCATTGCAAAGTTTCTGAAAGCAATTCAAAATTTAGATAAATATGCAGCTTTTCTGTGGCAGTATATCCTCTGAAACTTTCCACAGTTAGCCCCCTGAAAAATCAAATTGTTATACAAACCACATTGTTACAGTCCAACCTTTTCCATACCCAGTTTGGAATGGTCAAGTCAATTACAAATTATTAAACCTCAGCGTTTACAGTGCAAAATGTATTGGCAATGCACATGTTTGGTGTAGAACTTCTAGCACCCTCGCCAACACATAGAAGGCAGCTCACCACCACCTTCTCAATGTCAATTAGGGATGGGCAATAAATGCTGGCCTTGCCATCGACGCCTACATCACATGAACAAATAATAAAAAAAAATCCCCGGCCCCAGCAAAATCAAGAATGGGGCCCATAGCTCACAGTCCCTCTGGATTGGCACCTAATGATGCTGCATTTGGGAGTCCTACACAAAAGGCCTACAGCGAGACTGCATTGAATTTGCAATTTTGAAACAGAAAACATAGTATAAAGGGCTAGGTGATGCACAAAGAGTGATCATATCTTTGAAGGTGGCAGGACAAGTTCAGAAGGCCATTAAAAAAGCATATGGGATCTGTGGCTTTATAAATGGAGGCATAGAATATAAAAGCAAGGAAGTTATGCTAAACCTTTATAAAACACTGATTAATACTCCAGCTGGAGTATTGTGTCCAATTCTGGGCACCACACTTTAGTAAGGATGTCAAGGCCTTAGAGTGTGTACAAGAGATTTATTAGAATGTACCACAGATGAGGGACTTCAGTTTCATAGGGAGACTGGAGAAGCTGAGCTGAGAAGGCTAAGAGGAGATTTGATAGAGGTTTCAAAAATCATGAAGGATTTTGATAGAATAAATAAGGAGAAATTGTTTTACCCAGTGGCAGCAGTGTCGCTAACCAGAGGACACAGATTTAAGGTAATTGGCAAAAGAACTAGAGGCAACTTACGCAGCAAGTTGTTATGATCTGGAATGCATTGCCTGGAAGGTTGGTGGAAGCAGATTCAACAGCAATTTCCAAAAGGGAATTGGATAAATAGTTGAAGGGGAAAAACTTGCAGGGCTATGGGGAAAGAGCAGGGGTGTGGGACTAATTGGATAGCTTTTCCAAAGAGCCAGCATAGGCACAATGGGATGAATAGCCTCCTTCTGTGCTGTATCATTCTATGATTCTATGATGTGCAGCAAAGTATGGAATGACAGCAAATTTCTTTCACATAAAAATCACGGCTGTGACTGGCTACAACCTGATCTCAACATCCTTCAAACTGAAAATGAACAGATACAACAACATATAATTATATAGTGCTTTAAACATAGAAAGATATTTCACGGCGCTTCACAGAAGCGCCATCAGATAAAAGTTGACACTGAGCCAAAGGAGATGTTGGGATGAGTGACTAAAAGCTTGGTCAAAGAGATGGGTCTTATGGAGGGTCTTAAAAGACAGGAGGGAGGTGGAAAAGAGGTAAAGTTTAGGAAGGGAATTCCATGGCATAGGACTTAGACGGCTGAAGGCATGGTTGCCAATGGTGGAACGAAGTGGGAGATGCACGAGGCGCCAAAATTGGATGAATACAGAGTTCTCCAAAGATTGTAGGGCACAAGGAGGTTACAGAAATAGGGAGAGGCGAGGCCATGAAAGGATTTAAGCACAAGGATGAGAATTTAAAATCTGAGACATTAATTGACCAGGAGCCAATGCAGGTCAATGAGTACAGGGATGATGGGTGGGTAAGACTTGGTGCGGGATAGCATACAGGCAATAGAGCTTTTGATGGAGGGTGGAGGATGGGAGGTCAGCCAGGAGAGCAATAGAATCATCGAATCTGGAGGTGACTAAGGCATGGATGTGGATTTCAGCAGCAGATGCCCTGAGGCAGGGTTCATCATTGATAGTATCATAAAGAAAACAAACATATCAACGTAATATTTTTTTTTCAAGGTGAAGTGAGGCTAATCCTGCCTCACTTCACCTTTATCATCAACTTTAATTTAATAAATCTCCATAAATTAATTTATTCAGATCAGGAAAGGTCAAAGTTATTGCCTACCTCTTCATATAAAACATGCACCATCATATGGTTCTATGCCTGCACATTACCCAGTCAAATACATATTTTGTACAATGCCCGTTTTATCAAATAAACAGTACGTGTCATTTCATTACCTGCAGCAATAATTACCAATATTTAAACACTGGTACAATCAACTAAATAAATAGTTTCAAAATTATGAAAGATATTGATGAGTGATTCAGACAAATTGCTCACACGTTGACAATGGGTTCAAAAAGTAGGGGACAAGAAAAATAAAAAGGATGGAAGGAAGGAGAGAAGGAAAGGAGGGAAGGGAAGGACAGGACAGAGGATAGGACATTTATGTAATGCCTTTTGTGGCCTCAGGACATTCCATGACGCTTCACAGCCAATAAATTGCTTTTGATGTGTGATTGCTGTTGCTATGTAGGCAAACATACAGGCTAAGGAATAGAAAAAGTAAATCCTGAATATTGCTTTAAATTAAATTTTGGGAATAGGAGAAGGGGCCATAGGTTTAAATTAGTAAAAGGAAAATTTAGGACTAATAACAACAAGTTCTTCTTTACACAATCATTGATTAACACACGGAATGGATTTCCAGATACAATAGTGGAGGCAAAAACCCAGAAATCATTTAGGAAACAATTAGATACTGCATTGTGGGGGAGGGGAAAGCTTCAGGGTTTTTCAGGATGGATGAAAAAAGTTGGGCTGAATTGCTTGTCATCCAGAGTTACCTTGTGTGATTTTATGAAAAAGCAGGGGACTTGTGCCGAAGAGTCTTTTCTGGTTCCTAAAATGTCTTAATTTTCCATTAGATTTAAGGTCAATAATCCCATACAAAATATGACTAGCTTCCAGTTGAACATAAAATGCTGGTCTGTATCTATTTCAATAAGAGAAATAAAACAGCAAGAACAACTATTTTCTGCATGTACATTTTGCTGTTTCAGTTTGATGATAATGCTTTTTCTAAAATAAAAACGTTATTTTACTTATCTCGACAGCAGTACAGAACATACTGGTGTCAAATGAAACACCCTAATCGAGGATGAAATAATGCTCTTTTTTGGCACCCAGTTTTACCCTTTTAAAAATTATAGGAAAAACAGAAGTAAAATTGTTTTAGCACAAGCAAAAAAGCACCTAAAATGAGCTTTGAAAATCATGAAAAGTGAAAATTTCCCTAAAAATCAGACACCTAAATTTAAAATCTAATACCAAGTGCTTCAGTGCATTGTATTCTATCTTTTGTGTTATTGAAATATGATTAGAACAGAAAAATCCAGTATACTGATCAGTTAAATACTTATTCTATACCTATGCAGCTCAAACATGTTAAATGAACACAACATCTACAGCATAGTGTATATCCAGGCTGATATTTGTAAGGAGTTCTGTAACGCACAATATAAATATTTGATTTTCCACCCAATGATTACCAACAATCACAGATTTTTTTTCAATGCTCAATTTGTTATGCAATAATATAATGCAATGGTCCCCGTGTATTTGTAGTGGACCATCCATACAAAACACATAGCTTCTCTAATATCACTATAGCAAGTTAAATTAGTTCCTGAAAAGATATGTTTGGAAGATCTCATTTATATTTCAGTTCCTGATTGCTCTTTTACCAAAATGTTCTGTTGTGTTTCCATGTAGCTTTAAACATCCAACTGTGTATTTACAAAATCTAAACCTAGACTTCAATAGTATTAAAATACTATTATTGTTATTCCACACTACTAAATAATAAATACCACCTACTTAATAGTTTTTCACACTCGGTTTTTCCTTACAAAATAACTATCAACCGTCACAGTCCATTGATCCTGAGTTGGATTACTTGCACTCATCAAGACAGGACAAACCAAAATTATGACCTTGGGTGGGGTGTTGTCCTTAGGCAGACCAAATTTTAGGCTTTCTTGTGCTTTTAGAATTCCTGTGATATCTGGACATATGTAGAACTCATTAACTGCTGTTTTACTAAGCTCCTTAAGTATCAAATGGCTAAATTAAGTAATTAAAAAATTATTGACACAAAGCATGGGCCAAGGCCACATTACTGGCTTCATACAATACTGGTAACTATTTCAATGTTTTAGTGTTTGGATTCAAATCACCCTCCAAGAAAAAAATTAGAAGGGGATACAATCATCTTGAATACTTAAGGCCGAAATTCTGGAGTTCCTGCACTGCTACCAAAAGTGCAGCAGGTGGAAATTCCGACTGCCACTGTGAGCGGGAGTTGACTCCATCTCAAACTGTAGGGAAAGGGTCAGAGCAGGCAGCCCGCACCTCCAAAGAGGCAACCGGATCATCTGCCTCAATGAGGCAGAGACAAAATTCTGAGTGACAAAGTCTGCTCCATTTTTCTTCTGTTATTTGGAGAGTGAAAGGGCAGGATTTGAAAAGTAATCTATTCCTCTGGGATCAATTACCTTTCTTACAGGAAATCGTCAGGGCTTGCTGAATGTCCTTTATGAGACCTAGGCCCCTCTCAGCAGACTTGTAGAAAACCTTGGTTAAACCACACTTGGAGTACTGAGCACAGTTCTGGTCTCCATATTATAGAAAGAATGTAGAGGCATTGAAGAGGTGCAAAAAAGATTCAGAAGGATGATACCACAACTGAGAGAATATACTTATCAGGAAATGCTGAACAGGCTGGGGCTCTTTTCTGTGGTGAAAAGAAGGCCAAGGGGTCTTTAAGATAATGAAAAGGTTTGATAGGGTAGACGTAGAGAAAATATTTCCACATTTTGGGGGAGTCCAAAACTAGAGGTCATAAATATAAGATAGTCACCAATAAATCCAATAGGGAATTCAGGAGGAACTTCTTTACCCAAAGAGTGGTAAGAATGTGGAACACCCTACCCCAAGGAGTAGTTGAGGCATTTAAGGGGAAGCTGGATAAGCACATGAGGGAGAAAGGAATAGAAGGATATGCTGATAGGGTTAGATGAAGTAGGGAGGATGGAGGCTTGTGTGGAGCATAAATGCTGGCATAGAATCACAGAATGGTTACAGAACAGAAGGATGCCATTCAGCCCATCAAGCTTGTGCTGGCTCTTTGTAAGAGCAATCCAGTTTGTCCCATTTCCCCATTCTTTCCCCGTAGCACTGCAAATTTTTTCCCTTCAAGTATTTATCCAATTCCTTTTTAAAAGCCATGTTTGAATCTGCTTCCAGCACCCTTTCAGGCAGCACATTCCAGATCATAACTACTCGCTGCGTAAAAAAGTTTTTCCTCATGTCACCTTTGGTTCTTTTGCCAATTGCCTCAAATCTATGTCCTCTGGTTCTCGACCCTTCTGCCAATGGGAACAGTTTCTATTTATTTACTTTATCTAAACCCTTCATGATTTTGAACACTTCTGTCAAATCTCCTCTTAACCTTCTCTGCTCTAAAGAAAACAACTCCAGCTTCTCCAGTCTATCCACGTAACTGAAGTCCCTCATCCCTGGATCATTCTAGTAAATCTTTTTTGCACCCTCTCTGAGGTCTTCATGTCCTTCCTAAAATGCAGTGCCCAGAATTGAACACAATACTCTAGTTGTGGCTGAACCAGTGTTTTATAAAGCTTCAACATAACTTCCTTGCTTTTGTGCTCTATGCCTCTATTTATAAAGCCCAGGATCCCATATGCTTTTTTAAACCACTTTGTCAACCTGTCCTGCCACCTTCAAAGATTTGTGCACATATACTTCCAGGTCTCTGTTCCTGTGCCCCCTTTAGAATTGTACCATTTAGTTTATATTACCTCTCCTCATTCTTCCTGCCAAAATGTATCACTTCGCACTTCTCTGCGTTAAATTTCAACTGCCATGTGTCCGCCCATTCCACCAGTCTGTGTATGTCCTCAAAGTCTATTACTATCCTCCTCACTGTTTACAACCCTTCCAAATTTTGTGTCATCTGCAAATTTTGAAATTTTACTCTGTATGCCCAAGTCCAAGTCATTAATATGACATTAAAAAAAAGCAGTGATCCTAGCACCGACTTCTGGGGACCATCACTGTATACCTTCCTCCAGTCCAACAAACAACCGTTCACCACTACTCTCTGTTTCCTGTCACTTAGCCAATTTCGTATCCATGCTGCCACTACCCCTTTTAATCCATGGGCTTCAATTTTGCTGACAAGCCTATTATGTGGCACTTCATCAAATGCCTTTTCAAAGTCCATATACACAACATCAACCGCACAGACCAGTTGGGCCGAATGGCCTGTTTCTGAACTGGAGTTTCGATGTACCTCGCTGTAACCTTGGCTACCATTGAATCTCAGTGAACATTAGCTCCTCATATAAGGGTGCATGAATGGATCAGACAGAGTCATTGGACCACACAACACCAGGATCACTGGACAAATCAAATAGATAGCAATTGAAATATGATGGAAATTAAACTGCGTAAAAAAATGTTAAAGTTGATTCATCATTAATTTCCAACCCTCAACACAGGAAGACTTTAAATTTAGAAATTGTTGTTGGAAGTGTAATATAGCGTTCATTTAATGTCCATTACAAAATTCTCAAAGAATTTTTAGGTCAAGCACCAGCGAGTTTAATTCATGCATTCAGGTCAATTAATTAGCAGATTAGGCACTTAAGAGTGAAGGGCCGCCAAACGGTCATTGTGATGCACCATTCATTTGATGCATTCAGTGCACTAAAAAAGAAAACAAGCATTGCTGCAGAGGCTGCATTGACAAAGCTGGAGTCTTCATTTAAGATAAATTGTCGTGAACTTCTTTCCACATTCTAGTAATTTTGTCCACTGGCACTGGACTTGGCAGAGTAGGACCAGCAAGAGCAGAATGGATTACTTATGATCTATGGTGTATCATCAAGTACCAGGCAGAGTTATCTGGTAATTACAGTGGATGTAGAGGTTTAGCAGGGAGGCAATGGCAGAGCTATGCCATCATCTTCAGGAGGACCTCTAGCAACAACATGCCACATCTGTACAGCACTGGTAATGGCTGTCAGTTAACATGGCTCTCAAATTCTTATACATAGGGCTCCTTCTAGGTTAGCATTGGGGATAACTATACAGTTAGCCCGTTTACTATCAACAGATGTATTACGGTCACGTTCATTATTCAGTTGGGAAAATGACCATTTCTTTCACCACCGGCCGACATAAGAAAGTGAGGGGACAACACAGAACTGCTGGCTTTCCCAAAGTCCAGAGGATTATCGACTGCACCCATGTTGCCATTTGGACCCCCCTGGGCACAATACCGTATGATGCAAAAGGAATTTTATCGTCTCAATGTGGACATATCTTATGATCATTAGCACAGAATCATGAAGATCAATGCCTGCTTCGTCAAGAGCTCTCATGATGCTTTCATTTAAAGCCATCCCTAACCTCTCTCCTACCTTTGCTGAAATGCTAAAATGGTCTGTTTGTTCTTGTGGGAAAAATACTTAGGCTCAGAATTTAATAAGTTTTGAAATCTGTCTTTATAAACTTATGTGCGACCGTTGTTTATGCTGCTAGCAAATTACGTTTAAAAGTCTATACAAAGTTTTTAGATAAACTACTTAGGAAAGGAATTGAACTATGAAAACATCCAAGAGTATTTATCTCTTAAATATGGGCAGTATCACTTGTAGCAGTGACAATCAGAACAAAAAGATGTTGTATAATACAGAATATCAGTACTTGTGGCCTCAAGAGCACCGTGGTAACACTTTTTCCACAAGATTACTTTCAAACATCATAAATTTACCATGCAACTAGATTTTATAGTGCTATCAAGCATGCTTCGCCAATCAAATTTGGATTAAAGCAGAAAATTGTGACAAGTATGAAAACACAAATATCCCAAGCACAAACACTTCAATAAAATTAATCATGTGAAAATGTTAAATAAAAGTAGCTCAGAAGGATCAAAAACCAGTGTGCGTTTGAATTGATCATACAACTCAAGCCCGCTACATCCAACGCCAGTACACTAACTGAACCACCATGTATAAATAGTAATATTCCCTCCAAAACATAAGACTCAAAATGTAAAGTAGGTCCACCACTTCCTTTCATACTTCTAGCAATGTTTTTCAAATTGTAAACTATCTATAGTTATTTATTCTACAAATAAAATTGTGGGGAGTGTGAGATTCAGTGGGTCAAATCCAGCCCAGAAAGAGGAGATAAAGATCACTTGTACAATAAATTACATTGGACAGTCTCAAAATAGTTCTTAGTGAACACAGGTCCTTAGTGCAATATTGCTCCCAATTCAACATTAAGTGGCACAAAATTAGTAATTTCACTCAATAACTGCTATACAAAATGGAAAAATATCACATTCTCGCATTAAGGGTACCCTTCTGATGTTGTGGCTGAGACATAATGTTGGGACAGAGTAGAGGAACACTGTTGGAGCAGAGTAGATGCAGTTAGCTCTGCATCTGTGTAATACCTCACCGAGGGAGTACTTGGGTGGCCAAAATGCATCATGTTCTATTCTGCAGCACTCACCTTGAGCACAAAATTCACAAAAAAATACATGGATCCCATTATGGTACAACATCTAAACAGCTCATGGAGCCAAATAGACAAAATATATTTCAAATTTGGCCATTCATGAGTTTTTTGATCAGCCATGCGTCTGACACACACAGAAATTCAGGACCATGCTTAAGAGCCTCCAATCCAAATTATTGTGAAATCGAGAGAGAGAGAGGAGAGAATGGAATGTATACTCTTTCCCCACAGAAACACACTTACCCAAGTACTGAGAATTTAGGCATAGATTGCCTTCTGTTGCGTGCCTGGGAGTCCTGAACCACAAAGAAAAACTGTTGGGACATACGTATTATATGCCACAAACTAAACCTGCATTGGGACTTCACTGTCATGTAGAGAAAACATGAGCAGCATATAATCCTTCTTGGGGCGGTTGAAACAACTCATTTTATTTCAGGGCCTGCACAGTATTTTTGATACATTGTATATTTTTTTTTATTATTCGTTCATGGGATGTGGGCTTCGCTGGCAAAGCCAGCATTTATTGCCTATCCCTAATTGCCCTTGAGAAGGTGGTGGCGAGCCGCCTTCTTGAACCGCTGCAGTCCGTGTGATGAAGGTTCTCCCACAGTGCTGTTTGGAAGGGAGTTCCAGGATTTTGACCCAGCATGTGACTATCACTATGTGATAAATAGTTACCTCGCATATGGGATATGGAATTTACTCCATGTATGAGAGACTGGAATTAATTTCACATAAGCACCTAGCAATTAGCAAAAAATACGATTCTAAACAATTGTGCAGTAATACTGAATAAGTACAGCTTATGGTATGAACAGAACTCATACCGAAAAACAACCTAATTTGCAATATTCTGTTCCAATACCAAATCTAAACTCCACCAATAAATGGTTATTTGATTTGAAATTTTAACAAAATAGTTAGACTTCATTGATCACATGGTGTATCCCTTACTCACTAAACAAACATCATGTTCATTGATTTATTATCTTATGTCTTCCAGGCACATTCAAAAACCCTAATCACCTGACTATCATTGTTTAACAAAAGGCAACTCATCCAATGTATTTTTTAAGCTAAACTACACAGAAGAATGTAGGCAGACAATAGTTTGAATAAGGGAGATTTACTAACAGTTGGAAATATCTGGAGTCAGTCAAGTAAAAGCATTAAAAGATTTGAAGAATTTGTAAACCTTCTTCATAGATTACATAAATCACGATACATGGTAATACATGCGATAGTCTCAATAGCTCTGTAATTTTGCTTCCCAGCTGGAAAGATAATTCCTTGATTGCATACTCCGGGCAATATTATTCTGTGGCAGTGATGCAATAGCAGCCTCTCAGTCTTAAAAGACCACTTGACTTATTAGCATTGTGTTCATTCTTTTCAAATCATAACATATATTTTAGCAACGTATAGTGGCAGATAAATGATTTTACTTTAGTCATAGAACTAGATGACCGTCATATACAGCTAAATGTTTTTTCATGTAGTGTTACTCCTCTTGTTACTCACTACAACCTAGTAATTTCAGAGCAGACATCCAAATCAAGTTGGTTTTTTAAAAACATTATTTATTCTCAGGATGTGGGTGTCGCTGTCATGTAAAGGTGGTGGTGGGTTTTCTTCTTGTAGTGGTTTGATACAACTGAGTGACTTGCTGAGGCACTTCAGAGGGCAGATAAGAATCAACTGCATTGGTGTAGGACTGGAGTCATGTATAGGCCAGACCAGGTAAGGGCGGCAAGTTTCCTTCCTTAAAGGGCATTAGTGAACCAGTTGAGGTTGTTTTTTTTTTTAAAAACTGATTCAAGTTTTTTTTTTATTTTCAGAGTTTTTAAAAACTGATTTCAAATTCTCAAACTGCCATGTTCTTCAGGATTACTAGCCCAGTAACATAACCACTACTCTACCATATCCGTACATAAATACTAATTGCAGTTTAATAGGCAATATGTGATGGTACAATCATCTTCCAATATCAGACAGGAATACTCCTGTAACATGGATCTTACTGTCATGTCATATATGACAGACAACTGGGGTTATAGCTAGCTCACCCTTCATAACATCACATAACTAAACAATCATCTTTTCAAATTATTTTTAAAAGTACAAAAGTTGACATGCGTTCTCAGTTCATCATACAATACGGATTCTCAAAATAAGGAACATTGAAAAGTCATTTTAAAAATTATAATTCTTAGAAAAACTAAAATGCAATGAATTAATATGCAGTGGATGTTTCAGATAATTTATTGCTTTGCTCTCTACATTTAAGGTATTTGGAGTTATAGTCTCATGCAAGTGTAAGATGTGCACTGATATATCTACTTCTTTATGATATGCTTTTTTAAAAATTAAGTCATTGCATCAGAAATACTTGTCACTATAAAACTTCTGTTGTCAAGAGTGGCTTCACAATCTGGGCGAAGGGCTTTCATCAATCCTCGAGATATTTCTGTGTTTTTTATTGCTTCAAGGTATCCTCGTTTCATCATCCTCGAATCCTTCCATGGTTTGCTTCTTCAAAATTTACCTCATGAAAAAGTCACGAAAACTGTCACAAATGTCCCCACTCTGACAGTTACCTAACACCAAAGACTAAAATCAATGTCTTACACATGGGGAATGGTTTCCATTCCCATTTGGATTAATATTTCTAACAAGGCCTGCAGGGGATACATATAAAAGCAATAATTATTTAATTTACAGATCTTGTCCAAATGAAATATTTCAGAAACAAAACAACAAATGGATGGGTCATAGGAGACTTTTTCATCAATATTCTAGGCAGTCACAAGCAGGTCCTTGTTCAAGAGTGCCACATCATTTCTTTTTTCAATAATCAGTTGTTTCAAAACCACTTAAATTCTGATTTTTTTTATATACATGTCTCATTTTCTCCTATGAAGCATGAAACAAATATACATAGTTGACCCCCAACATTTAAATTTTCATTGCAAATGTTTTTGGCACATATAGTAGGTTTTAAACCCCATCCACTGTTACCACTCTAATCCATATGGCTGATCAATTTAAATGATCAAAACCGTAGTATTTTATAAATGTTACAAATTACTGGTTGCAAAATGGCAATACTCTATATTAAATCTTAGATGTGCATTTCAAGTTATTTTAGATTGCATATTGACTCATAATAATCTTGGAAACTGATGCTTCTAATCTATTTTAATATTTAAATTTCACCAATTTTTGATGAGTAATTTAAAAAAATACAAAAATGGTTATGTTTATTTATGATAAGCTTTCTTTATCCCAAGATCAGACATACAAGAGGTACTTTATCAGCAGGCATTATTTATCATCAACATTCCTGAACCAGCTTGTCACTCATTTTTCTGTTAAGCTCAGTTGTGCTTGGTCCTTTTTCATTTACCCCTTTTCAAGAGTTCTCAAGTAGCTAGCAGGTCATACAAGATATTCAGTGGAGGAAAATATGTACCAAAGACAGAAGAAACATAACTGGCAGTAGCATAAATGAAGATGCCTTGGAAGGAGCCGGGGGTGGGGTGGGGGGGGGGGGTGGAATAGGGAACGTCAGTTTCAACTCCCTTATTTTTCTCCCTTCTGGAGCTAGCTCCCGCAATCATGTAATTCTTGCTAGACTAAGAGGGCGAGATAATCTGATGGCTGGACATCACCACCATCTTTCCTTTGTCTACCCACAAAGAAGTACATTTGAACCAGCTCCTTTTCCATCAATTTTTCTTATTCCCCAGATAACCTAGTCAAAACTCACTCTCGGGAAAACCTGCATGCATATGTCAATCTATGCTAAGATTTCACTCAAGGATCCCAATTATAATGCAATGCTCTAACACTGCAGTTTCTGGGTTGAGAAATCCAACTTTTAAAAAAAAAATCTATTTTATGGCTACAGGCTTTTGACAGCCTCTCAGAACATGTGCTACATTGTGCACAAAGCAATGGAAGGAACTTGTCCTCGAAAAAGAACGCAGGTAAATACTGAAAAGTGATTTTGTTGAAGAACCTGCCGACATGCAAATAGAAAGGCAAAATGCAGTACAGTTTGCCTTCAAAAGATGTCCTTTCTCTGGCTTGATTACTTTTCACTTATTTATTCAGCTCTCAGCATTGAGTGATACTTCTACACCTTAATGCACATTTTTCTTTTTTGTCTCATCTTGATGAGAAGCCATCCTTCAACGTTTGCCTGTGTGTGCAATATCTGCTGACAGAGCTGCAGTTCTAAGAATAAGGTTGCTCAGTAATACAGGTCTCTCTGAAGTCGCAGAATGCCATGAAAATGATGGTGCAGGCATGACACTGATAGTGCAATGCCGTGTCTGCGATTGCAAAATTATTTTAAGTTGCATAAAATTCTTCCATCAACACCAAAAACATGCCAAATGATAACTTTCTCTTCCTTGATTACTATAATGATAGCCAACAGGCTGGGAAATATCTTAATACCAACAAACCAAACTAACTGTAGAAAGCCAGCAGACAACATATTATGACTTGAAAATTGCCTGACAGACAACTCTTACCTTGGTTTGCAGAAGTTCTTTTTTTAAAACAATTAAATTTGCTCCTTGGAAAAACGAGGAATATTTTTAGTTTTTGTAGTTCTGGTAAAGCTGCATACATTCATTCTATTTGTAACTAAGGTGTGAGCTCTTCTTGTGCACCTGCATAAAGTCTTAAAACGCTAATTAAGTAAATAGGCTGGTGCTATAAATGTTACATGTACAAAGAGCTGAATATATATGATGCCTATGGTAATTTGACATATCTGATTTACTGGCACCACCCAATGAAAAAAAACCATAAATGCATATTTAATTAAGAATGGCAAATATTCAATTTTTTATATGCAAATGTAGTAATGTCACTTTACCTCCAAGATGGGACCCTGCTTTGATTTTATATGTTCCAAAATACCAGAGCACTGGTCGATGCATTGAAGGCTTTCAGTTCTTTAAGTATAATACTGGCTGAATAAGCATATGTTTCATTATACAGGGCAAGTTAGACAGACATTTTCACAGAGAGCCAGATGTATGAAATATCTAAATTACAGTACTTCAACATATATACTTTTAACTGCATTACACTGCCATAGTTATACCAGACTGAATCTCATATAGCTCCACTCTAAAATAAACCTAACAATGTAAATATAGGCCCTGAAATTCCTGGGTTGGGAGAGGACACAAGTCTGATTTCTGTCCTGAGGGGCGTGGATTACTGCCCAAAACCGGAAAATTCCACCCTGTTAAGACTGGAAACTTAAATTCCGTTTGGGGTGAGCCTTGCTCATAGGAACATAAGTAGGCCATTCAGCCCCTCGTGCCTGCTCCGCCATTTGATAAGATCATGGCTGATCTGTGAAAATCCCTTTGAGGTATTTTAGTTATTTTGGTTTACACTTTTCAATCACAATGAACTGGCTAGAAGAATATGAATACTGTTCATTTCTCACTGTATACTACAACAACAATTTGTCTTTATATAGAAAAGCATGCCAAGGTACTTGACAGAGGTGTTAGGGGAAAAAATAATGCTGAGCCAAAGAAGGTGTTAGGAGGGGTGACCTAAAGCTTAGTCAGAAGTACATTTTAAGGAGGGTCTTCAAGAAGTATTGGGAGGTGGTGGTGTAGGGGTTTAATCCTAAACCTAAAGGCATGGCCAGCAATAGTTGGGCAAAGGGAGAGGATGCACAAGAGGTTAGAGGAATGGAGAGTTACGAAGGAAGGGCTGTAGAACTGAAGGAGGCGAAAGATAGGGAGGGGCAAGGCAATAGAAGGATTTAAATTTTGAAATGTTAGCAGACTGGGACACAACCTAGGTCAGCAAGGACAACATCAAAACAACAACAACAACAACAACAACTTGCATTGGTATAGCACCTTTAATGTAGTAAAACTTCGCAGGAGTGTTCTCAGACAAAATTGACACCGAGCCACATAAGGAGATATTAGGACAGATGGCCAAAAGCTTGGTCAAAGAGATAGATTTTAAGGAGCATTTTAAAGGAGAGTGAGGTGAAGAAAGGTTTAAGAAGGGAATTTCAGAGCTTAGGGCCTCGACAGCTGAAGGTACAGCCGCCAAAGGTGGAACAAAGGATATCGGGGATGCAGAAGAGACCAGAGTTGGAGGAACGTGGAATTGTCGGAAGGTTGTAGGGCTGGAGGAGGTTACAGAGATAGGAAGAGGCAAGGCCATGGAGGGATTTGAACACAAAGACGAGTATTTTAAATTTGAGCTATTTTGCAGGACTAGGAGCCAAAGGGGTGATGGGTGAATAGGGGTGATTGGCGAGCATGATGGTGCAGGATACGATATAGGCAGCAGAGTTTTAGATCAGCTAAAGTTTACTGAGGGTGAAGGATTGGAGGCCAGCCAGGAGAGCATGGGAATCGTCAAGTCTGGAGGCAACAAATGCAGGGATGAGAGTTTCAGTAGCAGATGGGCTGAGGTAGGGATGGAGGCAGGCAATATTAGAAGTAGTCTTTATGCTGGAGTGGATATGAGGTCAGAAGCTCAGCTTAGTTTTGAATAGGATACCAAGGCTGTGAACATTATGGTTCAACCAGAGACAGTGGCTGGGGATGGGGATGAAGTTGGTGACGGGGATATGGAATTTGTGCTAGGGGCCAAAGTTGATGGCTTTGGTCTTCCCAAGGATTATCTGGAGAAAATTGCAAGTCTGATGTTGGACAAGTCGTCTGACAGCGAAGAGGCAGTGGAGGGTCAAGAAAGGTGATGGAGAGGGAGAGCTGGGTCTCATCTACATACAAGCGGAAGCTGACCCCATGTCTCTGGATGATGTCACCAAGGGGCAGAACATAGATGAGGAAGATGAGGGATCCAAGGATGGGTCCTTGGGGGACTCGAGGTAATGGTGTGGGGGTGGGAAGAGAAGCCATTGGTCGATACGCTCTGTCAATGATCTGATGATTTAAGAGTGGAACCAAGCAAGAGCAGTTGTTTTGGTATTTAAAATCTACAGATGAAACCTTTCTGACCTGGCCAATATTTATCCCTCAACCAACACCACTAAAACACAGATGATCTGGTCATTATCACGTTACTGTTTGTGGGGCCTTGCTGTGCACAAATTGGCTGCAGCATTTCCTACATTTACAACAGTGATTACACTTCAGAAGTATTTCATTGGCTGTAAAGCGCTTTGGGACGCCCTGAGGTTGTGAAAGGCGCTATATAAAGGCAAGTCTTTTTCTTTATGTAATGATTTTGCTCATTAAGATGAAAAGATATATTCATGGAGAATTTTGATATGCATAGGCAAGTTTGTGTGTTTTTTTAAAAAAACATTTACACTAGACCATGCAAATCTCATTGTAAAACAAAATGAGAGATTTTGGGACAGGATACATTTCAGTTCAATTGCTTGTCAGTTACAACTGGTCATGTGCTTTTCAGGAGAATCAGAATATGATTTAAAAAACAGGTTATGACACTTCAGTGTGTTCCTTTTGTTAGAACACAAAGTTCTGATGAGGGGTACATACCTGAAACACCATAACCTGCCTTTCCTCTTGACTGATGTACTGTGTATTTTCAGCATGTGTCCCATCTTATTTTACCTATGCACAGTAAACTTGAGTATGGCCATGGATTATGCATTAGAAAATCAATATTACAAAAACATGAAAGAATAAACATCATAAGAAAAAGCATAGTATCATAACATAAGTAAAACTAGAGATAAAATGCATCATGCATAATAGTGTTTCTGGGTCCCTTGTACTCTCTTACAGGGTGTTAAGGCATTGTTAGCCTGAATGAAAGTTTTTAAATGTTCCTTGAATCTTGATGCACTGTCTTTGATTACAAAAGGTTTTTAAAATTAAAAGATAAAGCTGAAATGTTGGAAATCAGACCACAGATTTTCTTTTATGAAGTTATGCTTTTCCCCCCTCATTTCAAATGTGTAAAAACAGTAGAACTAATAAGTTTAACTAAAAATGCAACTGAATATATACACATTGATTCAACTGCATGCCCATTAAATACTACCCTCCAAATATGTTTGTGTACCCATTTCATTACAACATGATCCTGAGTTGTGTAGTCCTTTTTTAAGCCCAACTACACTGAAAAAGAAAAAGATTACCCTTCTCAAGATGGGACTCTGTCTTCAAAAGTGTGGGATCTAATTTTTTTCTGGTGCAGGCAGAAAATGCAACCAAGTTGGTTAAGACAAAACAAGAATGGATAGATCATAGTATTTTGAAATTTCTGTTCTCTGCCAGGACATGCCAACTCCAAACAGGTCTTTCCCACAAATTTAGGTCAAGTGCCCAAGTAAACATAAAACACAACAGAACATCTACAATATTTGAGAAAAAGTCCTTCTGCTTTGCAAAGAAGTAAGACTTATAAAATCTTGATAATTTTATTTGACCTTATCATTTAATGTTCCATGAAATCCAATTTAAAATAATAGGGCATAAATGTTGTCAATATAACTGATCAAAATGTAATGTTATATTGTTTTCAAAAGTTTTGGCAAAATGCACAGGGAGATGGATCAACTTAAACCCGAGCACAACGCAACGCCATCAACGCTCTCAAGACCAACCGCAACATCGTCATCAAACCAGCGGACAAAGGAGGAGCCATAGTCATACAGAACAGAACAGACTATTGCAAAGAAGCATACCGACAACTGGACAACCAGGAACACGACAGACGGTTACCCGCAGATCCGACCAAAGAACACACCCACCAGCTCAACAAACTGATCAAGACCTTCGATCCAGACCTTCAAAGCATCCTACGCATTCTCATCCCACGTAATCCCCGCGTGGGAGACTTCTACTGCCTCCCAAAGATACACAAAGCCAACACACCCGGACGTCCCATCGTATCAGGCAACGGAACCCTGTGTGAGAACCTCTCTGGATACATCGAGGGCATCCTGAAACCCATCGTACAGGGAACCCCCAGCTTCTGTCGTGACACTACAGACTTCCTAAAAAAACTCAGTACCCACGGACCAGTTGAACCAGGAACACTTCTCACCACGATGGACGTCTCGGCACTATACACCAGTATCCCCCACGATGACGGCATCGCTGCGACAGCATCAATACTCAACACCAACAACAGCCAATCTCCGGAAGCCATCCTACAACTCATCCGCTTCATCCTGGATCACAATGTCTTCACCTTCGATAACCAGTTCTTTACCCAAACACACGGAACAGCCATGGGGACCAAATTCGCACCCCAATACGCCAACATTTTCATGCACAAGTTCGAGCAGGACTTCTTCACTGCACAAGACCTCCAACCAACACTATACACCAGATACATCGACGACATTTTCTTTCTATGGACCCACGGCAAGGAATCACTAAAGAGACTACACGATAACATCAACAAGTTCCATCCCACCATCAAGCTCACCATGGACTACTCCTCAGAATCAGTTTCTTTCTTGGACACACGAATCTCCATCAAAGACGGGCACCTCAGCACCTCACTCTACCGCAAGCCCACGGACAACCTCACGATGCTCCACTTTTCCAGCTTCCACCCTAACCACGTCAAAGAGGCCATCCCCTATGGACAGGCCCTGCGAATACACAGGGTCTGCTCAGACGAGGAGGAACGCGATGGACACCTACAGACGCTGAAAGACGCCCTAGTAAGAACGGGATATGACGCTCGACTCATCGATCGACAGTTCCGACGGGCCACAGCAAAAAATCGCATAGACCTCCTCAGGAGACTAACACGGGACGCAACCAACAGAGTACCCTTTGTCGTCCAGTACTTCCCCGGAGCGGAGAAACTACGCCATGTTCTCCGCAGCCTTCAACATGTCATCAATGAGGACAAACACCTCGCTATGGCCATCCCCACACCTCCACTACTCGCCTTTAAACAGCCACCCAACCTCAAACAGACCATCGTTCGCAGCAAACTACCTAGCTTTCAAGAGAACAGCGTCCACGACGCCACACAACCCTGCCACGGTAACCTCTGCAAGACATGCCAGATCATCGACACAGATACCACCATCACACGAGAGGACACCACCCACCAGGTGCATGGTTCATACTCCTGTGACTCGGCCAACGTTGTCTACCTCATACGTTGCAGGAAAGGATGCCCCAGAGCATGGTACATTGGCGAGACCATGCAGACGCTGCGACAACGGATGAACGGACACCGCGCAACAATCGCCAAACAGGAGGGTTCCCTCCCAGTCGGGGAACACTTCAGCAGTCATGGACATTCATCCACCGACCTTCGGGTAAGCGTACTCCAAGGCGGCCTTCGAGACACACGACAACGCAAAATCGTCGAGCAGAAATTGATAGCCAAGTTCCGCACCCATGAGGACGGCCTCAACCGGGATCTTGGGTTCATGTCACGCTACACGTTACCCCACCAGCGAACAAATGTTATCTGTTTTTAATATAATGGGTCATTTGCTGGCTCTCTCTGCCTTCCGGATGTTTCTGCCTCTCTCTGTTTTTTTTCTCTGTTTTTTTTTTCCCTGTTTGTTTTTTTGTTGAATGTGTATTCGGGGGTTCTG